>NW_027466076.1:12257500-12270000 GCF_046127955.1 Nelusetta ayraudi
ATGCATGGGGAGATATTAGCGAGAACGAAGCTTTTATTTTTTTGTTCAAAATAATTTCATTATTATTATTATTATTATTATTATTATTATTATTATTATTATTATTATTATTATTATTATCATTATTATTATTATTGACTTTAACATTCTGCGATGAAGTGGCGGCTGGTCTGCCTTCGCCTTATGACAGCTGGGATTAGGCCCCAGCTGACCCCCGCGACCTTGACTGCAGGAAAAGAAGCGGCTACTGAAAATGGACGGACGGACGGACTTTCCTCAGAGTCAGACTATCATTCAGAGCTGTATCGATACGGGCGCGGGCCCGCCGTCAAGCCGCAATCTCGCGTCACGTGCGCGCGCGCGTGTGCACGCGCGTGTCCCCGGCCTGAAACGGAGGCGCTCATCGACGCGCTGATTGATCGGGGGAGCCGCGGGGGCCCACGGAGCGCCTGTGGTGGGGTGGCTTTGATTCACTCGCAGCCGCACTCCTATAATATTTGGTAGTGGTGGTGGGGATTTGATGCAATTTGTCCCCGGCGCTAATCAGATTTGTAAGCGCCGCCGAGGCCGCGCGGCTCTTGATTTCCACTCATTTCCACGGTCGCTTGTGAAGTTCCTGCAGCGGTCGCGCTTGAAAGGCTCGTCCTTCCCCCCTGTGGCTCAATTAGGCGGATTATTGCGCTTCTCGAGACGACTCAACTATTCAACTACCGACTATCTCTCGCCTCGCCTCGCTTCTAACACGCACCGCCGCCATCCCCAAACCCCTTTTTTCTTTTCTTTCTTTCTTTCATCCTTTCTTTCTTTCTCCCCCTACCCCTCTCCCGCTCTCTGCTCGCTGAGAATTGACTGTTGGCGGGATGTGTATCAATGCCCGCCCCTGACATCATGACACCGCGCGACGGGAGAACAAAGACTGACGGGGGGGAGAAATATCACATCGGAAGTGTTCATATCGGAGGGGCCTTTTCATAACGATTTAAGCCAATAGCCTATAGGCACCGTTTCCTGCGGGTTCAACACATGGCTACACGGTTGCGCTATTCGCAGGAAGTCAAAAGTGAAACCGGAAAATCTGGTCCAATTTACATCTTTGTTGCGTTTAAGCAGTAAAATATTTTTGGGTGGTGGTAGGGGGTGGAGGGAAGGGGGGTAAACTGATGATTTGGGATGTTAAGAACAAATATTTTATATTTGCCTATTTTTTTTTATTTTTTTTAATCGTTTTCCACATTTTAAGGTGGTCAGCCTCGTATATTACAAAAAATAAAAATGCATTTCAATTTAAAAAACAAACTTGAACTATAGTTTAATTCCGTCTTTTCTCAGAAATATTAAGCTATATTATAGGTTACTGGCACACCACTGTGTCTTAAATTAAGTGTCGCAATCAGGAAAACGCAGCATATTAATTTATTAAATATTTTTTTTCTTGCAATTTAACTTCAGCTTCCACTTTCTCAGTTCAATACAAATGCATGTGCTATAATAGATTTGTTTTAGATTAATTTAGCTGATTTATTTCTATGTAATTTTCTTCAATCGTCAGTAAAATAATAAATTATCATAAAATGATATATATATAAAAAATAAATCAGATTGCACCAACGAGAAACTTGCTCACGGCAAATAAGCAGTTGTGACGCCGCGCGATCTTCATAAATATTATTTTTTATTTTATTTGTTTGCCTCATTCTGATCTGATTTGTTTCTACCTCCCGATATGATGACAGTCAAATGTTTTACTCGCTGTGATTTGAGCCCTTTCCATCATCTTCTTTGGTCCGCGCAGTGAAAGAGGAGGGGGACAGGGAGATCTCCAGCAGCAGAGACAGTCCCCAGGTCCGGCTCAAGAAGCCCCGGAAGGCCCGCACGGCCTTCACGGACCACCAGCTGGCCCAGCTGGAGCGCAGCTTCGAGCGGCAGAAGTACCTGAGCGTCCAGGACCGCATGGAGCTGGCGGCCTCCCTCAACCTCACTGACACGCAGGTCAAGACCTGGTACCAGAACCGGAGGTAAGCGCGCGCGCGCGCGCACCCACACACACACCCACACACCCACACACACACACACACGCACCCACACACACACACACACACACACACGCGCGCGCGCAAGTAAGCAAGTCTGTGAGGTTTCCACGCGGCCAGCTCGTGACACCGCGGGGACATTAGGACGCCATGTTTAATTTCTCACCCAAGAGGAAACACGCACCCGTACATGCGTCACCTCGCGCATCAAGTCTGCACAGTTTACGCTCCCCAATCCGGTTGATTTGCGAATTACTGAATAGTCGATTAACAATTTGGCGGACAAATTGGTCAAACACACAATAATGATAAATATGTGGGCGGACTTAAAATAAAAGTAATTTAATGTAAACTGTTTGGAGTTGCAGGAGTCAGGAAAAGAAATTCTGGCTTTTGACTAATATTAATATTCTCTATTGTTTAGTATTTGATGAGTCTGTAGAACATTTCCAGATTACTTTTCCTTCATCCAAGCCCTTGTGAATTCATTCAATCTTTGTGAATTTTAAAGCGATTCTCCCCCCCCCCCCGCCCCCTCTCAATTTAAACAAAATAAGTACGACCCTCTCCGATTTGCATCCAATTCCGAATGTAGACCCAGCCGAAGCATCAACTTCAATTAAAAAGGCACATCGCACCAGGAAGTGAAACCGTCTATGTATATATGTTAAACATATTTTCTGCAATTCTCGGTTGAATGAACTTTTTTGCACTCGCGGCTCAGTGCGGTTTTGGACTCTCAAGCAGATAAATGACATATATAAATATAAAAACACAACACTTTGGTGTATGAATAATGCATTGTTGCATGTGTGCATATCAATAATTCAGACAAACCACTATATCTACTCAATTATCTTTATTATGAATTATTCACCTACGCGGAGTGCGCGGTGGCAGACCAGCAGATGCGCGATTGGGTGTGAATGGAAGTTGCCGGTTTGATAGTTGAGTGATTTCGAAACGGGGGATTTTTTTTTTTTTTTTTAATGTATATTTGTCAGTAAACACGCTAAAAGATGGTGTACGTGCGTGCGTGCGTGCGTTACCCCCTCCAGGACAAAGTGGAAGAGGCAGACGGCGGTGGGCCTGGAGCTGCTGGCGGAGGCGGGGAACTACTCGGCCCTCCAGAGGATGTTCCCGTCCCCGTACTTCTACCCACAGAGCCTGGTGTCCAACCTGGACCCCGGAGCGGCCCTCTACCTCTACAGGGGCCCGTCGGCGGCGCCGCCGCCGACCATGCAGAGACCCCTGGTGCCGCGGATCCTGCTGCACGGCCTGCAGGGCGGCAGCGAGCCGCCGCCGCCGCCTCCGCTGGCCCCCATGTCCGGCGTGCTTCCCCGGCCGTCTCAGCAGCGGTGAGCCGCGGCCCCTTGCTGAGTTCCCACATAACCCACCCGTTCCCAAAAAATGTATACCGACTCCCTGCAGCTATGAACTCATAACAAGAAAGAAGAGACAATAACGACATGAACAGAAGGGAAAGAGATGAAAAAAAATGAAGACTGTTCACAAGGCCTTTGTGCGGATGATTCAGGCTGAGCCTAACGGAGGCGGTGATTTTTTAAGAAACTGTGTGGTGAGGAGTATTTTTTTTCTCTTTTTTTTGGGACATGAGCTTTATTTATAATTTATTTATTTTTCAAAATGAAAGCCTCTACGTATTTATTTGTACCACGTTTCAGTATTTAAGGTGTTTCCTCTTTTTTGGCCAACAATAGACAGATTGTTGGCGGCACTTTGACATGCAGTCCAATGCCAATAAGACCACCAAATGGCATTATTATTATTATTATTATTATTATTATTATTATTATTGTTATTATTATTATTGTTATAATTATTATTATTATTATTATTATTATTATTATTATTATTATTAATAATAATAATAATAATAATAATAATAATAATAATAATAATATTAATAATCATCATCATCATCATCATCATCATCATCATCCACAGTTGTTCAAGGGAACAATGCGGAAACGACCTTTCAACTTCGTTTCAACAGGCTCGAGCATCCAAAGGTGGGACTGTTTTCAATCTGTATTTGATTTCATGCAAAGATACAAAATGACGAACGATCAAAAAAACTTGTAAATAAGAATATTTTACATTTTATTCGACAGAGACTTTTTAGATAAGTTTTTTTTCCCGAACTTTTTGGTCCACTTCGACATAAATAGGCTAGATTAGCGAACAGAAACAACTATTTCAGTTTTTTTTTTTTTTTTTTTTTTTTTTTAAAAAAGGGGGAATTTGTTCATTTGCTAAAGGTGATTTTATGACAAAGACGAGAACTGCGCAAAACAACGAAGAAAACAATATACGAGATTCTTTCATTCATTTTTGTTTCTTTCCAAACGAAAAAAACAACAACCTTTAATTAACTTATTTAAAAAAAAAGAAAGAAAGTTTTATTTCTTCAAAGGGGGCATGGAGGGCGTATCACCTCAATTATGTTTTTTTTTTGTTTTTTTTAATTGTTTTTCTATAAACTGATCCGACCTCCGGTCAACCGTCCAGGTGTAACTGCCTGTTGATTTGCTATTGATGTATTTGAGCAGTTGTGCATAACTTAGTTATTTCATATGAAGCCGTGATAACCCTTAATTAATTGTTCTACTCTCCTTTTGGTGGAAATGTATATTACAGATATCAAACTTGTGGAGTGGTTCTCGTATATTTCCTGGAATTTTATTACAATGATTTTGTTATTATTATCATTAATAGGCCTCTTATTTTTTTTATTTTTTTGCTTTACTTCTCATTCCTCTATAGCTCCCCTCAAACTCTCCCCATTTTGTGAAGTTACAATTTTTTTGTGAAAGTCACAGCAACAGTTTGGAAAGAAAAAGGGGGTTATTTGATGTAAAAGAGAATTACTTTTATAAATGTGGAAATAAAAAAGTCTTTCATTTAATCACTGTGTTTTGGTATGTGTCACTCTCAGATGGAATCAACATGGGTTTTTATGTATAGGCCGAGGAGAGAACCGACACCGAGGGGTATCGTACCGGGTCTCGCCACAATGCGGAGAAACGGCTTGGAAACATAAGAATGTGTATTTTTTGCTCGCAAAATGCAGACAGGAGAGACAATTATTGGACAGAATAAAACACAATTTCACTAAAGAAAGATTCGACATTTTAGATTTAATAAAACAATTATTTGAACAACACGATTTTAAACCAAAAATGAAAGTTTTTTTTTTTTTTGTTGCTATTTTCTAAATAAAAATATTTACAAGAGTAGGGTCAATTGAAAGCAGGCCTTACAGAAGAAGCAATCGTGTTTTTGGGGGATTACTGACGTGAACACGTGTCGGCATCAATGGGCAAAGGTTGGGGCGAAAAGATGGCTTTGGCTTTAATTGAACATCCTCCCTCCTCTGGAACGACTCAACACAGAATCAACACGATTTTTAAAAGGCTCGCCCGGCTTCGTTAGAGGGAAACATGTTGAAGTTGAATTCGAACACGTCTGTCGAACCGTTTATTTCCTCCCCTCTGTTTGGCTTCCCGTCGTCGATTTAATTTGTTTAATGTTGAGAAGGGAAGGGAAGGGAAGGGGTGAGGTGGCGGGGAAGTTAATAAGGGTGTCACCTTGCCGGGACCGAGGAAGCACTTTTTTTTTTTTGACACCCATTTTCTTAACCTTTCCAACGGAGGAGCCGCAGGACGACCTCGCGTTTTAATTCCAAATTTATTGGCGTCTTAATGTGATATTTGCTTGAGAGGGAATCTGACATTTTAGCCCTCTTTTTTAATTTTCAAACGGGTGAAAAAAAAAAAAAAAGTTCAACGCAATCCACGCACACGCGCGCGCGCGCGCGCGCGGACTCGGCAGTGCCATGTGTGTGTTCTGACAAGATCAGTTCCTGGGAGCGAGAAAAGCAAAAGACCCCCGCATGCCCGCCCCGCGACCACCTCTTCACCTTCCTCACTCCCCGAAATTAACAGCAACTGCGACTCCGTTTTCCATAAACAATGCAACGCGGATGAAATATTAATGATATGCGCTCAATTGTTTAAGTGCCCTAAATGATCCCATTTGGAAAATTGATTGTTTCCACCCTTCTCTCCCATGTCTCCATTCTCTCTCTCTCTCTCTCTCTCTCTCTCTCTCTCTCTCTCTCTCTCTCTCTCCCCCTTTCTTTTTTTCCTTGAGGGTGCTGGATGCGCGCTCCTGTGCCAAAAACGGCCCCAACAGCTGGTCACCGGGCTGGAGCTGATTGCAGACCGGGGATCAGCGTGGGGACAGCTGGTCAGCGGCTCCACCACCATACACCCACTCAAGCCGCTCCACCCCACCCGCCCGCCGCCACCCGTCCTCCCTCTCACGAGCCCATCCGACTGTGTGGACCGCAGAAGTCGCGCCGCGGGGTTAAAGGAGTTCAGGGGGGCCTGACGGACAAGACTTGGCGTGTAGGATGTTAACGATTAGACAAAAGACTTTAATAGGTTTTAATTGAAAGTCGATAATGGGTTTGATAGCCCCCACCACCTCCCCTCTTCTCTTCTCCTCTCCTCAGCCCCGCCCGCAACCCCCCCCCCCTCGCCGCCGCCACCACCGCGCACGCATGGCACCTGTTATGTTTGGAGGGGCCTCCACTTAGCGGCTGCTGACCGCGCCGTGAAATATCAGACTGACTGGCGCGTTTATGATGCAGATAATTGCATTAAAAGTACAGCGGGGCCGCGGCAAAGGACTTTGGGAGAGGAGAAATCAAACAGCTCGCAAAGTCGCCAAAAAGATCATTATGGTCCCATCACCGGGGTCCGTGACTGATTCGGATAACGAGCTTTTTTTTTTATTTAATGGGGGGAAAGGTGGTGGTGGGGGATCCAACAAACTGCACAGCCGCGCGTCCCATTTGGATGACTCGGAGATTTCCCCCCCCCCCCCCCAACCCCGTTCCCCTTCCGCCCCTTCTATTCTTTGCATGTGAAAGGCTGGTGGTAAATCCCCCGGCTCTTACTGAGGATTGTCCCCGGCTCAGGGTTAATGAAGTGCGGATGGAGTCTAGTTTAGCTCCCCTCAGACAAAAAAAAAAAAAAAAAAAAAAAGAAAGAAAAAAAAGAGAAAAAAACCCGAAGAGGATCAGTGACTCTGCTTAATCCTGCGGACTAATACTAATAATATGATTCAAAAGAAAGAGACAGAGAGAGAAAAAAAGAACTAAACAAAAACACAACCTTTTTGATGAAATTAAGAGCGAATCATAGCGTCATTTGCATTGTGCTCGTGCTGTGAGAGCTTTTACACCCCCCCCCCCCCCATTCCTTTGAGTGGACCAATAAGGCAAATCTGTAACTGGCATTAGGATTGTTTTTTTTCTTTCTTTCTTTTTTTCAAAAATACAATGCCAGCGTTTTGTTGAGAAAAAAGATCCGCGGGGGAGATGAAAAATAGATCAATTAAAATGCTGATAAAAGGCTTTGGCCTATTTCCCCCCCCTCCTCCTCACCCGTTTTCATTTTTACCCAACAACAACCGCAAAGAAGAAAAAAGAGCTTCATTTACCAGTTTCGGTGCCAGGATGCGCGTTCACACGAGCCATGTTATGCGCTCATAGTCTTGGGAGGACAGCGCATCAGTTTATTCCCACATGCCTCGCCTGTACATTCTGCACGGGCTGCAGCAGGCCTACATGCACGCATGTATTTGAAATAACCATTGAAGCCATCACTTGCAAGCAGAACAGACAAAAAATAAAAATAAACAAACAAAAAACAACAGCCACACAACACTTTATATTGCACACGCAAAGCCTCAGGTGTAATACTCCAAATAAAGTGTTTGACTTTGGTTTGGAAAAATAGATAAGAAATCCACAAAGATTTTTTTTTTCTTTTATTGGTCCACAAAAGGCCTGTTTTTGCTTCTGAACATGGTAATTAAAGTTTGAATAATGAAAACCAAGGGGCGAGAAAGACAACCTCGGAGAACATACAAGCCGGCTATTTAAAGGGCTTATGGAGAAAATGCAAATGAAAGCTGCAGCTGGGTGTCAATTTGGACTTCCAATTTAGCATTTCGAGCGCGCGCCGCGCAGCTCCGAGCGCCGGGGCCGAGCAAATCCAAAATTTCCCGGCTCGGGCTTATTTTATTCATCCTCGCGGTAAAAACCGAACGCGCCGGCTGTTCGGCTCCGTTCACCTGTGCAAGGCAAACGCTTTCATGGCTCGCCGAGTGAAGGCTGAGGACGAGGCCAGTCGAAGAAGAAGAAGAAGAAAAAAAAAAATGGAGTGAATGGAGACTTTCAGATGGAAGAGCTACATGATCGGGTATCAGCCTGGCCCCTGCAGCAGCAGCAGCAGCAGCAGCAGCAGCAGCAGCCTCAACAGCCTCCCGGTAAGAGATCCTTTCCTTGCCTGGAGGTACGGAGGGACGCGGGAGGGGGGAAACTGCGAAGAGGGAATGAAAGCCCCGTGAAGTGGAGGGGAGATAACCCCGCTAATAATTTCCCCCAATATGACGGGGGTGCGGTGGGAGAGAAGGAACTACAAACTTGGGTCAGGGGCGCGGGGATTGACATCCCAATCTCGACAAATAATGAAAGCTTTCCTCTCGGATCAGCAGGAGGGGGCGGTGGTGGGGCTTCTAGGGAGGAGGACAGGAGGCGAGGAGGATGGATGGATGGATGGATGGATGGATGGATGCTGGGGGGGATGGGTTGGGGAGGGCGGGTGGCTTCGCCGTCGCCACACATGTCGGTCTTCACACGAAGGGGAATATCCCAGTTTACTGGCATTAGTAGAGTTTACATTGTCAGGCACCTGTATCACATCCGAGTACCGTCTTCTTCTAGATGCGTGTTAGTTGGACGTTCTGGCTTGTCAAGAGGCGGATAATGTGGGAAATTGGCCCTCGAGTCAAATCACGCGAAGAGACAGGTGACGCAGATGATATTTAGAACTGACTTCAAGGTGAACTGAAGCAAAAATCCTGATATATGAGACCATGCACACGCATTGTTGCCACTTTATGAGATCAGGGGCTGCTCCTTCACGCAACAGTTCCAATCTGTGGTAAAACGCTACTGCCTTGCCATTTTTGGTACCATAGGCGTGACTGTAAATGAACTTCTTATCTTTACATTTCATTCAGTTTTTCATCGCTGCTGTTCCTCCTCCAAGGCAGCGTTCAGAGAATGCCTTTGTTACGCACAATTCATTTCTTTTGACGCAGGCCAAATGTCCCTTAAAAGTCAATCAAGTGTAATTCCATAGATATTTATAACATACGTTCTCAAGTAGCCACACATTTGGCAGGCACTGCCTTATTTTCTGCGTGTGAATAGCCCTCAAAAATGTTCAAATAAATACTTTACACTGCTCATTTCTGCTTATTTTACACCAATCAAGCCTCTGGGAGCTGCATGGTGCTCGAGCACACAAGTTGTGGTATTAAATAAATGTGAACATTCTGTTAAATATTTAGTTGGTAGTCGCGGCCCCAGCAGGAGAATATTATGGGCTGTTTCAATATCAACTGATTTATTAATATGCTTGCAATTCCTCTTCACAAGAGTCATGCTGGGTCATCCCGCAGATGGCAGGAGTGGTGTAGCTGCAGCGGGGGGTCGGTGTAAAACACATCGCTATCGGATGACACAGAGATTATTCAATCAATACCTGCGTTACATCCTCAGCGGCCAATACGGCGGGATGACACGGTTGAAAAAGGAAACACACACACACACACACACACACACACACACACACACACACACACACACACCCCGAGGGCTTGACCTCTCGCAGACGCCCGGGCCCTGTGAAGATGCCTCTGGGACCAGACAACAACTCGGGCGATGAGTAAATCTTGCGCTGATCCGTACACGACTTTCCCAGACAACAAAAAAATAATAAAAAGGCGGTTTGCCGGGGGGGGGGGGGGGGGGAAAGTGGCCGCGGGATCCACCGCCGCCCCGCCAGCCGTCCGTCCTCCCGTCTTTCGGCTCCTCTCCTCTCAAAATGCAAATTATTCATCGGAAAGCGCGGCGGATGCGATGAATTTACCGGGGTGAAAAACAACCCTGCCTGAGCCAACGCTGGCTGTTTGATGTAAAGACGTGAATTGGCCTGACACCTCGTCGCTCTCATGTACTGGACACCGTAAATGCATCGCGTCTGCGAGAGGCGCCTGACCAAAAATTAATTGCCGGATTTCGTAAATTTAACGTTGGTAAACCTGCCAGTGACGTGACCTTCAATCACCACAAAAACAAAAAAACAAAGATTTTAATTCCCCTTCTCCCAACCCCCCCGGAAAAACAAGGTCAAAAAAATCTGACAACAAAGCCGATGCTCGACATTCCCCCAGTAGGGCCGACGTTTGTCGAGACTGTTCATTTTTCAACACGGCCATTTACTATTTATAAGCGATACCCCGCATTGCAGCTTATACATGCGGAAGAGTGTCCATGATCTGCTCTCATTTGAAAGCTGGCCAATTTAAAGGGAGCGGGCGGCCTCTCTCGGACACCGGGGCGGACCCCGGAGGTTGCCGGCCGGGGCTATTGGGGTGGAGTTGTGGGGGGGGGGGGTGGCGGTGGAGGCGGCCTCTCACCTCATAAACATAAAGGCAGGAGAGGCCATCAATAAATGATGAGGAGTGGTATACATGTATTTTTAACGGCGCCTCCATGTGATGTCTGGCAGCTCCCTCGCACTCGGGTCTCCTGGCGGAGGGCAAAGAGCAGAGCACCGCCGCGCAATTTTGAATTAGACCTTCCTCTCGCTAGCGCGCTAAGGCGGCGTGCTGGGGAGGGGTGCCGAGTCGGAGGGTCAGGTGGTCTTTGTTAGACAAGGGGAAAAAAAAGAGGGGAGAAGGTAAAGGAAAAGGAGAAGGGTTTTCGATGGCCAACGAGTTCCCGCTTCTTCCGGCGGGGTCGTTGTTTGTCTGTGTGTCGGCGCGCTCGCGGGCTCAACAGGGAAGCGAGCTGAAGAGTAAAGAGGGGATTTAATTGGGGAGAGGGACGGGACGATCACATTTAAAAAAGTGAGCTAATTTGACAGCAATTCTTCATCCGGGTTGAGCAAAGCATAGCAACCCCTGCAGTAAATCCCTCTTAAATGCATCGTTCCGGTGATATTCTGCGTGTTAAAACACTATCAGGCTGGAATCTGAAAATGTTGAAAGTGTCCACATGTGATGAATTAAATTAATTCATCAATTAATCAGCAGGTTGTTCAACATTGTATTGATATAACGATCACTGATTGAAAAAGAACACCTGAAAAAGAAAATTTGAACACACACACACACACACACACACACACAATATGGATTTAACCTTTTGTGAGAAACCCAAAATCTATTAAATTTAAATGTTATAAATGCTGCTTCTATAAAACCCAGAGGATGTATGATAATTCTGCTTGATAAGACAATATTAAAAACAGGCTGTAAATTATGCGCCAAGACAAACAGGTTTGGTAAGAAAAACAAAACAAAAAAAGAAATCTAACAAAAGAGCAGCGTGACCAGACTATCTGAATACGCAGCACACAGAAGTCACCGCTACTCACATGGCAGCATGGGGACGGCGAGTGCGATGCGTTCGCAGGCAAGCGCCTTGTGCTTAAAAAAAACAAAAACAAAAACAAAAAAAAAAAAAAAAAGCAGAAAAAAAAAACATATTTACAACAGCACGGCACCACAAGATGGAATATATCAACAAGTCTAATTTCTACAAGCCGCCAATGATCCCGAGCACATCCCCGAGACGTAAAAGTGCCTTTACGACGGGGACGGGGATGGAGCGTTCGAGTCTCAGACAAATTATGGGAAAGTTGCAGAGACACCGGGGGAGCAACACTGTGGCTTCTGACAGACGGGGAAGTGATTGATGTCGCTTGTAGCCTCCAGGGGAGCGGGCGGGCGGGCGACAATCGATTCAATCAGCCGTGACAGGCAGGAATAACAACACAGCGCCAGTTTAATTTACATGCGGCGGATTCCGAGGAATTACTGTCATTATCAAAGCGCCGAGCAGCTTCAGACTATCGATACCCCCCCCCCCCCACCACAACCCCCCCGCAACCCTCCCTACCAGCGTGTCGTCGCAGAGCTACCCATCCGCTCGTCATCGGCGGCGGCTGCAATTCGCAGCTATTAGAATTTTAATCATCGGATCAGACGGATTTAAGGGAGGGGGGACGTTATTGGACGAGCGGCTCACCGATGGAATCCTGCTCACCTGCAAATAAGTGTCAGAGCTGTTGCTGCAGATTAGCCTCCGGCACGAGCAAGGATTTGCACGCTGAGCGATATTCGCGTTTTGTGGGACTTTTGTTCGAAAGCAGCAGGGCCACCCAGGTCGGAGCGGTTTGCTGTGTTAGGGGAACTGTCAGAGGAGGAACTGGGAACAGGAGGGATGATCTCAGAGTAGAGTCTGTCTGCTTTTGACACCTCACACCTGAGATATTTTGCAGTCACACCGCAGCTGGAAAG
>NW_027466076.1:12275000-12469748 GCF_046127955.1 Nelusetta ayraudi
GACAAGAGGTGCACAAATACAGAGAGGAAATGGTGCATTGACACCGCCTGCAATGCGTATGCACACACACACACACAAGGTGAAAAGTTTGGAGTCAATGACTCATTGCTGCATTGTACTGTATATTCGTTTGTTGATGCATTTCCATATTGCTGATGAATAATATTGAAGTTCTCAGGTGTGTGGGAAAGCGATGGGTTGGCATCACAATGCCACTGCTTTTTAAGATGGCTTCCTGTGTCGGCACAAACATTTGCCTGGCAAAGGTCTCGGACCGAAATCTCGCAATGAAATCCTGCAAGTTGGCCACGTGTGCGGGAATTCTTTTTGTTAGTGTTGACTTAATTGTCACCAGTGGAAATAGATATTTTTGCCTTTCTTCATTAAACTCTAAAATGTTCCCATACTCGTTCAGCACATCTTGACTGATTTTTGCGCACTCGTGATGATCGCCGCGCATTCAAGATCGTCATTTTAAAGAACTGGTTATAATGGACTTCACACTTTTGAACAATAGCGTGTGTGCCCCTGATAAATCTGACAATGTCGACGCGTGCCGCACGCCTAACGCATAATGAGGTACGGTGCAGACTGTGGTTGCATGCTGACCCCTGCGAGGGGAGAGGACAGGGAGACGGGGGAGGGCGGTTGAGAGAAGCTCCAGATAGTGAAGAGCGGCCGATGGGCTCGGTGGGATGATGATGATGAAGGACGGAGAGAAGTGTCACCCGCTATCCGGGCTAACGCCACAGTGGAAAACCCTCCCCTCCATCCCACACCTCTCCTGCAGAGACCAGGTTCCCACCCCTCTCAATTAGGCCTGGGAGAGGATTAGCAGCGATAAAGGCGGAGAGTGATAGAGTATCCGGCTCGGCTAACAGGAGTATTAAAGAGATGAGGCCTGGGATATAAGACACAGCTGAGGGAAAGGTGAGGAGTCGGCGGGGGGTGGGGAAGATAGAACGGCTGATAGGAGGACCCAGGCAGTGCCAGTGTGCACACACGTGCATGTACGCACCCACCCACACACACACACACACACACACACGGATTAGAGATGCTTCCCCTTCAAATATTCTTTACTCTATCAGGAAGTTGAGTCTTTTTTTTTCCAAGACATGAAAACAGGTCTTGGCTGCGCCACTTTTGAAAAGGGAACAAGTTTCCGTTGCAGGAGATGCATGGAATGATTATATTAAATATACCCATGTGTTATTGTGCTTCAAAATAAAAGTCGCAGCAGCAATAAGTATGCACCACATATCGAGTTATTGAGTCTTTGATATAATAATGATAATAATAATAATAATAATAATAATAATAATAATAATAATAATTATAATGATGATGATCATGATAACATTTTATTTACAGAGCGCTTTCCATCAAATAAATTATCTTGAAGTGCTTCACACTGTGTAAGAGCACCAAAAATCATAGACAAAGCACAGAAAACGAAAAACAGGTGGTAAGGACTAAAAAAAATTGAGTTACTAGTACAAGAAATTATAGCTATCTAGCAATAGGCAATAGGTATTTGATGGCAGGATATTACACTACATTTCAAGATCAACCTCTAACCCATAGATGCAGACGAACCATTTCCATTCGAGCCCACTGTGTGGCACTGCCATAATTTCCAACAGAAGCCCCGGTTCGAACAAACCCACTTACATGCGGTTAGTCAGTGAGTGAGAAAAGGGGGATTTTACATGCTTCAAGTCTGGAACCCGGGCACGTGGCGGCAGCAAGGACGACAAGCAGGACGCATGTGTGACAGTTGAAGGTCCTGTCACTACGCCTCCAACTGATCACACGCCCTGGCTACTTGGCGGAGGAGATATCCCTTTGGCTGAATGGTTACGCAGGAGTCTGGGGTTCGAAGCCTGCCTGGGCCCTCTGCACCTTGCCACACATGCACAGATTGCATGCTGTCCGATCTGGACGCTGACCCGCAGGGCGGCCGCAGGAAGCAGAAACAGAGGAGGCCACGGAGAAGCTGTCGTGGAACCCCCGGCATCCACGCGCACGCACGCACAGGCGCGCACGGTTAAACCAACCGCTGCTCCTCTTATCGGCTGCTTTTATCACTTTGGATGGCTCACCTGGAGCTCCCCGCGAAGCCATTAAATTTAAGCCACAAAGTTTACTGCCAGTGCCTCGCCTCACACCTCCGCCTCCGCTCAAAAGAGGGGAGGGCCTGAGGAGGAAAGGGGGTGGGGGAGTGAGGCGAGGGTAGGGGGGTAGGGTTGGGGAGGTGGGGGTGGTGCTGCGGAAGAGGCCAAGAGTAACTTATTGTTTTTATATGAGATCTGGTCCCTCGGTATTCGGGTCAATAATGACTTGATATATCAGCAACTGCCTTCGCTATTTGCACTTGTTTTCCGCCTGTGTTGTCTCTGCCAGTGATTGAGCGGAGCTATTTTCACGCATGGCAAGAGGGTGCTAGAGGACCAGTGAGGCTAACGTCTGTTTGATCAAAGTTTATGTGGAAAATTTCCCGGGCGCGTCGGGGGAGTCGCTGTTTATGAACTGTAATAAAAAGTGTCATTTTGATGGCGTGACGCCCCCCCCGACCCCAGCGGAGGTGGGTTGAGGTGAGGGGAGGCAGGGAGGTGAGGATTTGGATATGTCTTGTTTGCAGGGAAGGGGCACCGCTGAGCCACAGGCACGAGCTGGACGCGGAGGGGGCGAGGAGGGAGGAGGGGACGAGGACTCGGGGGTGGAGGGCGACGGGTTAAGAGGACGGATTTGATTAAAACAGGGAGGACGAGAGTTGGAAGAGATAGAAATTAAAAATCATCAGGGACGGCTTGACTGATGGGGGGCGGGGGGGGGGATTACACTTAATGAAACAACTCCGGTTCAATCCTCGATTTATCGCCATCAGCTTTGTACGACAATCCCTCGCCCCTCCCCCTCCCCCGTTCCGAAACCCAAACGCGTCATAAATGAGAAATTAGATCGTCTCCGCGGACTCAACCTGCGGCGGCGGCGGCGCAGAGGATATGAATACGTGCCGAATCCATACGTACCTTCCCGCAGGCTCGGCCCCCGACGTTATGAGAAAATGGGCGGCCGATCGGTATAAACAGTAACCTTTTGAACAAACCAAATAACGTTGACCTTTCCTGCGAGTCGATGGCGTGATCCTCCGCCGCCGCCTGCCGAGGCGCTGCAACAGTATCGCACTTTTAATGAAGGCATGATCGGCTGCCGGGCCCAAAGGGAGGCTCACGGGAGCCCCCCCCCCCCCGGACTTAGGACCGGGGGTTAACGGTTGCGTTAGCCGTCAGCGCTCGCACAATCGGAAGCGCGCGCTTCACAAATTCAGAAGTGGGAATCAAGTTGTTCTCGGCACGTCTTTCATTGGGGTCTCTCGTGGGCCCCCGAGATTGTGTAGGTCCACCGGAAATGGCATAGAAATTGAGCCCTCTGTTTGTAGCCTCACTGCAAAGTAAAATGTTCAGAGTGACACTTTGAGCACAAAGCCCGAAACAAATAAAAGAACTGGCCAGTGGGAGTTCCGGAGACCTTTGCGACGTCACAAAATGGCACATTTCAAAAACTTTGCGCTTCTTGCTCAGACATTCACGAAAAGTGGAGCAGAACAGAATTTCCTATTGCGGGGAAACACGTGAGTTTTTGCATAATGTGGGGCGATAAATGTGTAAATAATGAGAGACTGAGACCCCCCCCCTCCCTCTTTTGATTTTTATTTTTTGCTCATGCATATGCACTGGCGGAATCAATAGCACTTCCGACCGAATTCGTCGACTGCAAACCCCTCTTACTCCCCGACCACCGCCGCCGCCACCACCACCACCATCCATCCAGCGCTGGCAGCTGCGACACGCAGCGAGCGTCAGATGTTTGGCAGCGGATATAATTAAAACACAGACAGACGACACCTTTTAGTTGCACTTCTGCCGCTGCCTTTCTCTCTCTAAAAAAAAAAAAAACCTCCTCCGGGTCAGCGAGAGTGCAGGAGAAAGCACGGCAGACGCAGGGAAGCTTTGCTGTGACAACACTCCTGTCTGGTTCCCGCCTTAAGAATTTATCAGAGGTGTTTTTTTTCCGACAAGGCGAGGGGAAGAAAAAAAAAGAAAAAAAGAGAAAGGGCGAGAAGATAAAAAAGAAGAGCGAGAGAAAAAAAAAATCATTGGCGCTCGCGGTAGGAAGGATCACAGTGAACACTGGAGACCCATCAACGTTAATCGCCGTCTTGACACAGTGATCGGAGGGTGGGGGCGCCGCGGGGCCGCTAATGTTTGTCAGACGACCAAAACGAGTTAAAATGCACAATGCGACACTTACGAGGCGACATTGAGTAAAATTAGCTCCTCATTGTGCGAGAGGAAGAAGAAGGAGAAGAAGAAGGAGAAGAAGGAGAAGAAGAAGGAGAAGGAGAAGGAGAAGGAGAAGGAGAAGGAGAAGAAGTTAAATAAATCAGTCAATGCATTTTCAAGCCAAATCTCTGTGAATCTATAGGTTGCACTTAATTTGTGTAACATGTCCTGGACTTCCTGCCAACCCAAACACAGGCACACACATCCATCACACGGCACACCTATGGGTCTGTGGCAGCAAGCCATGCGCATACACACACACATACACACACACCCACACACACAAGCAAGGAGGCAGGCAGGCAGGCAGGCAGGCAGGCAGGCAGGCGGAGGATTATTGAGGCAGTATCAAACAGGAATAATAAAGCAGGTTCTTAAGATTTTAATAAGAATAAAATGAAACAGTAACCACCGAGGGGCCAGCAGGGTTAATCCCTTCTATATTACTGAAAATAAAAAAGGATAAAAACAGACGGGAGGGCAGAGCGGGGGCTGGAGGGGAGAGAGAGAGAGAGGGAGGAGGCGGTGGAGGAGGGGGAGGTGGAGGAGGAGGAGGAGGAGGAGGAGGAGGTAGCTGGGCTGCGGAGATGAGAAATAAGAACGGTGGCCGGCTGCTGTCGTGGAGCCGGATGGAAGGAAGTGAAATTAAAAGGCATCGGATCGTTTCCTGCTCTTCTTCCCGCTTCATTCTCACGCACACATTCACGCGCGCACGCACAAAGACGACACTGTTTGACTGTGTTTGGACCCCAATGAAAGCTCGGGGGCTCCGGCGCCGGGTTCGGCAGCATATTTCCAATGTCAAAGCGTGCGCGCGCCGGCAGCAGATGGCACCAAACAGTTGGCAGGGGCGAGCGAGCGTGAATATCTGTTTACTAATAACCCTTTAATTACTTCAGATGGGCAACGGGATCAAACATCGGGAGCCACGCAGGAATTAGCCTTAAATGAGACTGGACGGGAAATCTGGGCGAAGCCCTTATGTTGCCATAAAGACCTTGTGCCGCGAGGGCCCCGGGCGTAAATACAACCCTATGGGGAGAAGAGTGGAGGCACTTCAGATACACTCCTTTATAGTTAAGGCACCTTGTGTGGCGCAGTAGATGCTGCCCCATCAGTCTAAAAGGAAGGAAATAATACAGGTGAGGTAACTATAGCTTCATGGACGTGATAGATATATTTAAAAAAAAAATATATATATATATATATACTAAAAAAAAACAAAAAACAAAACTGAGACCATGAGGAGAAAGTTTTGTTGTTGCTTCTTTTTTGCTTCCAAGTAAAAAAAAAAAAAAATTCATTCAGCGTTTCTAGTTTTGCCTGAGTTTCATCATTGGAATAAACCACAGGAGGGGAGACGAGACGGCACCAAAATGATTTGTTCCTGTTTCACGTCGACGCTTAAATCTCAGGAGTGGACTTGCCAGTGCTCTCTGGTGGAAAACATGTGACATTTTAGAGAGCCTCTAAACACTGACATTCCACTTTTTTTCTTTTCTTTTTTTTTTTAACCTGGACGCAAATACTTCAAACGCACTCTTGCAGTCCCACCACAAGCATCGAGAAGCTGCCCTCAAAATAGAAGAAGAAGAAGAAGAGGAAGAAGGAGAAGAAGGAGAAGAAGGAGGAGGAGGAGAGCAGCTGAGATTGCATCGATTAACGTGGGGCGTGCTCGCTCTCACTCCTCTTGAGCATTTTTGAAAAAAATAAAATAAATTGTACACTTCATGCATATGCCACTGTTCACAGTCTGGGTAGCGGGGGAAGGGTGGTGGTGGTGGTGGTGGTGGGGGTGGGGGTGTTACGAGGGCGCTCCCGGGGAGAAAAATCCCCGCTGTGTGTAAATGTCATGAAAAATTCCTTCATCTGCCAGAATAATGTTAACCTTCTCCATTTTGTTCCGCTCAATCCACCTCTTGGGCAAATGTGTTACAAAGGCGCACACGTCAGCGGGCGCCTTGCTCTTCCCTCTTCTTCTTCTTCTTCTTCTTCTTCTTTGGTTTTTTTTTTTATTTTATTTTTTTTCCTCCTTCCCGCCGCCGCCGCCGCCGCCTCTCATTACGTGCGCGGGGAGCGAATGCGGCCCCGCTGTCTGCCCTTCTCGCCAGCGCGATGAGAGAGCGAGAGAGAGAGAGAGAGAGAGAGAGCGGGAGCGAGCATACATTTTAATGACGGGACCTTTACTTCTTTTTTTTGGAGCAACAGTGAGGTGGGAGGAAAATAAATTGCTGTTCAAACGGAGATAATGCTTTTGGCATTGTGGGATTGCGCGGGAGTCGAGCAGCTGCTACGACGACCCGCCCCCCCCAGCCCCCCCACCTCACCCCCCCACCCCAACCCCAACCCCCACCCGTATAAATTAAGATATAAATAGCCTCATCTTGAGTGGTATTACCAGGGGTGTGCTCGAGTGCTGGAGCGCAACGCTTAATGTATGCGTATAGGTGTGTTAGGGCAAGGAAGGGGGCGGGGGGGGGGGCTATACGTGTGTCCCGTGGCGCAATCTGGTCGTGCGCGGCGCGGCGGCAGTGTGTTTGAGAGCCGCCGCCCGGCCGGCCGCGCGCCCGAGCGCGACAGAGTGCCGAGGAAGCCTAAATCCCCCGCTCGAGTGTAAGGCAAACAGTGGCGGTGGCGCGTGGTTATTGTATTTCTCTTTGCCGCCGATCCCCAGTAAACACCCCTGCAGGCCTGCAACCGCCTTGGCCCGCCTGTCGCCACCCCACACCCCCGCCTTCCCCCACCCGCCATCCCCCCCCCCCCCCCCCGTTGGCTGGGGCCAGCTCGGCGACGCAAGCCAGAGCACTGGCGCCCGGCCCCGCAAGGAAATTAAAAGGGGATTAGGGCTGCCTGACACTTTGTGGCCGATTTTTTACTCATTTATTGTTTGTGTGTATGTGCGCGCGGGTGTCTGTGTGCGCGCGCGAGGAGCGGCCGCCACGTCTTGGTCCCCGGCGAGGGCCCACTGGGGTTGGGGGTGTGTGGGGGTCGGGGGGGGAGGAGGGGGAGGGGGTGTACACTGGCTGAACGTGTTGCCGCTCCATCCCGCAGCAGCAGCAGCAGCAGCAGCATCGAGGCTCCCGGCGTGACGCCACCGTTAGCCAGTCGTTGTGTCCGTTATCTTCCAAAGCGACAAATGTGAAAAAAATAAATAAATAAAAAATTGAAGAGCCGTTGTTTTCGTTTTTCTTTCTGCTCCTTCTCCGCGCGTTCAACACCGCGAAGGTTTGGAAACGGACCAGAGCGGAGAGGCTGATTAAAATTTGATTGGAGTCAGACATTATTCATTCAAAGAAATGTAGGACTGTACGGGATTACAAATCTGGCCAGATATTTGCTGCCAGCAGTCGATCCTCTGATGTTTTAAATAGTTGATCACACAGGTTTTGGTGGGGGGGGAGGCAAACACCATATTGAGGTTAGATAGCGATCCCCATCACTCCCCCCCCCCCACCCCGCCCCCCTCTCCCCCGTCCCTTTAAACGGAGGAAGAGAAAGATTTAAATGGTGCGACGAGGGGAGAGCAGCGGAAGCCGTCCTGGCTTTTCCTGAAATGCTCTCGGTTGCTGCTGCCACAAATAGGGACGCAGCGTTCCAGCGGCCTCGCTCTGCAGTCGGGTGACGTACGCATATATAGCGAGAGCGACTGCAGCCGTTAACGCATCCTGTAAAAAGATTCCGTCTCAAACTTCTGAAACGCGCGCTGCTGCGAGCACAAAATCCCAAATAAATCAGGAAAGATGAAACGGCAACGGCAGTCGGACTGCAGAATAGCAGCACTCCGTTGATTCACGTTCACTTTCAGAACACTTGGTGATTCATTTACTTCGTATGCTTTCGGACCTTCCGAGCCGTGAAAAAAAAAAAAAAAATGTTTAATGCGCCGCACAATCAGGGCCTCGCCAGTTCTCACCGACCCATTTCGTTCGCCGCCCCTCCTCCCTTTTTGAATCCGACAGGCGGCTCAGGTTTTAACCGCCTCTTTGTGTGAGAGCTCAATTTCACCGCTGCGGGGAAAACAAACCCGCACAGATGCCAGTGTTTGGTCTGCTAATTAGCGGGTTTGTATTAGTAATTAATAGGCATTAGCAGTCAACCCGGCTTCTGCCTTCGGCAGCCTCCAGCAGCAGCGGTGAAGGAGATCCAGGCGGCACCCGCTCCCCCAGCCCCCCCCCTGCCCCCACCTCGCGGCACCGCAGCACTCACTGTGTGCCGAGAAATCTCAGCGACGCATTGACGCGGGGAAAGGGGGGGGGGAGGGAGGGGGCGAGAGGCAGTGTTGAGACCGTTCAGCCCAAAGTGCGTGCCGGCGCCTGGAAACCGGGCCGTGCCCCGTTCCAATCAGGCACGCCACAACCCTGGTAGCATCACGGGCATTTAAAGAAAACAACAGTGAAAGGCAACTCTTCCGCACGTCCAAATTGCGTTTCAGGCATCGCTGTGTGAACAAAGAAAAACAACAGTAAACCAAACTGCTGGCATCCGACAAAATGCAGGTATTTAGAGTGTACCTGCATTTTGTTCATTGTAGTTTCAGGTTTAAAGTGAAATGTGCTTTATTGTTTGTTTGACGGCTGAACTGAAGCGTTAAAGCCAACGAACATTTCAGAGTAAAATACAGCACATTGTACATTATGAGGAAAATCAACCTGATCCAAAGTGCTTTTCCGATCGCCGACGCTTCAGGTGGGCTTCGGGCTTCACAGAGTTTTCAAAAACGCAGCTTCAGCTCAGCGTCTCACAGGTTCAGGCTGAATCATTTCATGGCGGCGACCGCGTGAAGCACGATAAACGATAAACACGGATCGCTGACGCGTCGGTCGATTTCGCTCGGAACGCCTTGCCCGCGATTGCCAGACGAGGCCGAAAAACACTCGCAGACGTTCAGTCAGCGGCGCCGCGGCTCGACGTGTATGAGAGGCCTGATGGGCACGAGGAGGAGGAGACGGGAGGTGCAGCGGAGTGACAGAGTTATCAATTATCCAGAGCGCAGTGGCGCTCCGGCTCTCCTCCCGATCTGGCGTTAAATTAACTTGTCAGCGCTGTCTCTCCGATTTCGGCCGTCACGCGGGCGCGAGGCGATCGCACACGACGGCCCGCTCGCCGGAGCTGCCGCCCCTCGTCTCACGTGCAATTCATCAGCCCGCGAGCCCGTCGGCGGAGGCCCTCGGCCAGCTTAGCGCGCTACCGCGGGGCTGGCTGTGCCAGGAAGCCCGCCAGCCAGCCTGCCTGCCTGCCAGCCAAGCCCGGTGGCAGGAGGAAAAAGGATCACCTTCCAAAAAAAAAAAAAGAAAGGAAGAAAAAGAATAACCACCACAGAGGGCGCGGCTATGTTGTTGTGTTGCCCAAAAACAGAAGATAACATAAAGAGTGCGGAGGGTAGAAGTGGAAGTACATCGTCTTGGGTGTACTAAAAAAAAAAATAAAAAAAAATGCCTCTGGGCCCCTTGCAGGCCTTGTGGGGCTGAGGCCTCAGGTGAGGGCAGAGGAATGTGGGACACAAAGCAGGGGAGGCTCGGCAGTGCGGCACCGGCCACCGGCTCCCTCCGAGCACGCGACAAGAGTTTGAAGGGCACAGAAGCAACATTCAGTCGCCGAAGGTAGGAGCTGGAGAGAGAGACGCGGGGTGGCGGAAGGAGGGGTGGGGGGGTGGCGGGTGGGGCCAGGGAGAGAACGGCCAGGTGACAGAAATAATGGATAGCCGCAACGCAGCGGGGCGCTAAGCTCTCGGTGCTTAAGTATTTATTTGCGATGAATAATAATGACGGCACACTTATAAAGCGCTTGTTTAAAAAAAAGAAAAGAAAACACACACACACACGCGCGCGCAGTGTCCCCTCCACCCCGCCGTAAACGTACCGGCGACCTGGGGGAGGGGGGACCAAAATAAAAATAAATAAATAAAGAAAGAAAGAATAAAAACCCTGCCTGGCCCTCCACCTCGGAAACACTCGCTGTCCCTAAACACTGTCCCTGCCTCGGCGCTGAATAAAACATTAAACAAAAATACCAGCAGCCTGAGATATTAACCTACTTATTGAATGTAAAAAAAAAAAAAAAGAAAAAGAAAAAAGAAGAAGAAACGTGGGTGATTTATGTCGATTTGGTTGGCGTTCAATGCTGCCCAGCTGTCGGCCGAGCCCTGTAGCCTAAATTATCCAGCGACGCTCTTTTACTCCAGTTAAGGGAATAAACACTCCTTTAACACTTCTAAGCCGGCGCCGTTGCTTTATTTTTCATGCACTTCTTAAGCTCGGTAATTATTCAATCCGGGTGATAATGAGCGAGCGGGCTGACCTCGCGGATGAGGAGTGTTTTTTTTTTTTTCCCTCCCTTTTATGTTTTCGCGCTCTGTGTTTGGCGGGCTAATTTAGGAAAAACAGTGCTTAATCTTTCACCAAAGGCTGCGGGGAAAAAAAAAAAAAAAAAATAGGAACGCGGGCGCCCTCGGATTCTCGGCGGCGCAGTGGCAGGACCCCCTTTCGGTTAATAAGCAGCATGTTGGAGGAGGCGGGGGGAGGGGGTGGGGGGGGGGGCGTGGGGGGTTAGGGATCGGGGGGGTGGGGTGTATAGCTGGCAGCGGGTTCGGCGGCACCGCGGATCAAACAGTCGTAACCTCCTGCTCCGAAAAAAGGTAAAATCCGCAATCAGGTCGGTGGGGGATCTTTTACCGGTGGGAGGAGAGAGTGGAACAGACGGAGGGAAGTGAGCATGAAGAAAAAGTGGCAGGGGGTGGTGGGCGGGAGAATTTCTTTTCTATTTTTTTGAGGGTGGTGGTGGTGGTGGTGGTGATGGCAGCCTGCTAATCAGTGACGTGCCTGAACGGAACCCGGGGAGGGGGGCGAGGGGGGTGGGGGTCTCCGAGCCCCTGAGCTTAATTGGGCACTCAAATGTTACCAGGTCCCCTCTCTCGAAAGAAGCGGCTCGGTGGTGGTGCATGGTGACACATGGCAGCGTTCGAGGGAGTGGAGGGGGAGCCTTGTGGCGAGAGGAAATGGAGCAGAGGGTTTAGCACCTCCCACGGCCAAGTCTTTTTTTTTTTTTTGCGTTTGTTTTTTATGTTTTTTGCCCCCCCCGCCCCCTCTTCTTCCTCCCTCCCACCCTCACTGCAGGGCTCTTCTTTTTTTCGGGCGTGACTGACGGCGCGTTTTGGGCCTCTCGCTGGGCCAAAGTATGACGGCGCAAAATTAACCCCTCGGTGGTAGGGACAGATGGAAATGAGGTGAGCGCCACAGTTTTTTTTTTGGGGGGAAGGGGGGGACTATTGTTGGAGGTTGATCAGGTTTCATCTGTTGCCGGTGGGGGAAAAAAAAAAATCTAAATCTGATCGATGCCCCAAAAAAACTTTGAAAATTGGTGTAATATATATAAAAAAGAAAATTACATCCATGCAGGAGTTATTTGATCTCAAGGTGGGGTGGTGGAAAAAAAAGGAAGGAAGTCAGGAGGGAGGAAGTCAGCTCGCTGCTTTTTTTTCTCCAAATATCAGGCACAAGGCAGCAAAAAAAAAAATAAAAAAAAAATCATAATTTCTTTCCCGTTTTCCAGCACATCGAAGCCTCCGCCGGCTAATCCCCTTTCTTATATAAATAGCTCTTTTTGGGGTGGAAGAGGGGTGGTTGTTGCGCGGAGCTCTAACCCTTCTGTCCCTGAAGCTACAGCCAGGATAAGCTGCGTGTTGGATTGGCACGTCGGGCTGCCTGGGGGCCTGCTGGTGCGCTGGCCGCCAGTACAGATGGAGGGCAGGGCCGGCCAGTGCCAGCTTGTCAGTCGGATTAAAACGACTCATTTATTCGCTGAAGTATTGCGCGACGCGACCGGGCCAAAGAAGGGTGAGGGCGAGGGTGGGCGAGGGGTCGGGCAGCGGTGGGGTCGGGGCAGCTCGGGCGCGAGCGAGCGGGGGTCCTCCCGGTCTCTGGCCCTCGCCCCCTCTTCCCCCCCCACCATCTCCCGCTCTCCCGCCCGCCGTTACTTATCTTTCTGGGGCTGCCAGAAGCCATTACCGCAGTGTACGGAAGGCAGCCGGCAGGGTGGCTTCTCCGCCGGCGCCCGGGTGACAGATTGCCGGCTCGGCGTTGGCGGCGGCGGAGGAGGTGAGGAGTGGAAAAGCGATTGGCGGCTACATGCACTACGGTCAGGAAGTGGGCACCGAGGGCTGGTGGGGGAGGGGGACAGAGGAGGGCGGAGAGTCAATGGGATGGTAGTGGAGGAGGACGACACCGTGACCTCCGCTATTGGTGGTGGGGTTGAGGGGAGGGGAGCGAGGGTTTTTTTTTTTTTAAGAGCGCACTTGGCTGCGGCGGAACACAGGTGCCGGGTGAAGGAGAGGCGGCGTGGCCCCCACCCCCAACAACCCCACCTAACCCTACAACCCGACCCCCGGTCACGGCCTGGACCGCGCTGCCCGCGTGAAAACCTCGGCGAGGATAAATAAAGGACGACTGGGCAGATGATGGTGTCGGTCGAAGCCGCTTGCCAACATCAATCTTCGAACTCCTCAAAGTCACGAGGTGTCCCTGTCTCTCCCTTTTTTTTTTTGGGACATCGGTCTTTGACCCCGAATAAAGACGAAGGCCCCCAAATCTCACAAAGTTAAAAGTTTCAACTTTGGAAAAAAATGTGCCTTAAAACAATGTCGATGCACAAGGACTGTGGGGCTTCTGGAGGCCCTCTTCTTCGTTCGAGCGGGCCATGATTGAGCGTGTCCATGTGTCAGGGGGGAGGGGGGTAAGAGGGTTCGGGGGGGTGAGTCTTGGAAGGGTTTTCTCAGGTCTAATTACTACCGATCGCTGTAATTTACAGGTTGACAGCAGGGAGAAATCGGCAAGATTCACACTTCCGTGGGTCAGCATCTGTCGCCATTACGCCGGCGGTGGAGGTGGAGCCAGCGCGCGGCCCGGACGGGTTGGCAGGCGGGACAGGAAGCGGCAAACAACCAACAAACAGGCGCGTGACGGATTGGCGGCGCGCGGCTCAAAGGACTTTCCACTGACACGTCGTTTCTCTCGCTCTGTGCGAGTTAGTTTCGCGGCAGCTGCCACCGATAAAATGGAGAGGGGAGGGGAGGGAAAGGGAGTGGCGGTGGGGGAGGCTTTTGTTCGTGATCCAGAGAGGTGGGTAGTGAGGCGGGTGGGGGGTGGATTCATAGGTGAAGAGGCAGGAGGGGAAAAAGCTGGGGTTTTTTTTAAAGTCCAGGCCTTCATTTTGAACGGATTGTCAGGAAGAAAGCAGGGCACTTCTGATGACACCCATTGTAACGAAAGGATCATGTGAGTGCCGTTTAGATCAGCTCATGTCTTGAGGGTTCAGTATTTTCGGCAAGTCGTCCAGAAAACATCAAATTTTCCAGCCCCTTCTCCTCCTCCCGGTCCCATGCTCCGAGAGGAGAGGAGCCAGCTTGGTCCAGTGCCAGAGAGCGCTGGTGGGCTACGCTGCTCTCCGCCTGTCCACCTCATTGCCTACACGCAGCCTATCTGGCCGGCTCCTCCGCAACAAGGCTCTACCACCACATATGCCCTGGCACTCCAGATTTTTCTTGACCTCCAAAAGTATAGGGTGCTCTCCAAGTTTTTCCGATTCATTTTGCGGCACCGGCTTCCAGGAAACAAAAAAAAAGTGATGCCTGTAACGGTTGTTGAGAACTGAGCTGGAAGTCTGCCTGATGACGGTGGTAGGTAATAGATCATATGTGTCAAACTCAAGGCCCGCGGGCCAAATCCGGCCCGCATGTTAATTATCTTTGGTCCGTGTAATGATATTTAATTAGTGTTACAGTTGGCCCGCTGGTATATTACACGCACCACCGTAATACTACAAGTACCACAATGCACTGCGAGTCTAGGAACATAATCTGGCTTCATTAAAAAAATGCCGGCTACGTGACAACGCAAAACTATTTAGTCAGTTCGGCCATGCGTTTTACACGAAGCTGGCATTTTCACTGAAACCGCACAGACCGAAACTGCACATTGGATAAGTTTGAAAACGCCGCCATGCCCGGCTTTGTGTAAACGCAGAAACCAATCTTTTTTTGGAAACGGTGGTGTCACAGCTCTAAACCTCCCCCCCCTCCCACCTTGCAACCTGAGCAGCCGTGAGGTGCAGACAACCATTCACAACAACAACAACCACATCAGACAACGGACTTGTTACTGCTACTAATGATCTGCCTGCAGTCTCTCATTAACCTCCACTACAAGCAAACAATAGTGAACAATTACACACAGTGCTCGAGGATCGATTGTGGATTGTGTGCAAGTTTCTGATGCTGTTTTAAACTTCAAGTATTTAGATGTAACATCCCTAAACCTCTTCTGGACTTAAAAGAACAAGGATTAAAAAGGCGAAGTGGCATAAACCCTGACACATCATGTAAACAACAATTGAGAGGATTAGAGCATAGACTATCAGCAGCAGCCTTAGCTTCAGAGAAACCCTGGGAATTAGTGATGGAACAGTAAATTGACAGACTGTCCTCCGAAAGTGTGAAGTTAAATTTGTCACGCTAGCGATGCTACAAAATCGATCAAGTTAGCAGTCCGTTGCTTAAAACCCAATTCAATTGGGTGAATCCCATCTTTACTAGTCAGGCCTTTGTTTGACCAAAACCAGTCAAAGTTGTTAAACAAAAGAAAAAACAAAAAAAAAAAAAACAGAATCCAGTTGCAGTACAGAAATTCTGAACCCAGCAATGCAGACTGAAAATGCGACTAAAGTGTTCTGTGCTCAGTCCTCGGGATGGAATGGGGCCAGACAGGATACAGGCTTTCCCAAGACTCTTTAATGTAGTTGTCAGACACTCAAAGTTTGATTGCAATTTGATTAATTGCCTTGCCATGACGTCATTGGCACCAGCGTGCACTATCACAGTGTGGGCAGAAAGATGACGATAAAGAATGGAAGGGACGTTTTGAATAATCACAACTACTTTAAAAACAGAGAAACAGTAAGTTATGCCACATGGGAATTCAACAAACCTGGTAAAGGAGTATCCGATCACAAGAATTTCAGGTTGAATGTTTAGACATCCCCCATCATAGATTGCAAGGTTGCAGGGGAGAGTTTCAGCGGCTGTTATGAGCGGCTGTTACGAGACGCACCAGGAGCAATAGATCCAGGACTGGTATCCAGTGACTGCCGGTGGTGAGGTATGTCCAGCTCGGGGGCTGAACACTGCACCCGGGGATGGATTTAGTTGGAGAACTTGATGAGGAATGGGGAGAAGAGAACCGGGATGTTTCCTTGATGAAGACTTGGAGTCGCCGCTGAAGTTCCGAGGACCCGGCAGAGGAGATGGCCGTGAGCCATCAGCAAACTCCGACAGTGGGACAAAAACGTTTGAGAGTGGCAAATCCAGTGGGTCCTCATCTCCGATGGATTCAAAGAGCGGTAGAGCGACATTTCCGGTAAACTTTCTGGATTTCTCGACTGCAAGGAGGAAGCAGGAGGAAGCAGCCCCAGGAGCCGCGATAGGACACGGGACCTCCAAGGCAGCTAGTCGCTCCTGGAGCATACACTGTCTCTGGAGGATATTATCTATGAGACTCTCAATTGAGGAAAGCTCAGCTTTAAGGCTAGTTATACTGGAGATCTCAGTTGCAGAAGACATAATCATTACACCGACAAAAAACTTGTGATCCACAGACCAGCATGAAAGGTTAGCCCACACTGGTATACAGTGTTTTTAGCCTAGCCACAGGCTAGCTATGACTGACAGTTGTCTGAGATTCCAGATAAAGTACACGAGATTTAACCGATACCGCTGGAGAGGTGAGAGACCAGGCCAAGTATAAAATCCACTTGTGAATCAAAGATTTTGTTTTGAAAGCAGTAGATCAGGGTTATGCTGTGTGAACCAACATGCGCGCTTACATGATTACTGTATGAGTCATACAAACTCCTGAAGACAAACAATAAAAGCATCTGTTTGCAGTGTTCCAGCTAAAACCTGATCATGTCATAGACACTGATCACAGAGGTATCTGATAATATATCTACATTTAAGAAATTGCTGTCACATTGATTTCAGAACACCTTCGATTATATCAAGCAAAATTAAAAAAGTATGATCAAAGGGTTACAGTACATGTTTTATTATAGCAAGCTATAAGAAAACTTACTATTACATTAAAAGAAAACATTTCTGAGGTGAACTAAATGCTTTCAGTGTTTTGATTTGCTCATTTTGAATTAAAATCTTTTACATTTACGTATTTAAATCCTTTATCTTTTAAAACATTTTACAACACATTTAAACATCGTAACTGTCTTTACATGGCTTCTTCTTTCAGGCGAGCAATCAAAATGACACAAAACTGGCTGCGGTGCACTTTAAGTCCCAAGATTTGATATTGTATAATACAATAAATTTAGTGTTTTGTCCCACGGCATTATTATTTTCCAACTTACTGTACAACCACAATGACTTTCGAAATGTTGCCAGTAAGTTGTGGAATCACTTCAGTCCACGATGAGCGTCAGCAGTAATTCAAAACTGCAGATCTCAAAAAGGTCCATAAAACAACGGTGCGCTCACTCTGGGGCAGATGGGGAGCCTCTGGCGCAGGTGTGTCCTCCGGCCCCGATCAGCCAGCACATCCATAATGCTCGCCAGTCGTGGGGAGATCGCACAGGTCTGGCCCTGTCCTGTTTCATTTCTAACGGTGGACTGCCTGGTGACTCAACGTGCCAACCTCCAGAGCCCCCAGTCCTTCTCACAAGTGCCATATGGGCGGCCCAGCCCCATTCCATTAGCGGGGCCTGAGCAGAGGCAAGAGCGTGTGCGGACCCCAGCCCTACCGCCCCTCCCCTGGCACTGCCACAGGGCATGTCCTGCCCACTGCCAGCTGCCCACACTTGGTCAAAGGACACAAACAGCAGCGCCAGCATACCTGACTCTGACAGCAGCCTATTGCAGTCAGGCACTACGCACCAGAGTGGAAGGGAACGTCTCAAACATCTACTTCTGCCCGAAGGCCCAAAAAGAGGTCATGTGTTTTTTTTGTTTTTGTTTTTTTTTGCAGAGCCACAACGTAGTACAATAACCACGGCTCCGCGACTGGCTCTCACTTGCAAACTACCCACCAAGTGGAATCCACCAATTTTAAGGTCAATATCTGATTTAGCAGAACATTGCATGCAATCACGAATAAAGAACAAACTGCGTGATCATTATCAGAGCAAGTCCCTAATGTTAGTTTTCCTGCCTGTGTCCAAATTTTGCAGTTGAAAAGTGAAAAAGTGAAGAAGTTTTGGGACAAAGCTACTAAAAAGTACATTTTGCCAAATCAGTTAGAGTGAAAGTTAAGGTTAAAGTCCCACTGACTGTCACTTCTCGAAGGATGCAAAATTTGTTCTCTGCATTTGACCCATCCCCTGAGGGAGCGGTTGGCAGCAGCGGTGCCACGCCTGGGAATCATTGGGTGATCTTTCCCCTCAAGTCCTTTCACCGCTTTGACCTGATGACTATATTGAACACGTCTCTATAAAGTCAGTTTTCAAAGAAATACACAATACAAACTAGTCATCTGAACCAGGTAGATTAGTATTCTGTATGTATCCAGAACCATTACAGCCATTTAAATGTGCTCCCATCCGGATTTTACAGATGGAATCTGGCCCCTGTTCTTTCACCTCTTGTATTTGAACAGTAGGTCAAATGTTAAGTGCAAAAGCACGTGAAATGTGGAAGGGCACCTTCTCTCAGGAGAAGCAGAAAAAAGCCAGAGGAGGGCAGGAGAGGCAGGGACATGCAACACATCACATGGGAATGTCAGCATGTGGCTCCTCAGCCTGTACCTGCCAAAGGACCTGGGGCCTTTTTTAATTAATCATTGCACGGGATGAATAATTCAGCCATTATCGCCCAGAATAAATGGCGAGGCCACTTTTCCAACGAAACTCTACCCAATCAATTTCAGTGTTCCCATTAATTAACAACGGATTAGGGCTTGGCCTCAGGTAAACTCCTGACTAATAGGTCTTGGCAGGAACTAAACAAATAGTCCCAGAACGCAGCAGCTCCACTGATGCACCTCTTAGAGGGAGCAGTCCAATTGCTAAGACATATTATCTGCAAATGCATCAAGTCTCTTTCCACAGTGGTTAATACAAAAGCAAACATGAAAAATAAATCCATAGCAGTCACAAGGAACACTTTCTTTGTTCAGTTTAAAAAATAATAATAATCTTATCTCATATGGCTCAGAAAAAACCCTCAATCAATAAGTGGCCAACCATTCTGTCTATATCCCCAAAAGCTTCTGACTGACATAACCTATCATGCATCGTCGTCGTCATCATCATCATCATCATCAACTTTATTTATATAGCACATTTTAAAAACCACAGGGGTGGCCAAGGTGCTGTACATTCAGACATACAAATACTAATTTAAACAAATGAATTAGAAGCATAGCACAAGCATAAGGACAAAACTAAACAAACAAACGGCAAGTGCTTTCTTAGAGATGCAACACTTGTTCCTGCTGGGATGCCAAGTCGGAGACCAAATCTGTTGTTTTATTCAGCAACATTTCATTTGCTTTCCTCAATGCAAAATTCACTCTAACAGCATTAAAATGTCTGACAATAATATGTGTACATTTCTGTGTACAGCCATGTGTGGTGTCACAAAGGGGGCACAGATACTTTTACTGTGGTAGTGGCAAGGCCACCAGCGCAGTGCTTTCCCAACTTCTGAGACTGTCACATGGCTACCTGGTTTTTGTGCCTGACCGAACAAACTTCAGACAGAGGCTAAAATGTGCACTTTTCTGGAGCCCTAAAGCCCTTCTTTCGATCATTGTGCAAGAGTCCTCTCTTGGAGGGGGTTGCCCCTGTTGCTTTGATGTGAGAAGGTTGGGGGTTTGATTTTCGACTTGCATGTGCTTCCCATGTCTGCGTGAGTTCCCTCTAGGTACTCTTGCCTCCTCCCACAGTCTAAAGACATGCATGGCGGGTTAACTGGCATCAATGGGTGGGAATGTAAGTGCGGATGGCTGTTTGTTTTCTGCGTTCGGCCTGTGATGAACAAGCAACTCATTGGGGATCTAACGTGGCATAGATGATACAGGGTCCAGGGCCTGCAGAGCCCTGAGGGCAGTATAGGCGGTGATAGAGAATGGATCGACGCTCCACCGGATCGCAGGATGAAAAATAAAGATCTAAACACAGAGGCATTTAATATTTAATCGGACAATTCCAGAAAGAAACCATATGCATGGAGTATGAAAGAGGCCCTTGGCCTGACAGTGTACACAGCTGTCACTGATATCACTCTGGCCTATAGTCTGTTAAAAGAGTTCAGTTCAGAGCAAACACTGTTATTCTAGCACTGATGCACCTTCCTCTCATCATGACATCCCATCACCTTGACCTTTAACAGGTGACTGAACATTCCTGAGGGGAAGCTAAAATAAAGGCCAGGACTGTGTTTCCCACTGATGTCACTGATGGGATATCAGTAGTGCCTTATTGAAAAGGGGATTGGCTGGTTTTTGTTTGTTTGTTTGTTTGTTTTGTTGTTGTTTTTTTCCGGTGCAGGTTTTTCTGAGGTTGTGCCGTAATCCTGGCGCGTCTTGCTGGCATCACTTGGCAGAGCCTGTCAGGAAGCATAAAGGCGTATGGAAAGCTTCCTTGTACTCCCCCTCCCCCCTTACTCCCCTCCAAGGGTAATGTGGCGGGGGAAGGATGAGGAGCGCTGATTGAGAGCAACACCTGTCAGGTGAGGCTTTTTGCAGTCGACGGTGCAGAAGGAACGCCGCGTCGACGGCTATGGCTGCTAATCTCTGACGTGGCAACCTGCCGCTCTCAGTGGGGTGGGGGGGTGGTTTGGAGAGGGGACTGGGGAGCCTGGATTCACTGATGCTCATCCAGGGCTGCAGTCCTGCTAATGTCTCCCCGAACGGGGGAGAGAGGCATGCTGATATGCTCTAAATACATTTCATTATCATCATCATGATTATATCACTAATTGTGTGTACTCGGTAATGTGCTGCAGCAGCCCCCTCCTGGGAGCTGTCTGAGAGACTGAATGATTAAAACATGTATGATGAACCATGCATCAAAAAACCTCCCTGCAGGCTCCGCTTCCCCCCACCGCCCCCCCTGCCACCCCACTCGCCAGATACGTGTAAGCAGCTCCGGCGACACCGTGAGCGAGCTCAACAGTGGAGGATGTGGTCCGCCGAGGGTTGAAAGGCTGAGGAGGTACCCTGCAGGCAATAACAATGCGGCAGGTGGATGTTGGAGATGCAGGAGATTGACCTGATGTGACCCCTTCTCTATCCATACTCTAATGCTACATAGCATAACCCCCTCAGACATGGCAGGAGTGCAGCCTAAATAAATCCACAGCTGCATAGCGCAGGCTGCAGGTTCAATTTGTGGCTGGGCTCCTCTGGCCTGTGCTGGGGGGCCTGTTTCTGCATTTATGTGCGGCTGACAGGAGAGGATAAAGTTTTTGTGACAGCATTTGATGAATCTTTAATCCAACATTCATACATAGCGGGCTGGGACTGGGTCCCCAGTCAAAACCCACCAAAGACACACAGCAGGTGTGTGAAATATTCATCCACTACACGCTTCATTAAGAATGAAACATACCATGGTCTACGTTCATTTATTCATTTCGATTATCGAAACAAAAGACGGAAAAATGGGAGATTAAAACATGGCGGGGCGCGTTATTCTATATTTGTCTTGCAGATTTGTAGCAATTTGTTTTGTGACAAATAACTCAGCCTGTTGAAGTCCCGCTGTCGTCTCGCTGAGAATCACACAGCTACTGGGAGTGGAGGTTTCCATTCACGGGCTTTGACTAATTGCTATCTGCCTGGCAGTCTCGGCAGCCGACTGTGGCAGTTAGACCTTTGACCCGGCCTAGAGCATGCAGGGACTCATTGCATAGAAGGCGTTGATATATAGATGAGCCTTCAACTGTGAAGCGTACAATCTTAATTCTGTTAATTGCCGATGAAATATGACACTGAGGGCTCCTCTCAGTGATGACAGAGTATGCTCGGACTCAGGAAATGACTGATGTCTCTGTCATCCCCTGTCAAGCATCTGGCTGTTTTTCTTTCTTTCTTTTTTTTTAATCCCCCTCTGAAATTGGTAGGTGTGTCATATTTGAGTGTCAGCATCACTTAAACTGAGACTTATCCTCTTGGACTGAGCATGTCACATACATTCCAAAAACTCCCCGTGGACGTCATTAAAGTTTCATCTCGTCTAATCTAATTAACACAATAATGTTCAAGTCGTGGCACACCGTTCAAGGCTATTGTTGGCTCAGAAACGTTAGAACTGAGCTCACCTACAATAGGAATAAGAGACTATGTGTAGACAGGCATTCATTTCTATTTAATATTATATCTGTATTTGGAAACCAATTTGTTCTGCATGCAAGCTAATATTCCACACGTTTGCCATCATTCTGGCACAGAAAATTAAGCAAACCATTTTTATGTGGAATGAAAACTGACATTCCACTTTTATGCCTGAAAACCTTAATCGCTGAGAGTACTGTATCCTTTAAAACTAACATACAAACAGTGAATATACTTCAAACAAATTGATGAAAATAAGAGTGTTAGTTATAAAATAAGTAGTTTAATTATATTTAAATAACTGCTGCAACTGCAATTAAAACGCAAAAGTAGTTGAGTGTAAATACAAAATCAACATAATATTAATATATTAATACTCTATTTCGGCATTCAAAAAACTATACTGGCGTGAAACTATATAACTTTAAAATAAATAAATAGATAAATAAATGAATAAATAAATAAATACAGTGATTTTGAACGGAAAACACGCTGTTCCGGCACGTTGACGCGCGTCACTGGGTGACGTCACTTCCTTCACTCAAAAAACATGGCGGCCGCCGGTCATACAGAAGCTGTGTGTACACCCATCAGTAACGTACCGGTAAAGGCAGAACCGGGCTCCGAGGGCGACCAGGCACTTGGCTCGGGTGACGTGAACGTGAAGCGGGAACCCGTCCTGCCACTCATGTCCCCACCGTGCGGGCAGGAGCCGCTCGTCTGGTCGCAGGACCACCGCCTGGCAGTGTGCACCAGCGGCTCGCTGGCGGTGATGGAGCTGGTGTGCGACGTCCACAGCAACAAGCAGGACCTGGTGCTACTCAGGACGTCGCTGCCCGTCCCGAACGAGTCGCCCAAAATACAGGTGCGTGTTTACAAATGTGGAGTTCGCTCAGCCTCGGGAACGTTGGCGAAGCATAATGTCTGCAAGTTGTCGTTAATAATAAAGCAAGATCAAAAATGATCGATAAAAAACAGCTTAAAAGCAACTCGACCTCCGTCCACACGAACGGGTTAAATAATTATTCTTAATTGTTTGTTACATCCTGTCACAGTTATCCATCCATCCATTTTCAATAACTGCTTCTTCCTGAACTCAGGATCACGGGGTGCCATTAAAAGTATTATTATTATTATTATTATTATTATTATTGTTATTATTATTATTATTATTATTATGATAATTGCACATGCAGGTGCCCATCCATGTAATGGTTAAAAAGACAACTTCCTATATCTGAGTCTCACATATTGGATGACAGAGCATTTGTCAACACCAGGAGCAACAAGTTCCTGCTCTCTTTAGTCGTGGAATCATTAGGAGCCCTTAAGCACCACAGAAACTACCTCAACTAGCATCCTGATCGTTGCTACTAGCTTCGTTAATTATTGCCACTCATGCTTTTTTTGTACAACAAATTATTTCAGAATGATTTTTGATGCTGTCAGATTATGATGTCAGATTAAAGTAGTGCTGCAACGATTAGCCAACGTAATCGATTACGTCGACAACATAAATTCGTGGGCGATAAAATCCCACTCCGGCCGCTACCTGTTCCTTTGTAGCTGCAGTGCTGTACTGGGCGCTGAGGATGGCAGTGTCGCTCGTTAACATCCTGCAAAAACAGAGAAGAAGAACGGCTTTTTCTCTTAAAAGGTAGTAATACGGCAGTAATTAGTGAATCACAGCCCCTGTCAATACTAGCGTTTATACTGAATTGTAACACTATTATTCCCTTATCACTTATCAACTGAATTGTTTACGGCATATTAATTCGATATTTCAGTTGGAAGAAAATCTTTTTAAGGTATTTAACTGTGATAAACATTGCATATAACCTTTAACTTATGAAAAGCTATGATATTTTACATTGAAAAATATAAAAGGCAAAAATCCTCGCACATCGATTGACACGGCTGGTTTGTCGGAAGGTGACAATAAAGTCCAAACTGACAAAAAAAGAATTCCCGCACATGTGGCCAACTCATAGACTATGACTGAAACGTTGCATTAAAAAGTTTGCAAGTTGGCCACGCGTGCGGGAATTCTTTTTTGTCACATCGAAAAATATACCATACTATGTCACAGATAAATGCTTTGTGTGTCATCATTTTAATATATTTCTTTCAAAACGTATGCTGTGTAGAGTATAACAGTATAACACAGGTGTGAAGATTTAAGCAAGTTAGGTAAAACATAAGTCTAAAAAAGAGATGGTGAAAATAAAGAAGATAATCGTGACAAATTGACTAATCGAAAAAAATAATCGTTAGTTGCAGCCCTAGATTAAAGCCAGGCCTCTGTTATATGTGTAAATTGTGTATGAAACAGATTCCTGCCATTGTTCTTACATATCTGGGAAAGCTGTTAGTTGTGTCCACACTGTTGTAGTCTTTGATTGTTACCATTTGAAGATGTTTTGCCCCTCATCTGAAAGGTTTCCTTAGTTCTATAGTTATTTTTTAATGGAGTCACACGTTGTTTTTTTTACCTCAGCAGGGAACACATTGACTATGTGGTCTTCAGTGCTAAAAATACAGATTTGATTATTACGATCCTCCTGCATCTGTCATGCAGGGCGACACGGTGGCGCAGTGGTCAGCGCTGCCGCCTCACAGCAAGAAGGTCTTGGGTTCGATTCCGGGGCCCGGGACCTGGGACCTTTCTGTGTGGAGTTTGCATGTTCTCCCTGTGTCTGCGTGGGTTCTCTCCGGGTTCTCCGGCTTCCTCCCACACTCCAAAAACATGCATGTGAGGTCAATTGAACGCTCTAAATTGTCCGTAGGTGTGCATGTGAGTGTGAATGGTTGTCTGTGTCTATGTGGCCCTGCGATGAACTGGCGACTTGTCCAGGGTGTCACCCTGCCTTCGCCCTAAGACAGCTGGGATAGGCTCCAGCAGACCCCCGTGACCCTGAATAGGAATATAGAATAGGTATAGAAGATGAATGAAAAAAAGGATCCTCCTGCATCTGTCATTCCAGGAGCAGCGTCATCCGCCACTGTTTGTTGCGTCAGCAAAGTTTAAACAGGTACAAATTTACACCAGTCAGGCAGAGGGCACTGTTTTGGCAACGCATTTTAAATGGCTATCAGCAACACAGAATATTTAGAGACACATAGAAGAAACAGACATTGTAAAAGTTCAGATTTTATAAACGCCATGAGCTTGGGAAAGTCTTACCACCCGTTGTCCATAAACAGTGATGATTGATGCGTCACGCAGTGTCCCAACATTCTTCCTGAAAAGTATTGTGTGCAGAATATAGGTAATTACAAAATGACATCTGTGAGTTTACTGCGGTGGCATTGTCGGGTTTTGAAGCAACTCGCGCAAACACGCCTCAGACGCGCTGCCAAGCTAATATTCACTCGTGTGCCATTAGTTTGGCAGCGCTGGATTGTTGTGTATTTTCCGGGTGTTTACTGCGAGGGAGATAATTAAAGCGACGGATTACAATTGTTGACGAAAAGAGAAACTGAAAAACAATTTTGTCGGGTAAATCTGTCCCGGTGCAGCTGCTCTAGTGTGTAAACATGAATGTTTATAGGTTCGTATCCGCTCCAAAGAAAAGGGAGGGGGGGAAAAAAATTCCGCTTGGCAGATTAGATGCTGGATGGAGCCGAATTTTATAATCCGCAAGGCACAGCGGCAGGCGGGCAATATTTGTTTTCCCGCTGTCATATATAGAAATGATAAAGTGCTTGTAAATTGAATGGCTGCTGGGGGAACACTAGACTGTAGCACTATCTGTCTACTGCTACCACTGCATAAAATACCCAGACACACTGCGGTAAAAGAAGCAGGACGTGGCCCAACGAGCAGAGCCACACGAGCTTGTTGTGCATCTCCAGCACAACAGGAAGCTCAGTGTTCAAGGGAGAGAATTCCATGTAGTTTTCCGGATGAGCCGAGGAGGTCTGACTTCAGACTGGCCTGTCTGCCTCTTCACCAACCGACATAAAGGTTCATCTAAATCTTCCTTTGCTTTTTGAATCCTTTTTGTGAATAACAAATGACAATTACAGTTATATTAAATCTTTACAGGAGTCGGTTCACTGTTTATCTGCTGCCATGTCTGCACTTGCAGTTTGCTGTTGCAGCTGCGGTTAGTAAGGGTAGCAATAAGGATGCTGCATTGTTGTGCCAGCCTAATGCATAATGTTAAGAGTCAGACTGCATTTTCATGGTTTAGGAGCATAAAACTATATATATAAACAATAGTACTTGAGGACAAGATAAGTTCTTAAGCAAATGTTTTGGAAATGAAGACTTTGTTGCTATCGAAATAGCACTTTATTTATAGATCAGTGCTTCTTAACTGGCGGAGTCACGTTTATTTTCTTAATCATGTCCTCAAGTCGCGACTGGGACTGCAGTTAACGACTGTTTTTGTTGTTGACAATCTATAGATGATTTTTTTTTCCGATTAGTCAGGATTAACCTCTTTATTTTTCACTGTCTATTTTGGAATTCTGCTTAACCATAACTTGCTTAAATATTCACACCTGTGTTATTCTGTGGTACTCTGACAGCATACGTGTTTGAAACAAATATATTAAAATAATGACAGAAAACATTTATCTGCGACAGAGATGTTACATTTTTAAACATAACATATCAAAGGTATATTAATTCACCATTTAAAGGTGAAATGTTTATCACAGTAAAATACCTAAAAAAAAAAACAACAATACGTGAGTATTGACAGGGGCTGTAATCCACTAATCACTGCCGTAAAGTCTGCTTTTACTGCTAAATGTACAACGTGCGAAACAATTTTTTGTGCAAAGGAGGGTGCGCGACTAACACGAGGAAACACCTCCCAGGAATGAACAGAGTGCCCTGTCTTTGACGCGCTGTGCCGGTGTTGCGTCCCTACTGGTTTCCCATTGAACTGGTTCCCTTGCCGAACAGCAGCAGATGTGCTGCGCCGCCGTCAGCACATCTGACACAAATTCACAAACCTGCACCGCTAACATATTACCGGCGATTTTAAAGTCGCAGCCTGCATCTACCGCAACGAATACGCTTCTTCTATAAGTGAGCACTATGTACCAGTGACATTAAAAAAAAATGAAAATAAAGAAAATCTGAAAAGGAAAACAATTTTGCGTCAAGCTGGACTCGATCTCACTCCAACAAAATCAAACTCATACAGAGTATATCACCTGTCTGCCTTCGTGAGCCACTGAGACTCACAGCAAGCATGGCTTTCCTGGAGTATTCGCGAGTGACGTCAGCACCAGGCAACATTTTGATTTGGGCTTCCTGAGAAAGTGGTTACCCTCAATTTGCCTTGAAAATACCCCAAACTTATTTGAAGGTGTTTCTTGTTCTTTTTGCTCGAGCCAACAAACATTTCCAACGCCACATTACAGTCTACACAACACTGCACGATATGACAGCCTGTCATGTTTTAAAAGTGACAAAATAACTCAGAAAACGCTGTTAAAATGCACATAATAATATGTCGTCAAAAACCAAGCACTACGTTTTCTGGCATTGTCTGCGCTAAACTGTTAATATTAAGATTTTAAAACCTATATAATATCAGCTATTTTACATTATTATAATTATTGTTGTTATTATTATTGAATGAACATACGTTCATATTCATAGACATGATAAATATACTATTTGTATTTACTAAAATAAGTAAAGTTCACAAAAGTTAACAGATGTAAAATTCATGGAGGAAGAAATCTTTGACCCCGCCTCTTAAAAAGAATCAAATCGAGAGTTGTTTGGAACCGGAATCCAAACAAGGAATTAAAATTAGAACCGGAATCGTTCAAATTCAAAGAAGACATTCTTCTTCTTCTCTCTCTCTCTCTTTTTTTTTTTTTTTAATGCAGGATATAAACAACAAGCGACACTATTCTCAATGCTCAGTAATGGAATGCAGGTACAGATGAGCTTGTAGCAACTGGAGTGTGATTTTATCCGTATGCAATTCACTATAACAGACGCATTTCTGTTATCGACATGATCGATTGCGTCAACTAATTGTTGCAGCCCGAGGTGCAAAGCAAATTTATTCCACAGCACTGAAATTTGTTCCACAAAAATAGAAAAATAATATATATGTACATATATATCTTTTAAAAATGACTTAAAAAAAAAAGGGAAAGTCTCGACTTTAAAAGTTGCTTGATTTGTGTGCTTTGTTTTGTGTTATTTTGAAACAAAAGGTGGGGCCAGCAGCAGAGCTGGCCCAGTCTGTGGAGCATTTCTCGACGCACCCGGACCCCACCGTAAGGCAAGTGTTTTTGGCCGACACCGTGATGAACCCGTCGTTGGGGCCGCACAAAGGCATAAAATATGCTGCTTGGTCCCCGTTAGGTTGCGACTCGAGCGGGCGCTGCCTGCTCGCTTGTCTAACGCTCGACCACAGGCTCACGGTGCACTACAGCCACAGACGCCTCGAGTGGAACGCGCTCGTAGACCTGACCGAGAAGTACAGCGCCAGGCTGGCAGAGCGCGGCTACGCCCAGAAGGACGGCAGGCCCCCGGAGGCCGACCTGCGGGACTTTGAGGAGCTGCAGCGGCGCCACCGCATGCAAACGCCCCTGAGGATGGACTGGTCGAGCGTTTACACCCTCAAGCACGTGCAGTCGGACAACACGTGCGCGGACGCCGACATGGTCCTGCTCGCGGTGCTGATGGAAAACGGCGACCTGGTCCTGTGGAAGTTCACCCTGCCCGCCGCCTGCGACGGCGACGTGGCGTTTTACGACCTGATCGAGTCGGGCGTGACGCGGCCCAGCGACCTGGCGTGGTGGGAGCACGAGAGCGGCGAGCGGCGCATGAGCGGGCTGATCGTCGGCAGCGAAGCGGGACCGGTGCGGATCGTGCCGGTCAGCCTGGCGGGCGTGAAGGGCTACTTCACGCTGCGCCACCCGGTGGTCCTGTGGAAGGAGCGCGACGGCATCGCCGTGCACAACCTGAGGTGCGTGGCCGTGGACCACCCCGCCCTCGGGTCCCGCTGCAGCCTGGTCGTGGCCTCGCGCGGCTGCTACGTCTTCTGGTGCTTGCTCGTCATCTCGCCGGCGGGCCTCAACGTGCACAACTCGCACGTGACGGGCCTCCACTCGCTGCCCGTCCTCGCGCTGGCCGTGAGCCGGCACAGCGCGGCGGTGTACACCTGCTCGGCGGACGGCCGGGTCAAAAAGCTGACGCCCGAGTTCGCGGAGAAGACGCTGGTTTTCCAGCAGGAGGACCTGATGGGGCCCGAGGGCGTCCCGGGCAAGGGCAGGATACAGGGGCTGGCGGTGAGCCGCAACGACGCCTACATGGCTTTCGCCAGCGCGCGATGCGCCACCGGCGACCACCGTGTGAACTTCGTCGCTCTGAAGTCGCCCGAGGCGGCGGCGACGCAGCTCCTGAAGTCGCCCGCCCAGAGCCTGTACAAGGAGGCCGACCTGCTGGATCTGGTCCGGTGGCAGGTCCTGAGGAACAAGTGCATCCCCGCGCGGCTGCTGGACGAGCTCGAGGAGAAGATCCGGGAGTCGGACTCGGCCTACCTGTGGCGCTTCAAGCTCTTTCTGGTGCGCGTGCTCTACCAGTCGTTCCGCTTGCCGCCCACGGAACACACCTGGAAGCCCTTCTGCGAGGGCGGGAGGGTGCTCGACGAGGACCGGGAGGACGGGCAGGACGAGAGGGACGTGGACGGCGGCGGCCCGGCGGAGGGGCGCGGGCCGCCGCCGAAGCAGGAGGCCGACCCGGAGGAGCGGATGGCCGAGGTGCAGACTTGGATCGACTCGGTCGAAGGCCACATCATGAGGAAGAACGCTAAGAAGGTGCTGGGCGTGGTGTACCTCAACACTTGGATCGCAGAGAACACCAGCGTCCCCACCTGTGGCCTGATGGACCACCTCTCGGGAGACACTGGCGACAGAGATTCGGAGGTAAAGTAGTTGACTTATTCTTTACCCATCGCCTACTGCGTGACGTCAACAAAAAAAAAAAACACCGCGTAGGGTTTGCAACTACATAAAAACCATTTGAGATCCCTTTTAAAACAGGTTGGCTTTCAAGCTTCTTGGAAAATCTTGGAATTCACAAAATGCCATTTTCCAGGTCTGGAAAAGTCTTGGAATTTTGGGAAATCACTTATACTTTTGGAAAAATCAGGAAATTTGAACGTACCCCCTTACGAACTAGTTAAATTTTCCATTGTTCTACTCTAACGTCGGCTGCGTGCTGCTCTTGCGTCTTGGTCTCCAGCGGTACTACGGCTCCGTGAACCTCTGTTTTTATTAACCTGAAGACAAATACAAATATTGTATCTGTATTTTCAAAGTTTTACGCCATTATTGTACTGCCAGGTAATTGGCTCAAGGTTCAAGTCTTCTAAGTACAAATTGCAGTAAATTTCATGCAAGGTCATGGAAATCTTTAAAATTCTATCTGTGAAAATGAGTGCTAACTCTGCCCTTGTTTGTCAGCACGGACACGAATGACACTGACTTTGATTGAAAAGGAAGCCAATGGCAGTGGCGCCATCACCGAAACTGTCAAACCTGGCAAACCAGCCTAACGTCCTCAAGCCAAAACTTTATGGGCCGTATCTGTAACAATAAATTAGGCAATCTCAATAATGTGATTGGAATTGGAATCATGCCTTAGTCAGAGTTTAACTGGAACAAAAACATTCAAGACACGAGCTTCAACCTTCAACCCCGAGTTTGTGTAAGACTGAGGACACAACCGAGAACATCTTAGTTCATTTGTGTTCTCCAAAAAAAAGGTTTGCAACGACACGGTGCGCTGTACAACCCGCCAGTTCATACACGACAATCGCACTTCTCACCTGGAGTTGAATTGGTGCTCGTAGTTGCTTCCTGGAGGCTCCAAGCGGCTTCACAAGCGTCCACAAAGTTCCTCAAACGTTCTGCGCGTTATTCAGAAATGAGTTCAAAACTCTTTCGTTAGCGCTGCGTTTTCTACTTCTATTTATCAACACAATAAAAGGAGTCGGTAGATGCGTTTCATTGCCTTTACTGAAGCTCCATACACTACCATTCCAAACCCTCTCCCACCAGTCTGTTTTCCGAACCCGCATGTGCCGAGAAGGAAGGCGGTGGATCTGTAGCACATCTGTAGCTGTTCGGTGAGGAAAACTCATTCAATTGAAGATGAGTGTGGACATTACAGCACTGTTTTGTTATTGTGCGACCAAAGAGCTTAGCCGAAAGCTAAACACGCTGAAAAGACTCACATCGCCCCCTAGTGTGGGGGTGGAGGACACGCTCCCGTCAATAATTAGATTTTCTCAGCTGCGTGTATATGGGGAGAAGGAGCAAAGTGTGATTTGATGAGAAAACTAAACCGTATTCACTGATCTTGATCCCCTCAAACCCTTTGAGGTCAGTCCGAACCAAGAGTTGCGTGACAGAGACGTTTGGGCCGTTGTCTCTTTTAGTTGCTCCGTAAAAGCCAGACGGAGTGTAGGATCACCCAGCGTCGACTGATGGCATCCTGATGGGCTTTGCCTTGGGAGTGAAAAAAAAAAAAAAAAAAAAGTACTGTCAAACCTTTGAAAAACTACACAACATGAGAAGGTATAAAGCAGCAGCTACAAAATGTCACTATTTTTGAGCTTGAGCGTAAACCTTTACAGTTTCTCTTGTTAGCCCCGCACCTTTGACCACATCATTACATTTACATTTTAAATTCATATTGCCAAGGTGAAGGCACTTTAACTTGTTCAATAAAGGAGTACTTTGCAGAGCCTCTCGTGATGCTGAACCCAAGTCAAAAAATTGTATCATCGTCATAAAATTTCCCTCTCTCTGCATTACCTTCAAGTCTTCTCCTGCTTCGAGTCACACAAGTCGACTGTTTGTTTCCCGTCCTCACGCCACGTGTCACCCTCCCCGCCCCACCCCGCCTCACCCTCCCTCCTCCAGGTCCTGATTGGCCACATCCGGAAAAAGATGAACAAGCAGATGTTCATGGAGCGCTGCACCCTGTGCCAGGAGGTGCTGCCCTACACGGACCACAAACGGGCCGTCTGTAAGAACGGCCACCAGTGGCTCAGGTACAATTAAAAAAAAATAAAAAAAATAAAAACCCAGCCAGCTCTCATCTCCTGCAGTTATTCAACTCGCTAAATATACATTTCTCCATCGCTGCAGCTGTGATTTCTGAGAGAAGTTCAAATGCCACCCGTCAAAAGAATGCAAATGGCATTCTTTGGCGGGTTTTATTTGTCGTTGCGGCGCCGTAATCAAGCCGCCCACCACTTGATATTTACCTGCGCACCGCTCTCATCGCCTCATAAATATCCTCCTGTCAAACATCCCTGCTGCTGCCTCCTCGCCAGCTCGCACAGGATGCCTCTGGTTGGGCACCGACTACGAAATCTGGAGCCCGTCAGTAGGACTCCGCCGCGCGTTTCCGCTCTGCTTGTTTTTGTTTGTCTACCTGTGTGTGTGTGTGTGTGTGTGTGTGTGTGTGTGCGTGTGTGTGCGTGTGCGTGCGTCCACCGCCAGCCGCCGCCTCCCTTCATGCCTTTCTCTCGCTCTCCTCCAGGTGCACCTTGTCATTCCAGGCCTGCCAAAGCCTGGCGTTCAGACGGTGCCTCCTGCTGGATGCCGTCGCCAGACTGCCGCAGCCTGAGGGTGAGCGCCGCTCTCCGTCGCTCCGTCGCTCTTCCCTCACCTCCGACGACTCAGCCAGCGACGACTAAAACCCACGGAGACGTGGCTGTCGAAACTTTTCTTGATGAGCATTTAAAAAGATTGGGAGGCAACTTCTTGACCCCCCCTCAGGTTACAGCGGAGTTCAAGTGCCCGCAAGGTGCAAGCCGGTTCATCCCCAGTGCCATTCATCGTTACACTTAACGCACAGGATGCGTATCGTTAACCAGGGCTGAAAATAAATGTTTTTAAAAAAAAACTATTCTACCGTAATCTACCTAATAAAGTGGCTGCTGAGTGTTTTTTTCCCCCCTTTTCGACGCCCTCATATTCAGCCTCCTCTCTCAATATGAGGCTAATCCAAAACCATGTTTTATGCTAAAACACCAGCGTGCCAAATGGGTCAAGACGAGTGATGTTATCTCAGGCAATGCGATGCTACAAGGGTCTTGATATTCGCATCTCGTTCAAGTTACAAAGTCCAAGTCCAACAGTCGGCTGTAAAGATCTTCACATTTGGAAATAAAAGGTGACCTGTTTTACTTTCTGTGGCAGATCCCGAGTGGATAAAGAAGATACTGCAGGCGCCCTGCACCTTCTGCGACTCCCCTCTCATCTAGAAGCTCAAGTTCAGCAGAACACGCGGGAGCGCAGGAAATTTTTTTGTTAATATATGTATCATGTAATATGCTTCATGTGTTTGTTTTATTATTTTTTTTACGCTGTCTTATAAAAGCAATTAAAATATTTTAATTACAGCTCTTCTTGTCCTTTCCCCACAAAGTTTAGTCGACAAAGTGTGTGCGGCAACTCTTTCCCCAACCCCGCCCTGCCGCGCGTTTGAATTAACATTTCACTGAGGTGAAATATTTTGGACTCAAACTTTACAGATTTCTGCGAGGGGGAAAAAGAAAAGAAAGTTTGAATAGTGGTTTCTATTATTCAGCGGGACTTCAGGGCACCATAAATAAACTTCCTCATTTTCCTTATGTTGACTGTATTTCCAAACCTTTGTTGTAGTTTTTATCGCGAGTAAGTGAACTTCCTCCGCTAGTCCTATTTTAGCGAGGCTTCTCTTTTTCTTCTTCTTCTTTTTTTTTTTTTAGAGCGCAACAAATAATACACTCTGAATAATACATACTATGGAGAGAGAGAAAAAAAAACTCAACATACCTACTTTAATTGGCACTGTAAAACAATTTCCAAGCTCGAGGAGGGGCGGGGGGGGGGGGTTGCTCACGCTCAGTCATTCTCTCAGATGAGGACTTCCGCTAATGTAAACGCAGAAGAGAGGGAGGCTGCGGCGGCGCGCGGCGGCGAGCGCCGCGATGAGCGGGGAGGCAGGAAGAAAGGGAAAAGTGTGCTTAAAAACCCCGCCGCTCCGTCCCGCGGGAGCGGCTCCTAATGAGATTCAGCAGTAATGAGGGACAGAAACATGGCGCCAGATGTGATTCTAATTCTAATCAAGGAGGCAGCGGCTGCTGTTGCTGCTGCTGCTGCTGGTGGTGTTGGAGAGGATATTGTTAAACACAATTAACCCCCTCCACCCCCCCCCCCCCCCGCCCCCCACACACACAATTTGGAGGGGAAGGGGGGACGACACACTCACGCAAACAAACACTGCGTTCCGAGAGACACGGAGGTCGGCGGCTGATGATCAAAGGGGAAGCCGGACCAGAGAGACCCAGCCCGGGATCCTTTCCCGCGGCTCCCCGCCTCTCCTTTCCCCCAGAGCGCCCCCCCCCCACCACCCCCCACCCCCCGGCCTTCCCTCTGGTGTCACCCGGAGATGATAGCCTGCCCCGGGGCGAGGAGAGGAGTGGAGTGGAGAAGCGAGGCGGCTCAGGACTTTCATGAAAAAAAAGGGGGAAACTTCCTTTTTCAACTTTTCCTTTCGTTCCTGTCTGAAGCCCCAGCCCGCGCTCCTTCACCCGGCGGTGGTGCGGATTCGGTCCCAGGAAGGGAGGGGGGGGGGGGGGGGGGTAGCTTAGGGGCGAAGCTCGTCTCTCCGTTTGGCTGGGAAAGTGAATCATTTATCACATTATCCGAGCAGGGGGGAGAGGCCGGTGGTGGGATCTGTGACACAATGCGGCTGCGGCTAATGACGATAACCGCTCCAAACTATCTGAACCCCCGGTCCCTTTTGTTAAGTGGAGACCGCTGCTACTCCGGCCCCCGCTCTCGTCATGAATAATGCCCCCCCCATCCACCTCCAAAGCATCCAACAAATGCAAAGCCGCCGAGTCGTGCGACAGCATTAGAAGACATTTTCTCACTACAACTACAACGACTCCTTGTATAGTGTATATATCCTCGCGCTCCCCAGAAGGTACCCTACTGTGCTTAAATAAAAAAATAAAAAAATAAATCTTTCTACGGATGTTTTTCACGAAAACGAAACGCCGCACCGGCTTGTCGATGAACTGCCCAGAAATGAGGAGTCTGCACCCCCCCCCCCCCCTCGCTCCTTTTCGGGGTTTGCTCCACTTTTTTGAAAGTGTGTGATAAAACACGCAGCTCTCCACCCCTTGTGATGTCACAAAAGGCAACGCTACCTCCCTCAAGGTCAGCGAGGACCCGGCCAGCCACTTCTCCGCTGACGTGGGAAGTAACGTAGTGAAAATACTTTGTTACTGTAGCTTTCCTCGGGCCTGGGACCTTTCTGTGTGGAGTTTGCATGTTCTCCCTGTGTCTGCGTGGGTTCTCTCCGGGTTCTCCGGCTTCCTCCCACACTCCAAAAACATGCATGTGAGGTCAATTGAACACTCTAAATTGTCCGTAGGTGTGCATGTGAGTGTGAATGGTTGTCTGTGTCTATGTGGCCCTGCGATGAACTGGCCACTTGTCCAGGGTGTCACCCTGCCTTCGCCCTAAGACAGCTGGGATAGGCTCCAGCAGACCCCTGTGAGCCTGAGCTCGGGACTAAGCGGGTATGGAAAATGAATGAATGAATGAATGTACTTTACTTGAGTATTTCTTTTTCGCCGCGTTTGCTTGAAGTGGAGCTATTTGAGCGATGTTGGATTCATTTAAAGTTCATTTGCAGTCACTGTTCAGTGCCCTTCAGTACAGAGGAAAAAAAAGATGTGATTTTATGATTACAGATATATACATGATAGAAGTGTAAACATACAATAATGGCTCACTGGTCAAAACTATTACTAATTACAGTTTGGTTGTGCTGCAGTTGAAAGAGAGTTTAGAAATAGCACGCAATCTATCTCAATATCAATATATATATATATATATATATATATATATATATATATATATATACATATATATGTATATATGTATATATATATATATATAGTTAGAATTTTTTTTATTCTTTTATGTCATCTTGTGCTAAAGAACTTATCAAACTTAGCATCCCCCTTGGTTCAATTTGCTTTCAAACGGGTTTCATTTGCGTGGGTAACAGGCAGGTCCTGCTGTTCTCATGACTGCGGAGCTAAAACATCCTTCAGGGCGCCGATCGGATCCGCTCCAGTTAGTTCCAGACTTAAGACAGTTGCTTCAACTAAAAGCGGTGTAATGAGCTTTTCGTCGGCTCCGGCGGCACGAGGTTTCAGGTTTGCCCCCTTTTGTTTTCCGGCCCGCCTGGGACTCGCTGCTCCGCGCTCGTTTGCCAAGTGGAAGTGGCTCCTTGGGTTGTAATGCTCCCGTCACTGATAGGTGGAGACCGCCGCTGTGAGAGGTTAGCCTTGTTCGCTTGATCCTCCTCCCACTTTAGTATAATAATCCGTCAAAAGAGGAGCCCCGCTCGTAATTACCTGCTTCCCCTCCCTTCTCTCTCCCACTGTCTTTGCTCTCAAGACTTCAAACGAGAGCTTTTTACTCTTTGCATACAATATTTATACCCTTTATGTCAGTGGCTGGATGGCATGAAACATTCATGGCACCTTTTCACACCATAATTTCCTGTGATATTCCTTTTGTTTTGTTTAGACTAGACCCTGATACGTGAGAGTGCCCCGCTGTATTCTCTCCCCGGAGCGTCGGCTCGTTTTGTCGCTTCGCAACTTCCAAATTGACGCCCGAAAAACTTGACAGCTGCGACTGCGGCAACCCACGCGAGGAGCCTATAGTGATGTTTTGTGATTTGACAAAACTTTTGTCAACATTTGAAGATGCCATTTCATGTTGCTGTAGTTCGACTGCCGTGGGTAAATATTTCCAAGAAAGAAAAAAAAAAAAGATAAATACATACAGGCACCCAGATGTGTAAATGCTCTCGCCGCTACCATACAGTACTGGAAAAATATAGTTTTCAGACACCCTTACAATTTGACTCAATCAGTTATCAGTTATAATCCCAGTTATTGTCATTAAAAATATCATCATAGGTGCCTGACCAAATGTTTTTTTTTGTTTTTTTTTGTCATTTATTGTTAATAGGACAAAGTAAGAAAACTGAATTCTTGTAGTTCTTGTACTCTTGATGTGTCGGTGTATTGCTGAGACGTGCAGCTCTGAACTGGACTGATCAGTGCACATGCAGCGTGTGGATGAGTGACGGTGACTGCACAATAAACTGCGCTGGGGAGAGACTCTAGACTGATTGTCAGCGCAATACAATTCACCACAAATGCATCAGGTGTCCAACCACTGCATTTTGGTTGCATATTGTGTGTCTACGTAATTGCATATTGATAGATTAGTTTATTAGTTTAGTTTTTCATAACCTTTAGCACCAGCCTTGTTTTTTTTTTTAAAGTCTTTCTATTGCATGCAGATTGCGTTACCCTGCTGACAGACACGCCGCTAAATTGTCCCTGCAGCAATGACAGTGACGCCAGCTCGAGGGTCGAGCTGAGGTCGCGCGGCGCGCAAAGCCAAAGAAAGAGAAAGAGACGAGCAGGCGTCTAAATACAGATAATCTAGAGGCGTAAGATTCAACAATGAAATATTCACGACGCGTTAATAATGCGTATTGATCCTGCTGTGTAAATAATGGGAGCACGCGGTTTCCTCGTCCTCCTTTGTGTCTATTCATGAAGTGCAATTATCAGTCAGGACCTTCATCTCCTGGCACCTTCCTATGAGTGAACGCTCCCACCACAAATACATGGCCCTCATAACCATGTAAAGCTGAAATCATTTTACACATGCCTTATTTTATTTATATTATTTTTTTATTATTTTTTTTATTTTTTTTATCTATTTATCTAATTTATGGCGATCCGGTCATTGGGTTTTGATCCTGCTCACTCCCTGTTTTGGCTTTGCAACAAATTTCCATGCTTTAGGCGTCGCATTAGCTTGTTGCCTTAACCAACAGTAAAATGATTTGTGACACATGAGGTGGCCAATCTGCTTGGTACCTCCTTGTCTCCAGTGAGAGAAAGAAAACCCACTGCCAAGAGCACCTTTTTGCCGGTGGCTGCGATGGCTCCGCATCGATTCGGGGGTGGGGTGGGGGGGAAAGTAAACTTGTCAAAGTTGTTTGCATAACGCTGCAGAGCGGAGCAACATGAGCTAAAATCCATAGCGCAATCGACCTGAACAGTTTGATAAATATGAGAGTTATGACTGCGTGGATTCATTTCATGAATATTTGTTTGGTGGGCCACGAGGACGCTTAGCTTATTTACAGCATACAAGATATATATATATATATATATATATATTTTTTTTTTTTAAGCAAAAATAAAAGTCGTTGGTTAGTAAAGTTGATGAGACCCTTCCCTCTGTGTTTCTGAAGTCTTTTAAACTGCCCCGCTGCTCCCCCTGGACCCGTCGGTGCTAATGAAGTCAGCACACGAGCCCGTCTCCTGCTCTCCCCGGGCCTGATGGGAGTGAACATGCTTGTCTAACTAGTCAAAGCCCCCACCCACCCCCCTGCTTCCCCCGCCCCCTCCTCCTCGCTCCACTCTCTCCGTTGGACTCCCAGGGGACCAGAGCGGTGGGTGTTGACCCCAGACCGGCCGAGGGGTTTGAGAGCGGAGGAGGGCGGGGGGCGCGGCGGTGGAGGCGGATGTCCATCATTAGAGTTGCTATTTGTTCCCCGGCTCCGGGAGCACCGGGGTGGAACTAACGGCCGACAGCAGAACGGACACGGAGAGGGAGGGACACTTTTTACTGCTACATTAATTAAGCTCACTCCCAACATGCTCCCTGTCTCGGCGGCCTCCGCGGCTGTAATTAGGTGCAGCGGCTGGGCTGTTTCTCCGCGTCTACGCCTGGTTTAACCTCGCCTGATGCTTAGCACGACATCCTGCGCTCACAGACCTCGAAAGTGACAGCGCGAGGGGCACAGCTATTAGTGGATGGGTGGGCTAAGGGAGGGGAACAAAATAATAAAAACGTAGCAGCAAATCCACTTGACAAGCCCTTAATGGTTCGAGTCGTTTGGCGAGCGCAAATGTCAAACATTTCCCAACGCAAAGCAAGCAAATATTTGGTTGTGTTTGATTTAATGAAGGGAGTTTCTGGGTTTCGGTGGGAGCTGTCGCAATTTTGAAATTTGTAAGAATCCAAGAAGTGGCCATTCAGGTTATAGCCAACATGGCTTGTAGTTGTAAAAGGCTGTATTGTTAAAAAAAATAAAATAATGTGCGAGCTATTTGAGAAATGGATGCGTTAAAATGTGAAACAATTTAATCTTATCCGTATCAACGCAGTTACAAACACAGTAGTCTTATTATTATCATTATTATTATCAATAATAATAATAATAATAATAATAATATTATCAATTATTATCAATAATAATAATAATAATAATAATAATAATAATAATAATAATAATAATAATAATAAATTCCTTATTTTCAAATCAAATAAATCTGAATAAAATGCAGCAGAACCTGGCAGAGTGCTTGTGATTACATGCACAACAACATAAATAAAAATAACAAAGTCGCTTTAACTTTAATCTGACATTAAATTTAGCTTAGACTGACATAAGGGCTCAGGACTGACCCTTTGCTCTCGGGCCCCCTTGTGGCATCTCAACTAAAATCACTTTGTGACATCTAAACATCTTGGCAAAAAGGGGTCAGAGATTCGGAGTCACTTCATGGCAGAGAGAAGAGACCTTCCTTCAATTCTTTTTTCTTTTTTTTTTTTTTTCTAAACTTTACTATAAGTTGTGAATGAGATGAGTGGTGTGTCAAACTGGCTTGAAGTCACCAGGGTCCTGCAATGTGTGCAAGGCACACAAGGCACACAAGACTTGCAAAATGTGAGGGATGTTCAACTATGGGGCTATGAAAAATGGAATTGTACACTACACTATATCGTAGCATGAATAATGAATGACGTTATATTGTAAGTAAGGACATCTAATTAGATCCACTGTGATGGTCATTCCGTCGTCTCAGACTATTGCCTTAGACCACAACAAAAAAAGGCGACGGCGTCGACAAAGTCAAAGGTCACGTGACCTTTCTGTTCAGTGTCTTGGTCCCGTGGTGTCAAAGTGCGGCACGATGCGGACCGTTTGAACGAAAACTGTGAGTGAAGCGGAACATTTAGTTTTGGTGGTCAGTCAGAGATCAGACTCTTGAGTTTGACGGAGAACAACGTGTGACACAAGGAGCCCCCGAAACCATGTGAACACATGGACACAAAGTTTAGGGAAGGTCAACATTAGGTGAGGCGGTGAGGTTGAGTCGCTTCATAACCAAAATTTGATCCTATTGCCAAATATTCATAAGGAAATTCTTTTGCATGTGTTCCCCTCTTCCCTTCCTTCTTTAAAAGGAACAAGACATTTTAACATCACTTTTCTTTCCCACTGCCTTTCACAGTCACGCGCGGCTCAGTTTTACACCTCTGACTGACGCCTTCATCCCGAAGGCGGCGATAACTGATGAGAGGAGCACCGCCGGCTCCGCCCGGGCGTGTCGATGGCGGGATCTTAAGCGGAGAGGTGGGATGGGGGGGGGGCGGCGGGGGGGGGTGCTGCTGTAAGACATCGTGCCGCGTCTTGTTGTAAATGCTGCGGATGACGGCTGTCTGTCTCCATCAGCGGCTGGCGGCGCCGAGTGACAGCTCTCTGCGACGGTGACAAGCAGGCTGGGCGGGTTGCCTTCGGGTGGCTCCGTTTTCAAAAATCCCAGCAACCAACCAAAAAAAAAAGGCAGAGCGCTTAACTCCCCCCTCGCCACCCAACCCACCCCTCGATGGCTGAAGGGCTCTCTGAGCCTTTTGTATTCCACGTTTGAGCGGCAGGCAGGCAGGGAGGGAGGGAGGGAAGTGTGTGTGTGTCTGTGTGTGTGTGTGTGTGTGTGTGTGTGTGTGTGTGTGTGTGCGCATGCAACTCATTTGAGGCTTTTGGCTTTAATATCTCGTCGTTGGGAGATCAGAGGGCGTCACATTCTCACACCTCATGTTTCAAAGCGTCTATCACGGCCATGTAAAACTCCCTTCAAAGTGCATTACGCAATATAATGGCGGGGGTTTTCGGGTGACATTTATCGGCCGGGGGGGTCAGGGGGGGGTGGGGCTGGGGATGGGGTGGTTGAGGCTGGCTACAGGTATGTTGCCTTTTACAAAAAAGATTTCATCACGCGGGCGAGTCGTTGTTGAAACTCTTGCTGCCGGTGTCGCGCCGGCGGCTGCGTGACTCAAATTAAAAACCCACTTTTTTTTTTGCGCCTCTCCCTGCATGACGAGGTTATTTTATTTATTTAATTACTTATTTGGGTTGGGGGGGGGCACACTTGCTTACTATTACACCTCAAAAGTGCCGATTTTTATTATTTTTATTTTCCCTTTTTTTTTGCTTTTTGCCGCGGGAGAAGAAGGGACGGCTGGCGGGATCCTCCTCCTCCGCTGCTGCTCCGACTACAAGCAGCGACTTTGGGAGCGGTTGATCTCGATAATCTGGTCGCAGCCGTCGCAGCCCGAGAGCGGCATAAATGATTCCAGGGGCCCTGGTTTATGCAGAATCCGTAATGAGTATTTTTGTCTTTTCTCTCTCTCGCTCTCTCTCTCTCTCTCTCTCCCCTTTTTGCAATGAAATAAATAAGAAGATACCGGTAATAGCTGTGCGAAAAACCATTAGAATGAATATTTATGGCCCGCTCGTTATGAAATATTCATTAAGCCGGTGTAAAAAAAGAACAAGGAGGGAGACTGTGGGGAGAAGGACTTGTGTGTTTACTTGTGTGTATTTGTGTAAAGTAGCACGGGTAAGGGGGGGGGGGGTATAGGGGAAGGGAGGGACCCCCCCCCCCCCCTCACACACACACACACGCACACACACACACACCCTTCACCTATTGCGCGGGAGTAACTGACAAAAAAACAACAACCCTGTATTGAATGTCTGGCGTCCTCTTCCACTTGCCCCCCCCCCCCCTCGCCCCCCCCTCAGGTGACCCCCCCTCCCCCGTCCGTCCTCCTTCCCCTCCGTTTTCCATCCGCCCAAATTAAGAAATTAATGAGGGATAGGTTCTTTACCAAACTGCCCCCGCAATGTTTACCACTGATAAAATTATAATGCGGGCGCCTGCTGTATTATTTATGAGCCAATTAGGCGAAGTGTTACTTGATTTGATGGGGAGCCGACACGGCGAGTACATTTAACTAATGGAGACCAAGAGAGTAAAGGCGGGCGGCCGGTGGGGGGTGTCGGTGGTGGTGGTGGTGGGCGGGCGGGTGGGTGGACAGCTGAGGCGGACTGTTTGGTACCATGCTCTAGGATTACGTGGCTAATTGCCCTGCTTTATCTGTCTGTCACAGATAGCCATGCATATTTCAGCGTTCCCAAAGACTTTGATTGTTTGCACTCGTGTTGGGGCTGTAACAAGTGGAGCAGAGGCCAGAGTGGAGTGTAGTTAAAAACTGGCAGCGGGGGAGCCGGCGGGGGGGGCGGGGTGGGGGGGGGTGAGGGAGGAGGAGGAGGGGAGAGGGAGGAAAGAGGAGAGGGGTGGGCGGCGCGCGGCGTGTGACAGGTGGAGGAAGAGTTTTGACAGGGAGCAGGAAGGAAGGTGGGGAGACGGAGCGGGTAGAGAGAGACACACTATATATGTATACATATGTGTGTGTGTGTGTGTGTGTGTGTGTGTGTGTGTGTGTGTGTGTGTGTGTGATGAGCCGTTCACGGCGAGGAAAGAAATTACACGGCAAACAGTAATTAGTTTTCGCTTAGTGCAGCCAGCGGCCTCGTTGACCTCATCCGCAAATTGCGATAATTTCGTAATTTTGCACAGCGGTGACACGCGCGCAGGGGCGGTGGATGGGTGGGGGGGTTGGTGGGTGGGTGGGGGGGGAGCAGGACGACGAGGAGGAGGAGGAGGAGGAGGTGAGAAACCATGAAAATACAGCTGCAACCGCGCCTTAATTATGCAAACACACACGCGCAGGGCTGCCTAATGAAGTGACGCCTTGGTTAATTGATAACTCAATCACCCGAATTTGTCTCACGCACGCAGTTGAGCGCCGTTTTTTTTTTTTTTTTTTTTTTTTGGCCCACTCCCCCCACCCACCACCAGCATTTCACCGCAGAAGCTACTACCTGCTCGCAAAAAACACAACTTGCAGCTGCTGCTGCTGCTCCTTGCAGCGGTGAACGGAGCCCAAGCCGCCGCCCTGTCACTCGTTCGACTGACTGGAAATAAAATAAATAAATAAATTGGCCCCGCCCCCTTACGCCGCTCACCTAAGAACCTGTCGCATGTCAGCGCTTCACAGAAGACATTGTGCTTGTAAAACATAGAAGAACCCGTCACTTCCTGAGCCCAGTAAAATGTGAATTGCGGAGAGTTTCGGACACAGTTTGCGAAAAACTTTTGCATTTTCCGGTTTCCTCTGACGTTCTTAAATACTGCCGAGCGATGGAAAAAAAAAAACCCAAAAAAACCATCTTCCGCAGTCCAGAAAAAAAACAAAACATGAAGCAGACGACGCTCATTGATCCGTTCGCCGCAGGAACTTGCCCGACCAACCCCCCCCCCCCCCCACCGCAGCCCCCACCCCGACCCCCGGGTGTGGAGCAACTCTGACTGATGAGCCCTTTTGAAAGTTGATCAGACACTTATGCAAAGTAGCAGCGGGCGGGTGGGAGATGCTTGAGGAGGAGGAGGGGGGGAGTACCGGAGCAAAGGCCTCTTTAATTATCTGATGAAGGGCGAGCTTATCTGAACGGCTTCTTTTCCTTCCCCCGTCTTTTATCCCGCCGGATCGCATGGCGCATCTTTTACATGACAAAAGGGACGGGCTCAGCGAAACCGCCCCACCCCCCCAACCCCTCCGCATCCGAACAATTTCCGGCTCCCTGTTGCGCTGGAGTTTGGTCATCGAAAAAAAACAAAAAAAACTTTGTAGCGCAGGGGCGTGCGTGGTGATTTATTTAAAGGCTGATGCCGACAAAGGTTCTGGTTTCCTCCTTTAGGATATAGGTAACAAGATCTGGGCCTTCTTTAGACAATACGCACACACACACACACACACACACTGCACGTTAGTGTGCCTCCTCCATTAGAGAGGGTTACACACCTCAGTGCCGGAGTGGCTGTCGCCGCCGACCCACACAGTCACCATGTTGACTTATTCATCCCCGCTAAAGCCTGCGTAACCAGATAGCCATTAATTAATATAGCTGCTGGGTAAATGGTCACCGCCATCCGTCAGTAAGATAATCCGGGACCTGTGTTTTCTGTGCCAGGCCTCGGGCTCAATTAAGCTAATGCTATGCAAACGAGGTCTCTCGCCCATTAGCCTCATCACTGAGGGGCTGTTTATTGGCATAATTGGGGAGCTCCAAAGACAATTACCACCGCCCCCCCCACCCCCCACTCGCGCCGCCCCACCGGCCCCTTTCGCCCAAGCCCGATCGCCCGCGAACCCCCCTGCTCCCCGGAAAACTCAAAGAGTTGCGAGCCGCGACCGGCAGCCTTGAACGCGTGGACATCCGACAGGAGCAGCTGGACCGGCGCAGACGGCCGAGACGACGGACGGACCTGCGATCGATCTGCAGGGGCCATAATTGACGGATGCCTCGGTGGTAGATGACCTCGTAACGCAGCCGAGGGCGCGTTCAGTGCGACTGAAGCTGGTTGAAACATTAGACGCATCATGACACTGGGCTCATGACTTCCACAATGGTGGATGACTTGACTTATAATACTGATTTCATCAGTTGTGGACAGACGATCGTTAAATTTTCATTCAAGTCAAGTCATCTTAGAAACATAAAAACAACTTTGCAAAAACTTTTCCATTTTTATTTTTTACACTTGAGTGTGAGTCAAAGTGGTGTGAATAACAGAAACTCCCTATGTGTATAAATGGTGATATTGACAAACTATGTCTTGGTCTTGTACCTTCAATTCCATGCTGCCGCAGGACGTAATGCTGGGTCGGCTGGAGATTACAACATTACAACGTCTCTGTAGACCGATAGGATGGCAGTCAACCATGAATTAGTCAAGGGAAAACAAATAAAATGCCATATGAGACGGGGGGTGAACACAATTTGCCACATGTACGGAGGCCCGCTCTCCTATTCGGGGCTTCTTCTTATGCATATGGAATGACATCTGAAGCAAAGCAGTTTTGCTGCTGTAATTATGCAAATTTCCCCACTGTGGGATCAATAAAGGTCAACTTCTTCTACTTCTTACTCTTCTACTTCTGCTGCTACTGCACACCTTTGAGCCAGTGATAAATAAAGGAAACCGTTGAGGTTGAAAAATATTTTCTTTTAAAAATCTCAAAATTTCATTCCCATTCCCATTTTCTGAAGCTGCTTCACTTAATTGTTAACACAAAAAGACCTCAACGCAACAAAAAAATGAGATCAAGGATCAAGGAAAGCAGTAAAGGACGACTGATTAGGAAGCACTGGTAAAAGGGAAGGTCCTCCTCAAAGACCTGAATCTTTATGATATTCCAGGTTGGGCCAGCCAATGGCAGATAGCATCAGTGTTTGACGCAAGTTACTTTTGACGGAACTGAAGAGTGAAATCAATAATCGGCTAACTCCAAAGGGCACTTCGTTAGGGCAAAATTTTCACCTGCTTGTTAACACAAAAACCTATTGGCCGATCACATCGCAGCAACTCGTGGAGAAACAAGCACGTTTGAACATAGAACCAATTCTGACATTCCACATATTAATGCAGGTTTCTTTTTTTTTCCGGTTTAGAGGCCCTAACAGTTCAGGAACAAGTCAGAACCAAAACTTCCTCACGTCGTCGTCAATACCCTCAGACTCAGTCTTCCCTCCCTCCCATCATTTCAAGGACTCGTTAGCGGCGTCCCAAGGAAGCAATAACATTAGGTTTACGCGCCTTGTAATTAAGAAGTTTTACAAAGTGTTTTCCGCCTCATTTTTTGAGGAACATCACCGCACATGAGGAAAAGCGTCGGAAAAAACAAAGGGATACCGCATCCCTCATGATCAAAAACAGCGGAATGGAATGTGGCGGGGGGCCTGTTTTACGTGCGCCCACATACCACTTTATTTCCCCATTCAAATTATTACAGTAATGTTCCTCGTCATAACAAAAGCTTCCCAGGCAATGCGGCCTTTTTCATCTTACGACGCAGATCAAGAGGCGGATATTTCCCAGCGCCATTTCCAAGCTGTCAGTTACCCGAAATAGTCGGCGGAGGAGCTGAGCTGATTACTGATGACTGTTCCAGATATAGCGACGGGCAAAGTTTCAGAGCTCTTTCGCTCTGAGCCTCCCACCCAGATTTTTATATATATATTTTTTTTTAATTTACCCTCACTTTCAGGAGACTTCCTGCGCGCCGCCACGTCACATCTCGGTGGTGCGAGCCAGCCACTCTGCAAAAGTTGTGACGTGGCCTGTTAAAATGAACGTGTATCAAGCTAACTTTTGCTTTCACTTGCCCGGAGTTCAGCTCTTAACTTTAAAAACATAAAAAACAACAACAACAACAACAACAACAACAACAACGAAAAACAAGCATACAAAGCTCTGATTGTGAATGGATGGTGATTGGTTTTCTCAGTGCACTTTGTCTCTATGTTGCTGCAGCTCCACCCCCCTCTGTGGTCCGCTCACACCTCTACATTGCACAGCGGATTCACTCACAAACACGCGCGCCCACACCCAAAGCCGCGCACTCGTGTGCCATCGGCGGGCCTGAGTGCCGGCTATAATGATTCCTCTGACACACATTGGGGCACATCATTCCACAGCACAGCACAGCTTTGCAGCTGAAGGGGCCCCTTAACCTCGCTCGCTCTTCTCGCCGGCAAAAGGTGCTTTTCTGCCGCGCACCAGCGTGTGCATGTGTGTGTGTGTGTGTGTGCGTGTGCGTGTTGGCGCGCGCGTTTGGAGCCACGTGGCTGAGAAGTGAGCAGCTCCCTGGGAATTTTAAGAGTCAAGCTCCTCTAAATCTTCTTGTTTCAACTTTAGAAAATCAATAGGATAAATATCCTGTTTGCCCCTCTCGTCCTCAGCAGCCCACCTCCAGCTCTGCTCAGATTACCGGAGCGGAGAATCTCGCGGTTTCACCTCGGGCTATGTTTAAAACAATCCCTGTTATTTTGAAAGCTCTGAATGGTTGGAGATCTCAGGTGCCCCTCCCCGCCCCTGCCGTCCCCCAACTTCACCCCTAACAGCGAGTGGGGGGGGGGGGGGTGCGGTGGGAGGAATCATGTTAACATATGCCATTGGAGAGCGCCACTGGCCAAGTCCTGCGATCGACCCGCTCCGGGTGTGATTAGGCTAGTGAGGCTGAGGTCGGCCCAGACACGGATCGAAGAGGGTACACTCTCAATATGGATGCGAGTCGTGCCTGCCGCGGCCACATCCAGCTGCTCCTATTGATTTTTTTTTGTCCTCAATTATATAATAGGAGCTCTGTTCTGGGCTCGAGCTTAAATCGCTTAGTTTGACGAGCGAGCGTTTCCCATAAATCAGGAAAAGCATTTCGACTCATATGAAATAGGATTTGTATCGACTGCAGCCCCTCCGGAGAGATTTGTGTGACTACCGAGTGAGAATGCTGTACAAAAGTGTTGGTCTGTGTGTTTTGCGCCCCCCACCCACCTACACAATGTGTTCCAGGTGGTTGAGCTAAAGACAAAAAGGCACTGACACAAAACTTTTGAGTGTACAGTTCAGCAGGCCACAACTCAAGCTCTCCTAAATCTGTTTTGAAAGGCTTTTGGATTAGTTCTCCCAGCGCACAGTGGGCCCTTCTAATTGGAAGAGCCCAAATCTTTCAGCCATCTGATCCATTGGCAACTTTGGTTGAAATGCATCCCTAAAGTCTTTGTCCTTTCCAGGCATAAAGGTGAGAAGACACAGGTTGGGTCACCGAGGGTAAACACGTGTAATGCATTCCTTTGTAGAAACACAACAGACATTGAAATGTTATTTCCATCCTACTTCAGTTGATGTCAGCAAGTGGCCAGACATCCGGTGACCACCTAATCAATGAAACGTGGCCCTGTATGCATGAAAGTCTACATGTCTACAAGTTGCTTGATGCCTACAACTATGTCACATCTGGGCATGTTGAAAGAAAGGACACTTGAAGATTAAGTCTGATGACACCATTCCAGCCTTCTTTTTTTTAGTGCTTAATAACAGACAATGTTTATTTTATTTAAATGGATGAGATCCTGCAGGTTTAAAAAACAAAACAAAACTTGACACCACTACTGGTTCTATTTTCACAGCCAGCAGAAGAAGTAAGTATTGACTGCACATCGGCATTCCGATTCCATGGATTCCATGGAAAGAGAAACTTGACGGACTTGATTTGTTGTCGTGTGCTAAGTTAAAAGAGACCAAAAGAATTAGCACCAGTGTCATTATGAGTTGCCTTTTCATTCACAGCTGTGTCCAGAACAGTATAGACGGTCTTTCTAATCCATAAACCAGCCCATCTGCCACAGAGCGATGGAACTGTCACTGTCAAGTATTTAATGGCCTACAGACCCGGTAAACTGACCCATCGCACTGCCCTTCGAGCAGCTCAAACATCGGCCTAATTTGAAACCCGCCTTCCCTGCAAACGAGAGCGCCGTCATTATCAGCGGCTGCCATCAGACACCTGTGGAGAGGACGACAGTGGAGAGGCGGTGGCCAGAGATGGACAGAGGGGGCTCGGTACGGTGGGGAGGGACGAGGGAGGGTAACCTAAGCCACTGATTCTAATCTTGGTACACTCCCGCATTTTGGTGTGTGTGTGTGTGTGTGTGTGTGTGTGGATAATTGTAGCCCTGTATGAGCTCAGGTGATAATGCGGCCGATCCGCCAGAGTTAAGCCTGGTCGTTTTCCCCGAGTTTGCTTTTCTTCCCCTCGCTGTGTCCTCGTGCCTCTGCCTGGCCTTAATCTCCTTTTTTTTTTCCTTTTCGATATCCACTCTAAACCCCCCGGCCACCACCCCAACGCCTCGCCCCCCACCCCTCACGTATGAATATTCCCCAGAAGGGCTGAGAAACTCGCAGTAAGAGACGGTCGAGGAAGGGGTCGTGGCCGTAACTTTTGCAGCCAGTAATGAGGCCTAATCCCCTTCTGGCCAGGACCTGTTTAAACAGCTCCAAGCTGAGCCACCCAGTAATAGAGTAATTAACCCCGGCGCCCTCTGCTGTCCAGCAGTGCCGGTCTTCTGCGACAAACGCGCTGTCCCCCAAACCCGGCCCGCCCCAAGAAATTCCACCCTGCTTGCGTTTCTGCTCCGTCACCGTCCCGGATGCGATGGCGGCGTAGGGAAGGGAATTGATTGGGGTGGGAGAGCGGATGGGGGGGGGGGCGGGGGTAGTAAGAAAAGTGAGACAGAGCGCAGAAAGCAATGCGAGGGAGCCCCGCTCACATCCTGCCGCCACACCTCCCTGACACCGTTTTTGAAGTGGCTCGTCTTCACACGGCGAAGCAATATCGTGCCTACGAGGAAGCAGTAATGGGAACAGTTCAGGGGTCATTATGAGCAATATGAAAACTCTCCAAGCAGAAACCGCCTTCAGGTGTAAAAACATACCCCCCCCCCACCCGCCTCCACCGCTGCTACCCCCTAACCCAACGGCGATTGGATTTCTGCATGGTCGTATGCCAGCTGATTTCTTTGTATTTGCTTCAGGTGTCCCCCCCCCAACCCGTCCCCCTCCCCCCACTTCGAAAAAACAATCGGCGCAATCAATCGGGCGATGCAGGCATCCCGCCGAGCTGGTCGGGAAAATCCTCTGCCGCTCGTCGTGTCCCAGCCCCCCCCCCACACTCCCCCCCGCTCGAGGCGGCGGAGCGTTTGAAGTGAGCAGCCGCTGCGCATTACGCCAGATGAAATGCGATCACGCGTGGTCGCCGAATGGTTTGTGTCATTAAGAGAATAAGGCAAACATGGGGGCCCCCGCGCACGCGCCCGCGCAAGCCCGCCCGCCCGCCAGCCCGCTCAGAACCTGGCTGCCTTGCGCGCCTTTTTTTTTTTTCCTCTGAAGGGGAAGGCAAGATTAAGGGGATGCTCAGAGGCTCTCGTCTGTCAAGACTTCAAAGGCGCAGTCGACGCTCCTTGTTTCTGCCGGCGCAGCGACCAAATCGCGCACACTCTGCCGCCTCTGTGGCTGTCAGAGCTCGTCTGACATCCCCTTTATCAGGTATACAGGCTTTAATCCAGACACAGATAAATAAATCAACACACGGGGAAGGAGAGTGGTGGTAGTGGCGGTGGTGGTGGTGGTGGTGGGGGTCTCGCTCTTTTCGGCGCCCCCTGGCGGCGAGGCGAGGCACAGCCGGGGGAGGGGTGGGGGGGGGACCAAAAGCGAGTGGTTAGCGGTCGGTCGGTCGGGGGGACCAAAGACAAAGAGGGGCTAATTACACAGTCAAGCCGGGATAAATAATGAATTAGTGTCAAAACACACGGGCAAAGGAGGGAATTAGCCAAAACTTGCACAATTTCTTTTCTTTTTTTTTCCTTTAAAAATCTTGGCAGGCGTGTCGGCCGATCGCGCGCAGATAACAAGCAGGAAATGAAAATCAGGGCTGGCGTCAAAGCTTACACTCGCCGTCATCTTCCTCCTCCTCCTCCTCCTCCTCCTCGTCCTCCTCGACGGAATTTCAAAGTGCATCCATCACTTTCTACAAGTGGAGAAGCGCGTTGCCTCATGCCTTTTTATTTCTACCTTTTTTCCTTTTTTTTTTTTTTTTTTAAAATCCGGAGATCCCTTTTGACACCTGGTCGCAACATCTGGAGCAGACAGATGAGAGGAGAGAACCGGAGAAGTTTGAATCAGAGTTGACGCCTCGACACGCGAGCAGACACGGCGCGCGTCAGAGGCGAGGCCCCCGCGCACCCGGAGATGGACACATCAGTCTGTTTGGATATCGCGGAGAAAAAAAAAATCCTGAGTGCCAACACACACACACATACACACACACACACACGTACACACACACACACACGGCTGAGTAGGGAAGCAATCTGAAATATTGACAATGAAATAAATACGGAGGAGCAAACCAAAGAGGCGGCACTGTGTACCCAATATGACTGCTTTAACTCAACGAGAACCTTCCCGGCAAGCTAAAAGAAAAAAAAAGGGGGGGGGGGAAGGAAAGGAAACGAAAAAAAAAACACACGCTGGAGTTGGAGACATAGTCTTGTACCTGTCTGTATGCATTTCATGGGGCCTTTTCATTTTAACAGCAGACAGAGATCACCGCGGCAGAGATGCGGCGTCTGAATGGGGAAGTGAGATCTGTTGTTCCATTGTTCTGTTTGTTTGTTTTGAAGACCGGTCTGCCGGCGGAACGCGCGCGCCTTTTCAGAATACAAAAGATGCCTTAGAGGCAACCTAAGTGAAGTTTTATGCTGATGACTGACTGACAAGCATCAGGGGTTGAGACTCGCGACTCCACTCAAACTGGGGAAAAGGAAATAGACGGCGATGGCGGAGGGGGAGAGGAGAGAGGAGAGGAGGGGGTGGGAGGGGGGGGCGGCAGGAAGCAAAACAACAGGGCTACCTGAGCAATGTGTAAAGGGAGAGGTGAAAAAAAAAAGGGAGTTTCAAATCCGAGGGAGTGAGAGGACAAAAAAAAAAAAAACTAATTTATATCCTATAAGAGGAACGTGAGACACCCATGGGGGCCCCGTAAGTTGTGAAAAATTAAAGGAGACGGATTCAAACTGTCCAATTTCCACATCAAACAAACCCCGGGCTCTGTGCTCCAGGAGAGGCTTCCTCATATCCAACACATAGCCTCAGAAAAAGGTGTCCCCCCCCCCCCCCGCCTGCCTTCCACCCACCCTCCCCCTGCTCCCCTTCCCCAACGCCTCTTCATCTCCCCTCCACGAGTCCAACACTGCTCGCCGCTACCCTGCCTGCCTTTTTTTTCTTTTTTTTTTTTGTATTATCATTATTTTATTTTATTTTTTTTGCACTGCTACTCTCCATTTCCTCAATAACCCCACGCTCTAATTCCCCTAAGCACTGTACTGGTTACTCTAGCCACCGTCTCTCCCCTGCCTAATTATACCCTTGTGAGTCTATTAATCAACTTGTAAATTATTTAAGAAGGAGCGCTCCTCTGCCTGTAACCGGCTTTGACAGTGCGAAGGAGAGACGAGAAGAGAGAGAGGCAGCGGGGTAGTGGGTGGGTGGGGTGGGGGGGGGGTGAGTGAGGGGGAGGGTGGAGGAGAGGGGGGGGGGCGGCGTATAGATGTGTGGATGGAGAGAGAGAAAAGAAATGAAAAGAAAAGAAGAGGGGAGATGGAATCGTGGGGGTCTTCTTGCACACGTCCCTCGAGGACGGGGTGGGCTGCCTGCACAGCGCTGCACCCAGACGAGTCACCCCCCCGCCACCCCCATCAGCATTCACCCCGTTAATTTTTTTTTTTTCGGTTGTTTTTGTTTTCTCCCCCCCACCCGGCGCCCCTTTCCCACCCTCCATTTTCATGCATAAGTTTTCGTGATAAACAGGAAATTCATGAATATATGGAGTGATGTGGCGAGAAATGAAGGAGGCCCGGGGTGGGGGGTGGGGAGGAGGAAGAGGGTGAGGGGGGGGCAGACAGAGGTGGGGTGAGTCGAAGGGAGAGAGAGGAGCGGAACAGCCAGAGAGCCGCCGAGTGATCTGAAGGCTGGGGTTGGGAATTGTTCAGACGAGGGGCGGGTGGGGGGTGGGGGGGAAGGGGGGGAGGGGAGGGGGCCTGGGTGCAAGAAACACACATCCGACACACATGCAGACATGGACACACTGGGACGCGCGCATAAGCAGATGCAGTCACAAACATTTACGCACACGCGCGCTGGGCCGCCCGTCGCGACACCGACCGGTGGGTCCATCTTCTGCTTGACAGGAGGCGGCGTCTCCCCGCGAGCTGCAGGGATACGCGCGGCCATGGCGGGGACGAAGATGATGATGACGATGATGACGATGATGATGATGATGATGGTGATGGAGGTGATGGAGGCGGCGGTGGCGCTTGGTTGTTGTTAGTCTGTCCTCCTCCTGCTTCCCTGGTCCCTCCCGTCCGCAGCCGCTCCAGAGGAGGAGGGCGAGGATGCGGATGAGGAGTCCACCCCCCCAACCCCCCCACTACAACCCCCCACTACAACCCCCCACCACCACCACCACCACCACCCCCACAAACCCCGACCCTCTTAATGACTCCCATCGACACCGACGCCCCGGCCATAAAGGAAGAAACGAGCATGAAAAGTGAGATCATTATTATTTTCATAATATTTTGGTGCACTGGGTTGGACCCCCAGCGCATTGCCGCTGCCGCTGCACCGCCCATGGAATCGTAATGAACCGGAGTGTTGTTTTTTTCTTTCTTTCCAAGAGGCCTGGGCGAGGAGGCACTTATTTTTAAAGACGCCGGGAGTGGGGGGGCAGTTTTAAAGGGTCGGCTCAGTCGTAGCGATACGTTCACTCGCTGAGGCGCCCCCTTGAGTTTCACTTGCGCAAAGACTTGCGGCCACTCCTCAGTTCAATCGTCGTAAGCAAGCATATGCACGTGAGGCAAATCCTTTCGGTTGTTAACTGCATGTTATGTTTGGATGACCTTCCTCACGCAATCCTTGCTCGAATGCCGGCTCGGGCTGTGATGAGATCTCGTGATTAAAACGCGGCGATGTTTCCCACTTAAGCGGAAAGCTGCCTGAGTTCTATTTGCGCCCTGTGGGGGGCAGCGATGCGCCGTTCCAGTCTGCCGGAAGCTGTCAAGAAGAAGAAGGAGAGGAAAGAGCAGCAGTAGCGTTACGTCTTGCAAAAACACGTTAAATAGACGCTGGCGTTGTTGCCATCATTTCCACCAGTTGGTCGTCTTTTTGCCTGTTGTACATTTCTTATTGCTTTGTGTATTGTTTTTTTCTAGCTGGATGCGGCTTGCTATCACCTCTCAGCCTGGCCGTTCTCATTGGCCGCGGAGGCGGAGAGCGACTGTTGATCGTTAGGATCCGATCTCTTCTCGGTATCGGTCCAATTTTGCTCTGGGGCAGTAAATTAATAGTATTAACAAAACCACACTTGGGGATGAGGGTTAAACAAATAATCTCCCATCGAGCTCCAATTCTGGCCACTCCCCTTTGGCCGTCTGGGGATGTTAATTGGGCTCATAATGGAACCAAAAATCCACAAGTGTGTCTCCAGCATTGGGCTCGGACAGGCATGGGCAAACTAAGGCCCAGGGGCCGTATGCGGCCCGTTAACCTTTTTAATCTGGCCCGCCGAATTTAAAGAAATTACATGAATAGGAAGTAAGTAGTCATAAAATAGCTGTAATTTATCGAATTTTTTTTTCAGTATTTTAAGAGTCATTTCAAGAAAGAGCGAAATACCATGGGGTAGTGATGGGCGATAACATATTTTTCAATATGATAATTGATATTTTTGGGGTGGATATTGCGATATCGATATCGATATCAAAAACACTTTTTGGTTTGTAATTCTTTTCAATAATAAAAAGTTAAAAATCCCAAGACACACGTTGATATAGCGTTCCGACCTACTAGTGCTGCCCTCTTTCTTTATGTGTGTTAGTATATTGCTGAGACGACTGAGAGTAATGTCATTTTTCGGAGCGACAGACAGGCAGCTTGCGGTTGCCAGATCGGGTGGTTTTCTCGCTAAATATTAAAGCCCGTTCACGGTGTGTTTTAGCGAGGGTTTCGCCTGGAAGACTCCGGACATCTGGCTCAGTCGTGAACGGAGTTTAGAACGCCGCTCACAAATGCCAGCGTGAGCGCGTTCGACAACAACTCGTTCAAACGCAAATAAAGAACGGTTCGTTTACGTTCGCCCGAAAAATATCGTGGCGGCCGGGTGAAGCTGGATGCTCACCTGTAGCCGCGAGGGATTATAGGCGGAGCTTTGTTGTTGAGTTACGTTCCGTGTTGTTGTTTAGTGCGAGTGAGTGTGCTAGTGTGTATTAGTTAGTGTTCCTTTTACCTTAAATGCCATGTTTTGTTCATTGACGTTAGTACCGTGAGTCAGTGTTGACTCTGTTTGAGTTAGCACCCGGCTAGCGCCACGTGGAGGTGCGTTAATGTTCGAACTGTTCAATCTTGGGTGACGCCGGTGTGACGCACCGGAAGTGCGATCCGCACTACGAGTGGTTCGTTATACAGATCGCCACAATGTGATTCGCGATGTGTTCATGAACGATTTCTCTGCTGTGTGCATGCGTGCGACGAGGTGCACTTTGTGCCGACTGGTGCGCTACAGCAGTTGGGAGCCACCGCGGCTGTGGTCAAAAATAAATATTGATATTTTCTTAAAGTGAACGATACAACATTTTTTTTTTTCCCTCCAAGTCTTTTATTTTTTTTGATTTTTCCATACCTTAAGTGCAAAATGTACATTTAAGCCAAATGCGAATATGGACAGTGATATTACAAATAAACATATAAACATAAACATTAAATATATAAACATAACCCCCCATACTCCAACAGAGCCCCATCCCTGCAACAACACCGCCGTACCATTAACAATTACAAATATGATATATATGTATACGTAAAAAATAAATGACATGTATATATATATATATATATATATATGTATATATATATATATATATATATATATATATACATATATATATATATATATATATATATACATATATATATATATATACATATATATATATATATACATATATATATATATATATATGTATATATACATACATATATATTCATTTTCCATACCCGCTTAGTCCCGAGGTCAGGGTCACGGGGTATATATATATATATATAAATATAAATATGTAGCAATTCAAAAAGAAAAGAAAAAATGCACAAAAATATAAAAAGAATACAGAAAAACAAACAAAATTTTACTTTAGTGCATAAAACAAAGAAGTAAAAAAAAAAGGAAAAAGCTAAACAAACTAAAAGAGAAAACAATAATGGTCCTTATGAATTTCAAAGCAATGCAGGTTCAGTCACATAAATCACCAAAGTTAGTGCCGTCTAATTTCTCAATATAGTTCAGGAAAGGTTTCCATGTTGTATGAAATTTCTGAACACATCCTCTGGTGGAGTAGCGAATCTTTTCCAATACCAGAAGGTGTAAAAGGTCATTGACCCACATCTTAAAGGTAGGGGGGAGTTTCTCCTTCCACTTGAAGAGTATTAATCGCCTAGCTATGAGAGATGCAAAGGCTATGACGTTTTTTGCCTCGCGGTTAAAGTGAGTATCTGGTGGGGTTACACCAAATATGGCAATGATGGCTGATGGTTCAATGGGTACTTGAACGATGCGACATTTTAGTCTGATTAGCGATCGATATATCGATAACAATATCAATATGCACATCACTACCGTGGGGCTTCATGGGGTTAGATCACTCAATGACTCCAGGGCGCGGCACCCCTGCTGCCCACCGCTCTCTCAGGGGATGGGTCAAATGCGGACAAAAGGACAAATTTCACATCCTTCGAGATGTGACAATCACTGGGACTTTAACTCTCATTTCAAAGACACATATTTTGTTGCGATGCTTTGTTGGTTTTCAAATGCATGTTTTCTACTTATCTCATGATATTTTTCTCCTATGAGGTGGGTCACCAAAACACTCCATCCATCTACTCCTGGTCCGACCCCTCTGCCAAATTTCAGAACCCATTGTGGCCCACCAGTCAAAAAGTTTGCCCACCCCTGGGCTAGGCTGCGTGGTGGTAGCATGTTGTCAGTATCACGCTTGTTTGCAGTTTTGAACACAACACCATCCATTGAGGAGGCAGCAGTGTCACACAGGAGGCGACAGTACAGCCAGCCACGCCACTCTTGAGCTCTGACTGAGCGAGTCACCGGACTGCTTTCTCTCAAAGGGGATCTCCAAATTAATCAGTTGTCTTTCCTCAACGCCCATTATTTCCATCTGTTTGCACAATCAACCTGTCGTAGCTATAGCCTCTCCCTCCCGCCTCTCCCCGGTCTCCCCTCTCTCTCCACCTGTCTTTTCTTGCTCACACTGCCAGATGCTTAGTTTTAGCTCATTCTCAATTACTGAGTCAGGGATTTGTATTAAGTGTAGTGCTATGTTAGCGCTTGAGGCAAGGCTTAGCCAACTTGAGGAATGACTTCACTACTTCGAGCATAATGGTCGTCCCGTGGCTAGTGCGTAGAAGTGCTAGTGTAGTGTTGGAGGTTCCAGGTCCCTCTAGCTCCCCTGTCTCAGCTGCTCCTGAGCACCTGGGAATGGGCGGCTGGGTGACTATCAGGAGGAAGCATAGCTCCAAAAAGTCAGCTGGACACCACCGCCACTCTCAGTACCACGCCCCCTCCATCCATGTCTCTAACAAGTTTGCCCCCGCTCAGCAGCAGACTGAGATAGACACCCTGGTAATTGGCTCAGCCATAGTGAGGCATGTTAACCTAGGACAGCCATCGGCCACAGTAAAGTGCATCCCCGGGGGCCAGGGCGGGCGATATTGAAGGGCATTTAGAGTTAATGGCTAAGGATAAACAGACATTTAGACGGATTGTACTCCACTGTGGTTTCAACAATGCACTCCTAAGATTGTCTGAGGTCACAAAGTTAAATATAACATCGGTGTGCGCATTTGCACGGACCATGTCAGACAAAGTAGTTTTCTCTGGCCCTGCGCACAGTACTCACACCTTTCTGGGGTCTCTGCCGTCCTCTTAAAGGGGCAGTACAACATGTTCACCCCATACTAACAGCAACACGAACAATAATAAACAGCGGAACACGTACAAAACTGAATACACGTCAGGAATGTTACAATATGAATACGAGTGTAGTTGTGAGGCAAGAATGAACCCGAACCTTGGAATCATTTTAATTTGTCTGATTTCAAAAAGAGGCTCTGGCGCTCCTAAGCGCTCCAGGCATTACAACCATGGTCATAATCAGAAGGCAGTCAAGGCATGTCAGTATATTTATATATTTTTATTGTGTTATATATTTTACTGTTACCTCTACCCGAGTGCGATTTGTAGCTGTTTTGTGGCTGATCTGATCGAGTAAGTGCAGGTTTAAAGTGTAAGTGAATTTCGAACTTAAAAAAATGCAGACGTGAGCGCAAAGTATTTGTGGATCTGGCACTGTTTCAAGTTAGGCATATTTGCATAGAAGGGGGTGTCATTTTGCGCAAAATGACTCATTTAAATATATTCAAATGAGTCTGGTGCAGCCTGAAGTCATGTCACGCGAGGACACCTCACAAAGCACAACCGTCGCAAAACTCTGTCCGATGTTGATTGAGTCCCAGGTTCCAGTGCTCTGACACCAGTTCTTACATAAAGTGCACCTTTATTTCTACACGAAGGACATTGAGGTTTCCCTCATTTGTAGGTGTTGATGAGTTAAATACACAGAATAAAAATCAGAAAATCACAATTGAATTACAAATGGTAAAACTTGAGTTGTCCAGCTACAATATAAAGACTACCAAAGGTACACTTCTCTTGAATTTTGTGAATGTTGTCGTAATACACAGCTGCAGAAGCAAAAATGATGGCATTTTAGAGAGTATGTTTTAAATCCCGCTCCATCCCAGTCTGTCGTTGTGTCCTTGGGCAAGACACTTCGCCCTAAATTGCTCCCAATGGGGCAGGCAGCGCCTTGCAGGGCAGCAGCCACCCATTGGTGTGTGAATGTGTGTGTTAATGGGTGAATCAGAGGCCTTTGTAAAGCGCGTTGGGGTACCGTGAAGGTGCTGGAAACGTGCAGTCCATTTACCATTTACCATTTACCATAGTATGTTTTAATTCATTCTTTAATTGATTCCTTATACACTACATATGAACACACATGGACTTATGTAGGAAACAATAAAAGTATAAAATAACTCAAACAAATGTTATATTTGAATTATTCAAAATAGCTACCTTTCATAATAAGCATTTTTAGTTATTTAACATGTTTTTCTTTGCTGCATTATTACATATATCTTGCTCATAAATTTGATGTATTCAGTATCTATCTGCAGTGTAGAAAGTTGTAAAGATTAAAAAAAAAAAAAAAAATGCATGAGAAAATGTGTCCATATCCAAGAAGGACCAATCCAGACTGGAGAAACTGATCAGGCGGGCCGGCTCTGTGGTCGGCATGAAGCTGGACTCTCTGGTGACGGTGGCAGAGAGGAGGACTCTGGACAAACTGCCTGGACATTATGGACAATGCCAGCCACCCCCTGCACACCGTCATCAGCAACCAGAGGAGTGTGTTCAGTGAAAGACTGCTCCTTCCCAAGTGTCTGACCAACAGGCTCAAGAACTCCTTTTTCCATCATGCCATCACTCTCTACAACTCCTCACTTGGGGGGAGGAGGAGGACATAGAGTGCTGAGGGTAGTGGTAGGGAAGGGAGGTGGCCATTATTATGTATATGTATATTGTACATGTATATTAGTAATTATTTATTATTTTATACTTGTGTGCCGCTATTTTATTTTATTTTATTTATTTATCTGTGTGCTGCTATTTTTTTTAATCTGTGTGCTTAAATTTCTTTTTCCATCTGTGTGCGCTTCTACTGCTGCTGGAAGTCTTAATTTCCCTGAGGGAGTCATCCCAAAGGGATCAATAAAGTCTCTATCTATCTATCTATCTATTGAGTTAAGTTTGTTCTAATGGTGCTAAATCTAAAAAGTTCAAGTCACTCACTTAACAAAGTGAACCTGTTAAAAGCTCAGTTATTATTCAGTTGAATCATTACCCAACTGGAAAAATCCAAATCGTGCGGTGACGACCTTAAAAAAGCATTGTGACTGAACAAGGGGGCAAAGTTTTTCCTTTAATTAATGCTATGAGCAATGTGGGAAATTAGATTCACCACTCCTGAATTGTGCTGAAAGTTGAAATCTTTCAACTGGATCTGTCAAAAAAAATTTTGTCAGGTTAAAAAAAAAAAAAAAAACCCAAACCCATCTTTAAGCAAAAGGAAGCGACTCTTAGCCCCTTCGCCCTTTCCCCATGTTTATTTAGCAGGCGAGCCTGCGTGCTTCCAGGAAGAGGCTGCGCGCACATTTCATGTATTTGTATGGGGGTAGCACATCTCATTAGGCCTGGGCGGTGCTGTTGTCTGCGAGTGTACATAAGTCCATGCTCCGGCGTCTCTGTGGGATGTTTATTAAATTAATAAAAAGTTGCTCAAGGCAAGCTGTACCGCCGAATGCCCACGGCTCGACTGTGATTGGCACTCTCCGCTGCCTCGCGCTCTCTCCAGGGTCCGCCTGCTTTCGCTTTAACTAACTGGCTGTGACTCAGGCGAGCAGGCTGACATGATGCCTCCCCTCCCTTCCCCACATCCATCTCGCCCCTCCCCCCTCTGTTTTAACTGGGCCCTGTCGGGGTGTCTGAATGCTGGTACAAGACATCAGACCCAAAAACTGGGGGGGGGTAAATACAAATCTGACAAGTTTCCATCTTGTTTTGACTCACTACTAGAAAAAAGGGAAAAAATATGTCATGGTTTGATTTAGCGAGTGTTCAAATCTGGACCAGAAGTGAGTGGGTCAAATCACAAAAGGCAACGTTTTTTTGTTGCTGTGTCTTCTGCGAAAAACAAAGAGTTTAAACTAGAGCTAAACAACTTTTTGAAACTTCTAGATTATAGTTATGGACCCGCAACTGCAAAAGCAACGGACCCATTGTGGCCTACCAGTCGAAAGGTTTGCTCACCCCTGATCTCGACCAACGATAACATGTTTCTCAATGTCAATGCTCTGACACTTTAAGGCCTGATTCTAAGAGAATAAAGTAAACATTGTTCATGTATTGATCAAGCTGTTCGAATTTTTGCCTGGCCGTGTTGGCAGAAATCCCTTGGGTTGTTTTATACACATGAAATCAGAACTAAGAAGTTGTGCTGCACACCCTAAGCAAATGTTCACACAGTACGTGCCTCATAAATCTTCACCTCAACCCATCTCAATTCCTTGATTATTCTGGTGTGTCTCTGGTTATTTTTCCAGACAAAAAATAATATTAAAAAAATAAAACGGAAGACGAAATTTCCGCAAGCTGTGCAAAGGGAGCTAATAACCATTTTAAACCAACTGATTCCCTTCACACCCCCCTCCGTGTACTCCCTAACAGGCTGGCAGCACCTGAAGACCCAAACAAAGCTGAGGACATGAAGAGGATACAATTTTACTTGAGTCCTGTCTGTTGGCGGGCGAGGGGTGGGGTGGGGTGGGGGGGCGGGGTTACTGTACAACCACTTCTCCCTTCATGCACTTTGTTTTAGCCACCATCAATATGTTCCCATTGACACCAAAGAAAGCTGCCTGCCATTTCAAACTCTTTGGAGAATCTGCTAATCGCCTTTCAGGAAGGAAAGAAAACAAAGGGAAAAATTAAAATATATTACCATCCGTTAAAAAAAAAACCTTTTAAAAATAAACAAGAGCAAAACACAAAGAAAACAAGGCAAAAAAAAGCCCCCGTTCTGTCTCCTTCACTTCACGTCTCCCCGCCGATCTCACTCTCCCAGTCCCCGCGCCTCAGTGGGCTGACTCTCTGAGGAGGCGGAGGAGGTGAGAGGCAGGGATTGTCATCGGCGGCACATTAGACTCAAGGAGTGCGAGGCGAGAGAGAAGGGATTTTCATGTGCAAATTTCAGCCTCGCGCCAACTCTGTGCATTATTATTTCATCCGCGCCTGAGAAGGAAACCCCTCCGATGCCCAAATCCTGCCATCATCCCAGCGGACACTTCAAGATTCAGACCAAATCCCTGCCCCTCCCCCCCCCAGCCACCTCGTCTCTCCCTCCAGAAGGCCCCGCTACTGAGTGGCTGTTTACACCGAGGGCCCGCAATGCGGGAGGAGTCAATCCGCCTCTGAGACAGGCGTGTGAGATCAGACAAGAGGGAGCCGAAAGGAATTGTGTGTGTGTGTGTGTGTGTGTGTGTGTGTGTGTGTGTGTGTGTGTGTGTGTGTGAGTGAGTGGGAGGGGGGCGGAGGGGTCGGCACAGATATACAGCAGTTGTGACCAGCGATATCGGTGTCCCCTGCATTAATTGCTTGTAAACTGCAAGGTTGGAGACCTCGCTGCCTTTCAAGTTTTAAAAAGGAGATTACACCCAATTAGCGGGGCCTCTGAAAACCCCTTAGCCGCCGGGGGAATAGCCGCTGATCCCTGATGTGGGACAGCTGTGAGAGACAAAGGGAGGAACAGTGGCGGTCCTGCCTTTGAAAACCCGCACTCGCGAGACGCGGCGTCTCGGCAAATGCGTATCGTCTCGCGGAAAATAAAGCAAAAAAAAACCCCTGCCTGATTGTAATCGCTGCAAAAGAAGCACTTTAGTTCAATAAACGCGAGGCGTGCAAACATGCGCTACGTGCGGTGCACGGGGTGCACGTCGGGTTCCCAAAGTGACAATTTGGGAACAGACGGTGAGATAAATATGTTTTAAAAGGTGAGGCGGGGTGGGGGTGGGGGGGAAGCAGTTGGGCGGGTTGGGGAAAGCACTTCATCCTCTTAAATCAATTTGTCAGCTCCTTCCAAGAGCCGCCTCATCAAAAAAGAGCGCGAGTGTTTCCCTGTAAACTGCCACCTTTAATTTCTTTGTCTGACGGCACTCCACCAGCACCAAGACACACCAGAGACCTGAGGGTGAGGTGAGCAAAAGGTTCAAAAGCCCAGGTGGGAGCAGCAGCCCCGCGCGCCCCCCTGAGCGCCGCGGATTACCTCATTCACTCTCATGTCAAACAGACGGCAGGAAGAGGAGGAACACAAGTCGAAAGATCTCCACAGGCTCGCGTAATCTGCCGCGATTTATGCCGAGCCCCGCGACTCCCACTTACAACGCTCCATCAAGTCATTTCCTTCTCTCTCTTTATCTCCGCTCGCCGCATTTCACTTCCACCTTTTTTGTTTCCCCCACTCCCTCCAGCCCCGCCTGTGTACCTTTTCTGTCACGTTTTTCTTTTTACCCCGCACCTGCACATCCCGCGCCCGTCGCCTCTTCCTTCCTCCTACTTTGTACTTGCAAAATCGCTGCACATAAAGACATAAAAACAAGATGACTACACTTTTTAGGTCTGCATGTACTGTACGTGCAACATGCAGATAAAATCAAGATAAAAATAAATAAAACATTACAGTAAGGGACAAGTAAGGTAACAATTCTTTAAAATGAAATAATAGAAAATGTAAGGAAGCAACATTATTAAAACATGGAAAAGAAAACAAGTGACCTTTCGAAATGGAGGGAGAAGGAGCTAAGGCTTAGCATAGATAAATAGATAGTAAAGATGCACCGGTCCGATACAGGGTATCGGCATCGGTTCGAAACTGGACAAAATGACAGTATCGAATATCGAAGTGTACAGAAGTAACTTTCCAATCCCATCCCGCAGTTTTACAAAAATAGTTTCATTAGGACGATGCTTTTGATATGGTTATCTTGAACAATTGTATCCATGCAAATAAGGTAATTCCAAAGAGGTTTAGGAGGTAAGATGATATCGGTATCGGCAGATATTCAAGGTAAAGTATCGGTATCGGAAATCAAAAATACGTATCAATCCATCCCTAATACATAGATAGATAGATAGATAGATAGATAGATAGATAGATAGATGAGAAACACCAAACATGAAAAATGCAGGACGGTTGAAGACGAAACCCGACATCAAAGCCGAGACTTGCTGTGTGATGTCTTTTGTATCTGACCGAACACTGGGTGGCTAAAGAAGTTTTGGGAAAGTGGTTTGAGCACTTGACACTTTGAGTGTATCCTTGGCCACACAAGAATCCTTGGAAACCTGTGAGGTAGAGCAACGACACACCGGTGGTTTTGACAGGCATAGACACACCATGTAAAAACCCCAGTGAAGTGCCCGTCAGTGGGCCTTCAAGGGACGTTCCCTTCGCCGGAATTTCCTTGAAGTTCTTTTGAAGGGAAGTTTAATGGAAGTTGACTTTGATATCGGTTTTTCGTGCCAGTAAACCTTTTGGATTTAAGGAAACATCTTACACTAACACTGCGCTAAAAAGAGACACAAAGCAGCGCAATGTTCAACAGTCGTGTTCAATAAGCTACATTAATTGCATTGTCTGTTCACGCTTTGTGTGACAACATATCTGGCAAATCAGACAGAGACTTAGCTGCCCTTATTATATGACACTTTTGCCAGTAGGTGAGACCAAGAGCTTACAGGTCCACCTTCAACCTCCTGCTGGTGGTTAAATATGCAAGACTATCCAACTCTTTTTTTAATCCCCCTTTTTTCAAACTAAAGAAGAATTTTGGAAGAGAGTCTACAAGATAGCAAAACCAGTCCAATTGCCTCAACTGAATCCTTCTACACTGCCATTGATGGCCACTGCCCATGAAGATGCTTGAGGCCGTGAGGAAACTACTGTAACTGAGTGAGCTGAGTAAAATGTCAATGCGACGGTTGAAGGAAAGGAAGGACAAGAGACTGTTTAATGTCCACATAGCTTGTTATAACATTTCCTTTAGACTTTCTATCTCATTCCTTGATGGCTGAGCAAACAGAGCAAAAAGTCATTAGCGCTGACTTGTATGACTATTTCTGTATTCAATGCTCCCAGCCATACCTCACTTCTCCCAGTGGAACTTACCTGGCCCTCAACAGGCCAGATGGATGGGCAGTGGTGAAACGATCACCACCAGGCACCTGGTTCCAGCCCCAGCAGATCCAACCACCAACCACCGTTTGCTTGTTTGCTTGCCGCTTCCCTCCACCTCCAACTTTGCCACCACACCCACTTAGGTCCTCCCCCCACCCGTCCTACAGACACGCAGAACCGCTGACATCTACATCTGTCTGGACCCACCCTCCATCACTGACATCAAGAAGCTCTCTGCGAGCAGAGCACCGGGTGCAGATGTTAGAATAGACGAGATGTTGAAAGTGAAAGCAGCCGTAGACTCTGTTGCCCCCTCCAAATGCAGAAACTTGCCAGCTCATTTGGAACCACGAATGGGTGCCCACTAAGTGGAAGAAGAAGGTTGTTATCCTCTCATTCTACAAGAACAAGGGCGACTGACGCAACACCGCCAGCTATCGCCCCATCACTCTGCTGTTGGTCCCCTCTAAGATCGTCACAGCCATCATCCTCAAGTGCATCCAGTCTCTCCTCTTAGCCAAGCGCCGCCCTCAGGAGGCAGGCTTCACACCATGCCGCTACACCAGCGACTGCATCCTTACCTTTAGAGTGCTGGTTCAACAGCGGAGAGAGTAACTCTATAAAGCCTCTTCTCAACCAAAACCAGCGGGGTGTCACCCCCGCCGGCAAGCTGCACCCCCTCCGCTTTCACCGCTGCGTGTCTGCTGACGTCATCGTGCTGAGATCGCGTAGATGAAGCGCGCCAGAATTCAGGAGTCCGGCTGTGGCCAGTGTTCTTTGTTGTTGGGCACTTTTGGCAGTAGGATCGTTCCGTGAATAACCGCGGAACGATGGTGTCATTCATGCCAGACTTGAAGCGGCACGTACCTCCGCGGCCGCTTCCCGCCGTGCAGCGATCGTTTTGGCGTCTGGTCCATTTGGTGCGAGAGTCGTGAGCAAAAAAAAGCCAGAGGACAATGAATAATTATCGAGCGCTGATGGAACGTAATCGAACACCTTTGCATCAGTACTTGATATACACCGGGACTGTCGCGATATTATGACTTAGCGCACGTAACGCTCAACGTCATCCCGAGCTGCAGGTAAAAAATGGGATGATGTCGCGGGTGTCCCAATTCCATCGCAAGCCAATCGGTGCAGTGCCGGTCGGAGCCGATTATTACCCGGGTCCCTTGCCGGGTTGTTTGACGTGTTATGTCGCGCTTCAGCGCTGCTTGGTGAGCCTGCTCCACTGCCACCAAATGCCGATTAGTAGCGGGACTTCACAACGTTTTTTGTCCAGTGGAGCAGGGGCTTATGTAGCCTATGTCGATCTTCTCCAGGGAATCTGTGTGCCCTCCAAATACATTCACATCCTCCAGGACTTGTACATCAACACCGCTTGCAGGGTTTGTGCTGAGGGAGGCCTCTTGGACCCATTCTCAACCACAACAGGAGTCTGCCAAGGCTCCAAATCTGTTCAATGTCGCAGTTGATTTCTGGATGAATATAGCAGTGGAGAGATGTCCAAACCTTGGCACAGATTACCACTAAGATCTGGATTATGCCGACAATGTTGTCCTCCTTGGCTCAATGCTGGACACATTGGTTGATGCTCTTGGCATTCTTGGTGAAGAAGCTTCACCACTAGGCCTCACCATCAGCTGGACAAAGACTAAAATTCAATGTCTGTTCGACTTTCTGCCTCGATTGCCGCTGAATGTCAATCAATGGGCCGGAAAAGGTTGAAGTTGTTAAAGACTTCATTTACCTGGGCTGCAAAATTTCTAATGACTGCACATCAGAGCCAGAAGTCAACCGGCGCCTCCAACTAGTCCATTCCACCTTTGGCCAGCTCGCCAAAGTATGGCGCGGCGGCAAAATCCGAACCACCTCTAAACTCCGGATTTTGAACTCATGTCCTTCCAGTCCTACTATACAGACCTGAAAAATGGCCACTGTCAGCCACTTTCAGTTGCAGACTCGATGCATTTCACTGAAACTGCCTACATACTACATACATATCACTAATGATGAGGTATATGCCAGAGCTGGCACCCCTCTCCCGGTCACAACAACCAGCAAAAGAGGCAGGATGCGCCTGCCTGGCCAGGGGGCGCGCCTGGACGATGGCGTTCCGGCCAAGCGAGTCCTGTCGGCAGTATCCCGTCCACCTCCTTGGGGCTGGAGCCACCACCAGGGTTGCCCCAGACTGACACTTTCGCTGGTCGACCTCATAACCACTGCAGCCAACCGCGACATCCTCAGCACTCTTGTGTCAATGGTCGCCTGACGTGGCCACGACCGATCTATGTCTATGTATATGTATGCAAATTGCACAGCTGGTTAGTTGCAACATTTTTCAATGTTTGTGGCTAGCAGTGTTTTTTATAGTTTATAAAAAAAAAGAAAAACAAATTGTGAGCACACCACTAATACATCAGCAGTAACATACTTAAAAAGAGTTTTTGAGAAAGTCTGAAAATTACTCCCCCCTACAATTGTTTTTTTTTTCTTTTCTGATACTTCTCTCACCTTCACTCTGTGCCCAGGGGGAGCACTTATTTATCGCCCAACTCTTCCGAAAAGTCAACAGCTGTTTCCAGTAGAGGCTTAGTGGTAACGCCATCATCCCTCAACATGATGTTGACAGATGTTTGTTTTTTGTTTTTTTTGCCTTTAATGGATTACTTTTAACTGCATCCTAATTATAACTAATGACCGGCTCATGAAGGAGCTCAACAGTTAATTGGCATAATGCACTGCAAGCAGGGTAGCACCACAAGGAGGTCATATTAAAAAGGTGAAAAACATTCAGACATCGTGAGCCAAGGCACGACCAACCTCAGGAAACCGCTAGCCCTCTGATCAAACGGCATTTTTAATTAGCGATAATCAATATTCAGGGCAATGGATTTACCACAGTTTATATATCCATCAAGGATCATAAATACTTAATTCTTAAAAAAAAAAAAAAAAAAAATCCCAACACACCCAAATTTCTTATTCCCCGAGTTTATGGCAATCTGGCAAATCAGATATGATTAATTATAAATGGAACCATTACGGCGCACTTCAGAAGCTCACGTTCGCAAATTGCATCTGCAAAAGCGGCACTGAACATGAAAAATCTGCTCTCCTGGCGATTTCGCCTTGCGTGTATGCAAAGTCGCAGTGTCTGATTCGCATGCAGCGTCCGTTCTGCACCCCGCAGTTTCATTTAGATCAAAAAGACTCCGATAAGACGGAGAATCACAGGATATCTGGAATATGTGATCATCCAATCCCCCCCCCACCCACCACCACCAACACAACCACCAACACCACCCACCTCACCTTGCCTCTGAGAATCTCTGCCGCTTCCGTGAAGATCTCATTAAATCAAAGATCTAAAGAGGCACCCGGAGAAACACAACGGTGCAAAAAACAACCCCTCCTGCTATTGCTACTATTGTCTTAGCAGTGAGAGACTGCTGTGGTTTGGCTGCTCTCTTTTTGCCCACTGCTTGGGCAAACACTCTGTTTTGGACCTTTCAGGGGAGCAGCAGCAGAATGAAGTGGAAGCTTTAACAGTCGAAACACATTAGGGGAGACGCTAGACACTAAACAACAACAACAACAACAACAACAACAACAAGAAAAAAACCAACCAACACACACACACACACACACACACACACACACACACCTTCCTGCAATTTGTTCCCTGAAAACACTCTTACACCGCTGGAAGTCGAGAGTTTCCCCGCTGCCCCCTCCCTCCTCCCCCAGAGCATTGTTTTTAAACCTCGCAGCCCGAGGACAAGGCGAGGAGCAAAAGGGAAAGAAATAAATAAAAATTAAAAAGATGAAAAAAAAAAAAACATCTCCCCGAACTGCTCCTATTACAGACAACACAAGCAGGGGAAAAAAACAATAGAGTTATTTCGCCCGCTGAGCTGAGCGGGTTGGCGAGCAATGGCATCTCGGGGGCAGAGGGCTGCGGGGCTGGGTGGGGGCCTCCAGGGCAGAGGTAAAGGGAGGTGGGGGGAGGGTGAAGGTGAGGTGGGGGGGGGGGGTGCTCTAATGGGCTTGGGGAGGCTGGCGAGCTCCCCGCCGGAGGCCCACAGGAGGCCCCTCGCCCGTGGTCTTGCCTTGGGCAGGCGCTACTACGGCAGCAGTGCGGTGGGCTGACAGACTGAGACTGCAGAGGGAAGGAGTCCCCCTTCCTCCACCCTCCCATCCCAACCCCATGTAGCCCCTCCATTCGCATGCTAGCACGCACACATGCACGCACGTACGCACCAACTAACAAGCAAACAAATGAACAATGGCGTCTGAGGAGCTTTTCCAACTCGCTTTGGCTCAGACCTGAGCGTCTCGGTGTCTCTCCAGATTAAAAGTTAAACGCTCGGCTAATGCAACATGGATGTGACCAAAGTGTGAGCTTTATTAATTGATTGGTCGTTTAAATGCTTAAATGAAACACTGTCACAACTCAGCCCTCCTGAGTCGATAGTATATTGGTGCAAAAAGTTTGCGTTCTTGAGTAAATCATTGAGGAGAGAGAGTCGCTAGCCAGAGTTTCTCTGCGTTTACACAATCGACCTTTGCCCCTGGAGGTGAAGATCAGGGCGTTCTGGCCCTGTCGGCGCCTCCGGCGCGAATCTGAGCACAGGGAAAAAATATATGTATATATATATATATATATATATATATTTTTTTTTTTAGCTTTACCACTGTGGCTACAACATTCATCACGACGCTTCCTCCCGGCCGAGAGCGCTCCGACCGGGAGGACAACGGAGCCTCTGTCGGCTTCCCATCTGAAGCAGACAGTTTTTTTCTTTGTTTAGTTTTTTTTTTTAGTTTTTAAAGGCACACAAGGTGGCATGGAGGCATCTTCAAAGTTCTTTCGTCAGCCCGGGCCTACACGCGAAGTGGTAGACGGAGGTGGGGAGGGCGGTTCAGGCGGGGAGGAGCAGCTCTCTGCAGTCAGGAGGGAGGTCATTATCAGGCCATGTTTATGCTTGTTGTGCTGCTGCGGCTGCTGTTTTAATGTTTGGAAAATAGTACTGCGGGTTTGGAGCCCTGGCTCTTGTCTGCGCTCGCGCACACGCACGGTTGTCCCCAAAGCCTCTCAAGGTGTCTCTTTACGGGGCATTTGCATCGTTTCCCTGCACGGGCAGGCGAAGGTCAGAGTTGCCCCCTCCTCCATCGCCCTGTTCATCCCCCATCGAATATCAGCGGTAAGATTAATTCTTACTATAATAGAGCACCAATATAGGGCACGCAGGGAAGAGTTTCAGCTTTCAAAAAGTCATTTGGTTTCTTTGAGTGCTCCAAAAAGCAGAGGTGGCAAAAGTATTCAAATTCTGTACTGAAGTAAAAGTGTGGATACTTGTGTAAAAAAGTACTGATTCAACGCCTTTACTCTTGTAAAAGTAAGAAAGTACAGGTTCTGAATTGTACTAAAAAAGTAAAAAAATATTTTTGGCAATTAATAAGACACATTGGATGCAACATACAATACATCAGTTGATAAGCAGGGGTACTCTAATATATTGCCAAAATATGATATATTTTATATTTAACAGGATGAGTGCATAGTTCAAATAGCTCCGCTTCAATTTTGAACACAAAAGTTAACGAGCAAGACGTAGAAAGTGCAGATATTTGTGTACAAATGTAGGGAGTAAAAGTAAACAAAAAGTTGTCAGACAAAGAAATACTCACGTAAAGGTGACGCCTGAAAAATCCACTGAAGTACAGTAAGAAAGTAATTGTACTTCTTTACTTCCCACCTCTGCCTAATAGTGTGTCTTTTTTTTGAGGCGCGGTGAGAAATTTTCCTTAAAGAACACGATTACACTTTGTGGTTTGGCACAATAAAAAGAAGCAGGATCGTTAGAATCTGCACTCTTGCGGTAAAAGTAGGGGGTAAATTGCCCCCAAATCTGTTTTAATCACTTGCCGCACTTCTGCACGTCTTGCTTGTATTGGATCTGATCTGATTCTTTTAAAATCACGGTTGCGGTTGGTCGTCAGCTGGCTTAGCAGCGTCACCTTATACCCTTTAGCATATACACTTCCATCCAAGGAGTTTTACCGCCTCCTCCTGCGCATCCGTTGCCAAGTGTTCACGAGACAACCGTTATGCCCATGAGATCAAATTACATCAGAGAACTTTCATCCGGGAGGAGCGGCGTGATGTGCTCCTCTCTACTTTCCTCTCTCTTTCGTAAACACCATGCATCGGAATGATCAAGGGCAGCCTTCGAAGTTCTGCAAAAAGTTAATCTATATAATGGGGCAGACGCCGGAAATTATTAAGGCGTTTGTATTAAAGCTCCCCTTTCTCTTTGGCTTCTCGTGACGCAGTGCCAGAGCTGAAGCGGAGGGGGGAGCAGCACACCTGACTGCAGGGTTAGAAATCGCTACTTACATTGATCAAAGCATTTGGGATGTGTTTAAATCTGTGTTAGTGGGATGGAAAATTTAGACTTTAGACTTAGATCTTCAAAGTGTTCACTGTTCGCATTTTTGCAATTAGCAATGGCCATTTTAAACATTGTCATTGTTATCCAGTGGGACAATTCTGCTTTGATCACTGACACGCTTTCAGCAATTACAAGGCATCAAGCGAGGGGTTGATGGTTGAACGCTAGCTAGCTGGCGTGGCGTGTTTACAGAATGTGTTGTGCCTGCCCACAAGGCCAATGAAAGGAGTTGCCTCAGCTCAGATGACCGTTCGCCGTCTTCCAGCACCAGGAGCGAGACCACTACCCTGTTGATGCAGCACAGGCATAAAAACAAACAGCAGGAATCCTTCCGCAAGCTAGACGTGCGCTCTAACAGTGCGGTGATTTCCCTGGAGGACGGGGCCGGGTTGTTTACAGACAGGCTGTGCCTCTCCTGTATCTACAGACCAGTTAACCCATATTTCGCAAAACACGCCGAGCGACTGAGAACGGGGAAAAACAAAGTCAAACTATGCCGCATCACCGGTGTCAAGCGAAGTGCGATTGCATATTTGCATTGGAAATCTGGCAAAAGTGATTATAACAACCTTGTAGACTCTCACGCGCGCGCCTAGCGAAGCAAGAAGAGGGTTAAGTGAATAAAGCCTTGAAAAAGAGTCCAATTCTCCAGCTCCTGCCCCAACCCGTTGCGGTTACCCCCACAAAGTACACAAGAAAAAAGAAAATAGTATCATGCATATCATTCATTAGTAGCAAATAAAAGAAATTCTCTCTAATAGTACCCCCAAATCCCAGAGCTCCCGGCACCGCGGAGCGGGGAACTAAAGGAACGGGGGAGAGAGGGAGAGAGATGCAAAAGGAAGCCGTCTCCCTCAAGTGCTTGTTAGGCCCAAATTATTATGGCGATGAATAATTTTAAAAATAAATAAGAAAATAAATAAATAAATAAAGAGGGAAACATTTATAGATCTAAGTATTATCAGAGGAGCCGCCGGGTCTGTTTGCTGAGCTCCCCGGGCCCGTTTGAATTTCCGCCTTTGTTTTTCACTTTGATCTTTAACTGCTAACCTATCCACCGCTTCACCTGGGTAGCCCCCTACCCCGCCGCCGAGCGTTCCGCTGCACCACTTCCCACCCGAGTAAACTTTTCTCTCGACGTGACACGACACTGGCCCGCACTAAGTGGCAATCATGATCACGCCGCCGCCGTCGTCCTCTGTCTCCCCTTCGTCGTCATTAACCTTCCTGTTCCCTCGCCACAATCATTAGCATGCGGTGCCAGGAGGAAGAGCGGAGACGCCGGAGTCGGAGTCGAACTCGGGGGGGAGAGAGGCAGAGGAGCGCAGAGTGAAGATGTGAGGGGGCGGCGGCGGCAATGTTTGGAGGAAGCCGAGCCGCTCCTCTTCCTCCTTCGTTCGGGGCTTTTCCCGACTTTTCCTCACTCTTTTCTATCGTCCTTTACTCCTCGTCCAAATCATTTCTTCACTGCTTTCCTGCAAATTTCCAGTCGCCTTTTTTCCTTGGCTATGTGCACCCCTCCAACCCACCACCCACAATTGTCCCATGTGCACTTTTGTTTTCCCTTTGCTCGCATTGCTTTCTTTCTCTTTTTAGTCTTTAAAGGTCAAGTGTGTAAAATGTGGCTTGATTTTTTATTTTTATATTGGTAAAAGCTTAACAAACTGCCCATAAGTTATTTGGTTTTACAACCCTTAGAACAGTTCTCATATATATAAGAATATACATAGAGCAATAAGGGTCTTGCTCTTGGTTACCTGCCATCTTGCACCACCACATTTTTAAGGTAGTATGCCTGAGGTAGTATGCCCAAGGTCAAGTGAGCTTCCTTGAAGGTCAAAAGTGTAATATTTTGAGACTTTTCGAGGAAGAAACAACTTAGGGGTGTCAAATTATCGCGTTAATCGCGATTAATTAATTACATGCCTATTTAGAGCGTTATGTTTTTTAATCGCTTAATCTATTTTTTTAATCTAACTTTATTTTTGTTTTTTGTTTTTTGTTTTTTTTAATGTTTGTGTGGTGGGCTTCTTGTGCCTGCGTTGTTAGGGGTCACACCTTGAAGTGGACATTGATTGGCTGTCATTGTGTTTGGGCTTATTTAGCATACGATGATAGGCTCCCATTGTAGTTGGGCAGACAAGGGGAGGAGCGGTGAGTAGTGGAGAGACGAGGAGTGAAAATGGAGGAGCACGTGAAAATTGCTGGTCCTGTTAATGGGAATTTTACGTTTAAAAAACACCCTGACGGAACGATCGACAAAGGTAGAGTAATTTGTGTTCTTTGCAAGAAGGAGTTCGCTTACCACCGAAGCAGCTCAAGTTTGGCGTATCACATCAACGCAAAGCACCCAGTTGCTAGCGCAACCGCCGCTAACGTTAGCGGTAAAGATGCTCCCAATTTGGCGAGCCACAGCAACACTCTTCGCCAAACTAAACTCGAGGATAACACCCCGCGCATGAGCAAGTCTGCGACCGAGAGGCTGACGAACGTTCTTGCCAAGTGGATAGCGATGAACTGCAGGCCGATAAACATCGTGGAAGATGAGGGGTTAACAGAGGTGCTGCAAACCGCGTCCAATGACCCATTATACAAGCCACCGTGCAGAGCTACAGTGACAACCAAAATCAGCAAGATGTACGAAGGTGAAAAAAAAAAGAAACTTGAGATTTTGGTGGAGGATTCGCCCAACTGCATTGCCATAACCGGAGATCACTGGACCTCAGCAGGTAACCACAGCTATTTTGGGGTGACAGGTCACTTTATCAATAATGAGTGGAACCTCAACTCATTTGCATTGACCATCATGAAATCGGAAACCAGGCACTTTGCTGATAAATGCGCCGAACAGTTCCTCCAGGTGGCAAATGACTGGGGAATTGAAGCCAAAATATCCACCATTGGTACAGACAGTGCAGCAAACATGCTGGCTGCCATGAGAGCCCTTCCATATGAGCACATTGCCTGCAATGCTCACATTCTGCAGAGGACCATCACGGTCTGCCTCGACAACAGTGGGTTTGTGGGTGTACTGGCAAAGTGCCGCAAAATTGTTGGTCATTTTAAGCAAAGCCCGGCGAGTACCACAGAACTTAACCAGCAACAAGTAGCACTTGGAAAAAAGAGTGAGCACCTCATACAAGATGTACCAACAAGGTGGAATTCGACACTTGCAATGGTCTCACGTCTCCTACGTAACCAAGAGGCTGTCCAGGCTACAATGGACCAACGGAACAACCACAGATTGGTCATGCCAACCGAAGCTGAGTGGGGGAAACTGCAGAGGCTGGAGGTCCTGCTTGAACCATGCAGGTAAGACCAAATAAGTAGCTTTCTTTACTTTAAATTTAACATTTACTTTACAAATTAAATTGGAAATCAGTTCTATAATAATTTAAAAATCCAGCTAAATTTATTTTTGCAAACTTATCCACCTCTGCAGGTATGTGACTGAGCTGCTGGGTGGTGAGGCCTACGTCTCTTGCTCTATAGTGCTGCCTGCTTTTCGCCATCTGGACCGCATCATGGACATCACTGATGATGATCCAGCCTACGTGGTGAAGTTCAAAAATGCCTTCCAAAAGGAACTGGCAGCACGGCAACCTGATGTTAACAAGAAGACATGGTTAAAGTTGGCCACAGCGCTGGATCCACGTTTTAAGGATTTGAAATGTCTTCCAAGAGAAAAGAGGGAACAGGTAAAGATTGTAAGGATAAGATGGACTAATGAGTTCAATTTATAAAATCAATTCAAACTTTATTTAGATAAAGTTTCACACATAATAAATGCAACATGAAGTGCTTCTCAAAACAAAATATAACAGCCTACTGCACTTAGTATTAATGACAATCAGTCATTCATCCACCTGTCCATCTATCCATTCATTCATTCATTTAGGTTTGGACAAGTCTGGAGAACATGCTCCAAGCAGCAGAGCCTAGAAGAGCAGATACTCTCCAGCTCTCCACAGAGGAAGATGAGCCAGCTCAGAAGAAGAGGAGGAGCGCTCTCATTTTGGGGTCTGACTCTGACTCAGAAGAAGATGGAAATGAGTATGGAGAGCTGCAGCGCTACAGAGCAGAACCCAGCATTAGCATTGATGACTGTCCCCTGCAGTGGTGGTATGATCACTCAGGAACCTATGAAAAGCTGTCTGCCCTAGCACGCAAGTACTTGGCCTCCCCGGCAACATCCGTACCTTGTGAGAGACTGTTTAGCCTTGCAGGCCACATAGTGCAAAAGAAAAGGGCAGCCTTGCTCCCAGAAAATGTGACCAAGCTTGTTTGTCTCAGCGACTGGCTGAAGAAGGAGAAATAAGAAGCATGAGGTCAGCATAGCTGCTATGTCTTCTGTAGCCTACTGAAAGTGATTGCTTAATGTTATTTTAGCACTTTAATGTTATTTTTGTTGTGCTAACTTACAGCAGTGTGATTGATGGGTCTGTTTTTTTGCAATTATTGTAAGCAGAAGTGTTTGTGTTCAATACTTGTATTGCTCAGTTTTGTTGTTAACTTACAGCACTTTATATTGACCTGATGTTTTCTTTTTATTTTCTATTTTCTATTTTGAGATTGCCAAAGGAACCATGCAAAAATAAATGACTTTATAAAGCCACTTTTTTGTTATATCAATCTTTTGATCTGCCACAATAATGGAATGAATTTAAATGTAAATACCTGAAGTTAAGAGCTTTTCTCAGCGCCTGTTGGGGAGCGATTTTAGGTTGAGATTAAAATGAGATTAATTAGATTAATTAATTACAGATCACAATTAATTAATCTTTCAATTTTTTTAATCGCTTGACAGCACTAAAACAACTACATAACTACATCAAGTGGTCACATTTTAGATCACGCCATCTGTTACTCCCGTTCCCCCTCCCCGGCTTGCCAGTGAACTACTGTGGCCTGTGCACCCAAACATGAATACCTCATCCGCCTTCTTCTTCATTGGTTTATTTGAAGACGGCAACATTTACCCTAATTACGAAATGCACTTTTGGGCAGGCCGGATTGACTACACCAGCCTCCTTAAAAGGAGGTCACTGGGAGCAAGGCCCTTGATGTACATTTATTCTTATATATGTGAGAACCGTTAGATTATTTTTTTTATTGTACTGTAATTGTACAATTCATCAATGTATTTATGGGCAGTATATTAAGCTTTTACCAATATAAAAATCACAAATCAAGCCAAATATTACACACTGGACCTCTATTCATCTCACTTCCTTTTGAATCTGATTAAATAGTTCAGCACCTGAATGAAAAATATGCTCTTGGACAGGGGTCACATGTTAACCCATTTTATCCTTTTCATTCATTCATTTATTTATTTAAGTATCCCTGGACTGCAAATATGTTTATGAATTACTATTTTACTATTTTACTATTATTTTGAGATCACTTGAAGGAGAAAATCACATCCACACTGATTTGGCATATTTTCCAATTGCTGCATTATGTCCACATGCAATTTGCTGTTAAGGGCATTGACAAAAAAATGTGTGCTGAGATTAAAATTCAGTTCATGTACACTTGTTATTATTTGTTTTTTTGCTCGATGCATAACAGCAACAGGGGCACAAACCCAATACGTGCTCTCCGAGTTGGTCGTCTCGAGCATCCAGTGCACTGTTTATCACCCCCTGGTGGTGTGGAGTGTTTATGTCTCCCGTTTTGCATTTTCACTTTGCTCAAATGGCCTCATTTGAAGGATGAGCGGAGAGGGAAAACGTCCTCTTTAGAGAAACACCTATACAAATGTGGACACAATGTTGAAAATATCCCACGGCACGCAGTTATTCTCAAGTCTCGTCCGCGCAGCGTGTCTGAGATTAGACAGAGCATCATTTAAGATTCTCCTTATGTGCATGACGCAAGCCGCTTTCAAAGTCGACCTGCCTCACCCATGTCTCCTCCTACTGGCCATTTTATCTTCACATTCCTCTTCATCTCTTCCCTTTCTTCTCACTCTGCCCCTCTGGTTTCCCCTTTCCTCGTCCTCCCCTCAAATCCCCCACTTCTTGCTCCTTTGCCATCGTTGTCCTCCCGAGCATTCTGACCCTCCAGTGCGGGACGTCCCGCACCACATGCTCAGCGCTGATTGATATTGTAATGAGATGTATACCCAACATCCCTTCCTGGCTGTTACCTTTCTTTCCCCCGCAGTCCCTGCTCCCACCCCACACACCAATCTTTCTCGGTACCCCGTCCCTCAAACACTCGCCCCACCCCTAACCCCTGTGCTCCCCGAGTGGCTCCATCGCTCCATTCCGTTTCATCGCACATCAAACGGGCCCCGACGCTGCTCTCCGCGAAAGCAGGAACCAGGGACCGCAACATCTGCACGGGGAGGGGGAGACGGAGGGGGGACTCCGGCCTCTGAGGGGGGGGCATAGGAGGCGAGGGGACACGTCGTGCCACGAGCAGATGTCACCAGGACCCAAACAGCAGGCTGGGGGGGCTGCCGCAGGGAGAAAGAGATGTTGGGGGATCAAAACCTTGCAGGCAGGAAGGAGCGGAGCCCAACCCCCAAACTCTCCCTCCTCTCCTCTTGGAGCACCCGGCACCTGCCCCTCCACCACCACCCCTATCCCCTCCACCCCACTTCCCCCCACCCATTTGACAGCACAATTAGTTAATTAGTCACCTCGGCGCTAATGACCTAATCATTGTTTGCACTGCGCCTCCAGTTTTCAAGAAATCGCCGTCCACCACGCGGCGGCTCCCTGGACTCCTGACGCGGGGGAGGCCCGGGAGGGCAGAGGAGGCATTCAATTACCTTTGTCTGGGCTGCTCCCCCGTGGCACGGTGAGGAGTTAAGGCTCTGATCCAGACCAATGCAAAAAGGGGGCCTCTCTAATGGGGACAGAGAGCTCTTTGCAGGGTCAAAACTGCTCTCACATTCGCTCAGCACGGGAAGCTATTTTTATCACGGGCCTGTTTCTGGCTGGCAGGTGGGGGTTGTGTGTGTGTGTGGGGGGGGGGGGTAGGAGGGGACGCAAGGGGTCGCTGATGCTCCCCCAGTTAGTGGAAGTGGCAATCGGGAGCTTCGGCTGTCAATGAGTCATCAAAGGGCTTGTTTGAGAACAGCTGTTGACGTCAGTGCACTGCCATAAGCATTCACCCCGCCTGTGAAGTGAAGCGAGTGAGGGTTTTTTTCTCTCTCTCTCTCTCTCTCTCTCTCTCTCTCTCTCTCTTTCTTTTTTTCCCTTCCTCCTTTTAATTCTGAATTGCTAATGAGCCTTTCATCTGCACGGGCAACATGTAGATCTCAAACTTCACAGAGATGTTATGTCATCAAATGGGATCATATTTTTTTTGACATTTGTTAAAAGTGGCGCATGGTAATAATGTAGTCTGTGAAAGTTCCATACATTTATTAAAAGTATCTGACGTACCTTCTAATGTTTTTCAAAGGACACATCTTTTTTTGTGTTTTTGCACTTAAAGTAACGTGAAGATCACTATGAACCTAACCTAACCCTGGCCCTGAAAGTTTCTCACCCCTCAGGTTCCTCATAATAGCCTTGTCCAGGGGCGGAAAACATTTCTCAGACACTTAGGATTTCACTCAACCCTTTCATTAAATATTTGTCAGGGAGTTTGATGTGTATTTCAAAAGGTTTTGGCAGCATTGGAGGCACGCAAACAAATTGCAACTCATTTGTTGTTTATTGTCATCATAACAAAATAAGAAAACTAAATTATTGTAGTTATTGTAACCTTGTGCGTCACAAGGGACGTCATGTGGCTGAAACTTCCAGTTCTGGACTGGACGGTACAGTGCACGTGCAGCATGTGGGTCAATGTCGGTGACTGCATTGAAATGCACTGCACTTGGAGACTTAAGACTGGCTCTTAGCACAATACATTCACAAATGCATGGGGTGTCCAGAAACATACACGACATACCACCTTGCTAGCACCATGTACCAAATGAACTGGCCGGTATTGTGTTATAATCGTGGTATGCATTCAGAGATGTTGCTCTTGCCTTTCTATGGTCTCCAACCAGTCTCTCTGATTAGCAACTTGTTATCAAGCAACTTAACATTTCAAATCATAATGTGGCAAGTGTGTGTGTGTGTATGTGTATGCATTCTCATATTTGGTGGATTCATTCTTTTTCAAAATTCACCTAAAACAAAACTTAATAAAACTAAATTATTAGTTTCAATGCATGTAGCAGTAAAAACCAATTGATATCTAAAAGCAGCAACGCCTTAAGATCAGGTGAAGAGAAATGTTGTTTTGTTTGAAGATTGAAGATCCCTCATATTTACATGAGTGCCTGCTTGGGGTTTCGAGGAAAAAAATACATTCACAAAAATGTAAGAAACATGAGTGAAGTGAACGCAAGGTAACATAAACCGTGAGCGCCATGCATGCAATATCAGCTGTCTTTCAGCTGACCTCTCCCGGAATTCTTCAGACTTGAAGCGCCAGCCGCATCTTTCTTTCCTTTTCAAATACCGCCTCAAATCTCCGCTGACTGCAGCTTCCCCCAGCAGCACAGAAAAGCAGCTCGTCTTCGCCGCGAAAAGCGCCCTCATCCATTCCTCATCATCCAGTCTCATGTTTTTAGTTTGCGGACTCGCGATCCCCTGCTGTGCTCGCAGCGACAGCCGTCTCGTCGGCCCCCTTTATTATTCAGATTTCTCGGAGCCAAACAGCTGTTTTGCATGGCAGACTGGATCAGAGTCCTGTCGTGACTTCTGACATTTCAGGTGACACATAAAATGATCGGAGGTTTTCGATCTTGGTCGCGAGAAGTTTCAAAAGAGGAGCCGCGCGACGAAATCAGACTGACGAAGCAACGCAACAGCCAGCACAGCAGTGAATAGCTACATGGGGCCGTCGTGCTTTGAAAGCACGGTGGGTAGTGTTGGGGTGCTTTCAAATGCCCACTGTTTCTGAGTCCACTTTGGTCTCATAGTTCAGACCTTTTTAGCAACGTGACAGCGCTCCTGGACTCTGCTGCAGACCCCGAAACAAAAAATAAATATGTTCTGCCTGAAAACGGGCTCTTGGTTCGCTTGCAAATAAACACAGGTGCAGTTTCAGCGTGAATGCAAACAGACTCTCCAACGGACCATACAAGGACGTGAACCAAAGAAAGGAGGTGACGCAGAAGCAGTAAGTAGGCTATTTTGTAAATATACAGGAAAGGAAAACGGGAAAAATGTTCGTGGGCAGACATGGAGGTTGTGAAAGTGATCAGCGATATAGGGATGCTGAAAGATGTATCTATTAAAAAATTCATAGATACAAAACTTTACAGAGTAAAAAAATGGTGGCATTCGCTTATCTTTTTTCAGATTTGGAAATAAATCACGGTATGTTTGCTTTGGTGGTATGTTTGGAGCACAAAATCTCAGACGCTCGCCATCCACCACTTTAGGTGTGAGCTCTGACCGAAGTGTATTTCGGTCTTTGTTACTGGCAAATTCATTACAAGGATTCCTTCTTCCTCACGCTTTTATCTCTTTCTGTTGAGTGCTTTCGGTTTACTCCGTCCCCAAAGGCCGGCTGAACCAATGAGCTCTCCCGAAGGAAAAACAAAGCAAACTTAACGGAGGTGAAAACCAACGCGAGCACTTCGCGTTCCAACCCGAGACCTCGGTCCATCCATTGTGACACGACCAGTACATCCCCGCTTGTGTATAAAGTGTCAAATAAAACATCCGGAAGTCATTTTGCATGAATTTGTTCATTGCAGAGTCAAGTAGCAGGGAGGGACAGCAAATTGCTGCAGCCGCTAACGGTGCTTCTCCTGCGTACCATGCTGTCGCAATTGAATCTCGCAGCCAAGCAGCCTTTTAATAGGCAGGCCTGAATGCATTACTCAGTGTTGACGGTGAAGGCAGTGCACTTTATCACAGTCACAGAGTAATGAGAGATAACTTCCCCGCGTCTGCAGGCAGCGGGTCCGCCGCTGCAACCCCCATGCATTTTTTATCAGCTGCAATTACCCAGAGCTTGTTGATATTTCCCATTCGTTTCATTTGGGAACATTTGCATCAGATAACCAGAGGCCTGCTGTAGGGCTAACAGAGCCGTGCTGCACTAAATTATGGCTTTCCGACCGGTCCGACAAGTCGTCCAAGGATTTGCTAATGGCCAAGTCTGTGGCGCGAGAGGTCAGCAGGTTTGTTTAAATCCCTGATTTCCAGCTTAGCGAATCGTTGTCAAACAACGGGAATGACTGTGTGCTGCACACTATTTTGACATCAGATTTTGAAATTTGAGCAGAAAGTTTTTGTCGTACTTAAAATGAGGTGTGAAATTCTTCTCCCTTCAGCTACTTCTACCACTTGACTGGAGTAATTTTAAGAGCTGCAGGTATCCTTAATTAGAGTGCGATGAAGTGTTCCTGTTGTAATACAGACGGTCTGTAAACATTAAGGACGACAGAATTATTTATTACATGGTGAGTTTTATATTAGGCCTTTTATATTTTTATATTATATATTATATTTTATAATTATATTTATATTAGGCCTTTTTTGACAAGCAGGGTGGTCTGGCAAGCTTTCATCAGCATAGGCAATATATACTGATTTAACATGCTAGACTTAAACATTAGCATTCATACAAAAGAAGAATTGGCAGAACGCAATTTATTTGCGTGCTGCATTGTGCATTTTGGCATGACGCGCGCAGCACCAGATCTAAGACATCATTAGTTTGCATAATTATTCAGGTCACATCCAGACTCTTCTTTGTGAATTTACAAAACTCAAACAGAGGAGCTTGCATTTCAACAATATTTTCTAGTTAGCGTCATTTATTTATTTATTTTTTTTATTGGCAACGTTTGCGTACAAAGAAATAAAATAGGGGGATGTTTTCTCAACGCTATAGTAACCTCATCCGCACTGGCAACTGTGAAGCAACATAAGAACGCACGCGTTTGTACGACAGCTACGTAAGCTTCACTGACAGAAACGGTCACTTTGTGGCAAGAAAAGGTATTTATCAAAGCAAATGTTTCGACATCCTCCAAAGCCAGGCAGACATTAACCTCGTTGAATCCAATCCAACTCTGCATGTAAACGCGCTCATTGTCATCAGTCGCAATTAGCTGCAGTTCCGCTCAATTGACGCTGCTGGCTCGAGGCGCACATGAAGGGCTGAGTGTCGGCGTCTCCCTGACAGGGAGCACGAGATCAGGGCTGATTGACAGGCCCACTTCTAACCTAATCAAAGAGCAGGGACGCTGCGCTGCGTCCTCGTGCCTCTGATTTGTTGTAATTGACAGGTGCGGCGAGATGTTCGAGTGGAGGGGTGGGGGCGTGGGGGGGGTTCCTGGCGGAGCTCCTGCGCCGTTTATGCAGATGAAGGCATCAAAAGTACAAGTGAATAAATAAACCGATAAGCACAAATCAGGCATTTAGCCTGAGGGGATGCCATCATTACCAGATTAAACAAAAGTGACTAATCAAAAAAGAAAGGGAGAAAGCAACGCGCCTCAGATGTGGAGGAAGTCAAAAAGACAGCAGCGTGTGGGGGTAAAGAGCTAAGTTATCTTAATTATTCAGCCTTGGCCAAACAAAGACGTGAATTTATAATTAATGGAGCGATGACAGGTACTTAAAAAAAAACAAAACAACAGAAACTCAGGAATAAAAAAAAAAAGCGATGAGGTGACTGCTTTGATGAGAAAGGAAGCGCTTGGCTCTTTTACAGTATTTATACCGCGGCGTAAAAGGAGGAGGAGGATGTTTGTCACAATCGACATGTAAAACTCATACCACAGAAACAGAGCCTTGAGGATGGGATGGAACAGAATGCTTTAGGCCAGTTCGATGGAAAAGGTGGGGGGGGGGGGCAAGTAGCAGAGCGACGGACCCACGCTGGGCGTCAACACCGAGCGCAAGATCCCCCTTTCTTTTGAAACCCAGATGAGCTTCTTGTTGAGAGTTCTTCCAAATGCCACTGCCCACGAATCAATCCCCCCCCCCCACCCCCTCCTCAGATGTGTGTTGAGTCTCCAGCAAAACTGCCCCCCCGTCCCCCCCCCCCAGTGAGTGTTTTCTTCACGTTCACCAGGTTGACCAGAGCAGCTCTAACCTCAGCTTGAACCTTCTTTATGCCTGGACAACACCCCCCCCACACACACACACACTCACACACAGACCCCCCCACCCCCCACCCCGCACACATCCTTCCCCTTCAAATTGGCCTAAAAGCGCCCCCCTGGTTTTGGCTTTTTCCCCCCCCCAGCCGACTCCCTTCCCCGTGCCCTGCCGACGCCGAGCCTCCTCTGACCTTCGTGCCCAGCCGCGGATGTATTGATTTTTCTAACTATCTGTTTACTCCTCGTCTGCACACTTTCCCAGCTGCTTGGAGAGCATCGCTTGCCCCGAGGCGATCAGCGGGGCTCAGCTTGTTCCAGTCTTTGATCATCGTTCAGCCAGCGGATTAACATATGCATGCTCTCTTCCTCTCTTTGTCGCTGAGCTTGATAATAAATCTACAGCAGCAGCCTCGCCCACCCCACCACCAGCCCCCCCCCCCCCCCGCACCCTCGCTCCAATATGGGACGAGCCATGAATCAATCACCCCGCTTTTGCACCTCGTGTCCGACACGGATGCAAATCACAGAAGGATCTGCGGCTAAAGCTCCGCTTATTAAAACCCGATGCCTGACTCATTACAGCACCCCCTCCCCCAACACACACACACACACACAGCTCGCTGCACGCTCACGTCGCCAAAGCGAACAGCAGGTAGCGCACATGAAAAATACGGCAACATCGGTGGAGATAAAATGCAGACAGACGAGATTAGCCGATTTTTTTTGAGCCCGCTCTCTCGACGGAGAGCCGCCATCTAAGCCGCCGCCGCCACTTTGCCAAAACTAAAAGGAGAATTGAACGCTAATGAAGTTAATTACTGTGTCATTGTGGGAGGTTACAAGCCTCGTCTAAAACAGGCTTAATCGGGCTGGGGGGGGGACGGCGGCGAGGAGGATGGCTTTTTTCGTACCTGCCCTCGCTGTGCGCTAATCGCACTAATTAAGGACGGCTCGAGCCGACAACCACCCCCGGTTAGCTCGCTTAAATGGGCCGGGGGCTTTTGGGGACGGGGACGGGGGGGCTCGGTAGGACTCTGCAAGTAGGCCACTGCTGGAGCGCACGTGGGGCGGAGCGGCGAGAAAGCGGAGCCTCATTTCTTTCCTGAGTGGCGAGAAAGAAACGAGGCCTCGCACCGTTTCCAGGTGGACGGGTGACTCCTCCGGGTGTGTGGTTCCTCTAATGGCCGCGAGACACCCACCCCACTCCCTTATTCATCTCGACCTGATTACATCAGCGCGTCGGCCAGCGCGGCCGGCCCTTCTTTGCCCTGAAAGCTGCCCAGCGATCACGGGCCGAGCTGTGCAACAATGAACACGCGGCTCCCCGGGGTTGTTTTTGCCTGCACCTTTTTCACCGTCCTCAGTCCATCAAGAGTGCAACTGGCAGCGTTGGGGAAGACGACTTTGCAAATGTAATTGGTTAGAATTGCGAGTTACCCTTTTAAAAAAAAAAAAAAAACAGCAGTGGAACTATTCCAATTACTTTATTAGAGTCACTGAACTAATTACTTTTTTTATTAAATTTTGATGACTTTTCTACATTTTTAATAAATGTTCTCAACTGTTTAGACCTGACGTTGTTCAGCTCCCAGCAGCGCTCAAAAACACATGTGAGGTTCGACGCGCACATTTTGGAGGTCAACGATGACTCGACGGCAGGCAAGCACTCTTCGAATCGGACAATTTGTTATCGTGTCCTTTTATGGAATCGGCGCGAAATATTTTTTTTTTATATATTTACGGCGCCGGAACGCAATTTTCATCAACATTTTGCGAAATCGCCCAGACTACGCTCCAGAAAGAGACAATTTAACCAGCGGGTGAATGGTAGGTGGCGCTGCAATTCCGAACTTGACGGAAGAACCAATCAGAAGCCTTGGAGTAGTATCAGACTTGCGCGTGTGGATGGGAAACAGAAAAGAATGGCTAATGTACGAGAAAAGCATGCAGAGCAACAAAAATACATTTTTGTGTTGATTTTTTTTTTTTTCTTCTTTTGCAAAATTGATCAGACGCAATTAAAATTGTGTTCATAAATAATTCAACAAGTCAGTGGAATTTCATGACCCTTTTTTTTTTTACGGTAATGTGACCAATTACATTTATCCTATCGTTATCGGCCTCCAACTACGACAACAGGCGAGGTAAATGGCTCTGAACTGGCGAGACGAGGAGGAGGAGGAGGGCTATTTGGACGAGTTCCCCACCTAATCACCAGTGTGTCGGCCCCAACTGGGTCCCTGTTAAAACAAAACCAAAAAAAAAAAAAGCGAAGCCGAGATTGCCGGAAACGATATCACCATCCTTTCACCTTCGGACAAAAAAAGGAAAAGAAAAACCCCACAACAGCCCCGCTCGCTCCGACAGCGAGGACAATCAGCCGTGCGTGGCTGAAGGGGGTGAGGCGGCAGTGACCCGCTGTGCCAAGATGAAGCCGCTTCTTCCACACACACACACACACACACACACACACACACACACACACACACACTGATGCGCTTCCTCAGACATCAAACGGGTAGGTTGGGGGGAGGACTGGGGCTCGGGGTTGGGGGAGTTGAAGAGGGGTTGCCACGGTCCACGCCGCGACCCGCCGCGGCTGCCTCGTCTCCTTGTTCACCTTTCTTTTTTTTTCATTTGAGGCTGATGCAGACAGACAGATCAGCAAGTATCGATCACGGCAGCGCTCTGAAAAATTCTCCCTGCAGGTTTTGAGGGGTGATTACAGACCCGGACCCAGCTGATGCAGACCGGTGTGTGTGTGTGTGTGTGTGTGTGTGTGTGTGTGTGTGTGTGTGTGTGTGCGCGTGCGCGCGTGTGCGTGTTTAGTTTTTTTTCTTCACCACCCCCCACCTCCTACGCTACCTGTCAGACAGGTCATATATTTGGCTTTATATTCTATTGTTGGGAGAGTGTCTCCCATCATCACGAGATGGGAGACATCTTTTTAAAGAGAAAGAGCAGCCAGGCAGGCAGGCAGGCAGGCAGACAGACAGGCAGGCAGGCAGGCAGGCAGGCAGGCAGGCAGGCAGACAGGCAGGCAGGCAGGCAGGCAGGCAGACACACTCAGACAGACAGAAACCGTGCAACACAAAAAAATAGGTTATAAAGTGTGGAGAATAATGCATGTGAATTCCAATCATCGAAATTCAAATGATTTGGAAGCATCCCCAGCCAGCCAGCCAGCCCTCCTCTCCTTGTATGCCTTCTGTTGGGGCCCCCCCGGAAGGAGGGTGGGGGTGGGGGTGGGGGCAGGCTGCCGATTCGGAGGGCTTACATTAGGAACGGGCCGTTATTAATCAAGCTCGTGGGGTGAAGGAGTTTTCTTTCTTTCTTTTTTTTTTTTTCTTGACAGCGGACTCCCGAGGCAGCGACTGGCGTGGATCTTGGCGCTGACCCGGCCCGGTGGCGAAGGGGGTACAGGGGCGCCCGATTCTATTTGAGGCGGTGGGGGTAGCGAGGTAGAATCGGGCGGCGGGCGGGAGAGAACGTGGAGGAAAGGAGTGGAGGGGTGGGGTGGGGTGGGGTTGGATGGCGGTGCGGTGGGGCGGGGGGGGGGGCTGGCTTCATGCCGACAGCCAGGCCTGCCACGTCTGTGTGCCCGCTTTGAAGTGTCACCTTGAGGGAAGAGCCGATGGCCGGGGGAGCCGGGAGGGCGGGAGCCGCAGGAAAGGAGTGGCGCGCTTGGCATTGCCAGACACGGCGCTTTAATATTGCATGGGCTCCCGTCCATCTCGGTACACACTCAGGACATTCCTTCTGCTTGATTTTGTTTGAAAGTAGATCTTTGTTTTTCTTTTTTTTCTCCCCTTTCCCCCCTTCCTTCCTCCCTCTCTCTCTCTCTCTCTCCCTCTCTCTCTCTCCCTCCCTGTTTCTCTCTCTCGCCACGCTACGGCTCAACACCTGCGCCTGTTGTTTGTGTTAGCTCGCACCCGAGCAAATGTCAAGCTCCGTAGTCAGAGGAGCTGACATGCGTCGCCGCTTCACGGAGACTTGACGGCACTCGCGCTGGGGCCAGCCAGTTTACCTGGACTTAATGATCAGACGAGGAATAGCAACAGTAATTTGGGGAGGGGGGACAAAAATTTTGCCTCCTCATCTATTCTTTTAAAAATATATATTTTTTTTAATGACAACAATAACATTTGTAACTCAATAAAATGTGTCAAGTGAAAGTCGAAGATTATTCTGAAAAACAAGGACGTACATTTAATACCGCGAAACAAAACCAACGTCAGACATTGGATTCGAGGGGACGTTGTTAGCTTTAGCAATGCAATGCAAAAATATTCATCACTAGCAGGAATTATAACTAAACAAAAAAAAAAAAAAGTATATTTCAACTTAAGGGGGAAGGGAAATGTAGCTGTGTAAAATTTTGGAGGTGAAATAATCAGAACAGAATCATCGACTGTGTTCTGTGACATAAACAATGCAGCACTAAAATCACGGGAGGAATTTTAATCAATAATAAGGGAGAGTTAATGATGAGTGGATGGACGACACTGTGCCGTGTTTGCAGACTTTCCACACACAAAAAAAAAAAAAAATCCAAGAAACACTCACGCTGTGGTGTCGCTAATTGCCAACGTTGGCTTTCATCACATCCTCAAATGGCGCCCTCCTTTTACGAAAACGGAACCGTATCGCTGGGGACTCAACTTAAAGTTTCTCTACTCCTCTCCGGTCTCGCCGTGTTTGCCTGACCCGCTGCCAAGCGCGGCGGCGAATCAAACATGGCAGCGGTGCGAGGAGACGCTTGAGAGAGAGTTTATCGACGGAGGCGGCAGGAAGGAAGGAGGTGTTTTCAAGTGAAGGGAAAATGTTTTTTCTTTTTTTTTTTGTTGATACAGAAAGGACTCACACACACAGCACGCACTTTCTACCCACTTTAACAACCGTCCCAGTTCACAAATAGCAGCTTTAACTCCCCTGATTAGCACTGACATCTGCAGGCTTTCATCTCTGCCTCCATCTTGGTTTTTTTTAATCAGATTAACCCAAACGGGCATCCTTTTAATGGCCTCTTTTTTTTTTTGGGGAACGCTGAAAGAGGAGAGATAATTAAAATAATTAAACCACTGGGACCGCTCTGTGCGCACACGGCTCCTGCTCACTTCTTTTCTTCTTGCCTTTAAGTTTTTGATTCCGCCTCGCTTTACTGATTCCAGCGGCACACAGAGAGAAAGGCTCATCATTCTCACTTAATTGCATTAAGTTGACTCTCGGAGGTCCAATTTCTCACTCCTAAACCGGCAGCCAATGTAGGATCTGATCTTTGGGAGCATGTCAGTGATCTAAATGTGGAAAGTGGAGGGGGGTGGGGGGGCGTGTTTCTAAACAGCCTTTATGAAGCATATTTATTTAGTCAGTGAATGTATTTTACATAAGGCCAAAGATGAAAAAGACAGAAAAAGTATCCTCTTTAATTATTATTTATTCATGGACTTTTAAGCTTTTAATGAGGACAAATGAAGCCGTTTTCCAGAGTGTCAGTATGTAGTATGCTTACCGAAAATACTCTTGTTTAGCATTTCCTTTAGCACCGTGACTCCGAGAGGAATAAACAGCAACATTTAAATTCAAACTAGGAGTTTGCAGTGAGAATTTTAAGCAATCTGTTTGTACTTGATCTCGCGTGAATGCAACATTTTCTGTTGATCAGATTCAGTGATGCTCCTGATTTATTAATTTTCAGTAAATTGCAGCTAAATTGATCACACATGCGACTGGCAATCACAACGGTGGAAGAGAAAGTTTGATATGTGTTTTTTTAATTGCTCTGGGTGCTTTTCAAAATAATTTTCAAAACTTCTTACCCACTGAACCACACACATGAAACTTTATATCAATGACCTGCTGAACCTTCCCAATGACATCAATTATTCACCCTTTAGTTATTCATTCTAACTCATATGTACACGCGTGCGGTACGTTTGTACCTTCTTATTTCTACAATGATAACGACATGAAAAAGGCTGATCTGCATCGGCCCGAGTTATATTTTGCATTATAGGTGTACATATTCAGAATATTATAATAATACATCTTCAGATGAATTCCAACTTTACTTTCTGTCAAAAAGAATCTGATGAATTCTTGCATGAGGACTTTACCGAGAGCAAGATCCCCGACATCCTCGGCGGAGTGCAACCCCAACTTTACACAAGCTCGGATGTCTTCCCCCCCCCTCGCATACACTTTCACTTCATTCAGATCATTTTCACAGGGCTTCACTTCAAGTTGGCACACAAAAAAGGGAAAGAATCTCCTTTGCTGGAAAGACTTAAGATTTATGTTTAAATTTTCATGGAATCTTTGAGAACATTGAGGAGCAATTTCACATTTGCACTGACATCTAATTTCTCAAGAAGAGTCTGAAAGCACAAATTGCCAAGGATTCCCTGTGTGCCCAATTATCCTGCATCAATTTCCTTGACCCTACGGATTGCTGGTAAATTAATCATGCTATTTTTTTCTTCTTCTTTTTTGGTACTTTCTCATAAAATACATATGCACACGTTTGATAAACTAATCATACTCGGTCGGTATGAGTGGATTTTCCTGGATGTGGGATGGGAGTAAACGGGAAGTCCCAGAGAATTGGGATCTGTTCAAACAAACAGTCCTATATGTGAAATACGTCCACAATGCCACAATACACTAAACAAAGCAAATGCCCCTTTCAGTATTGCTGCATTAAACCAAAAAAAAAATTAATGAACAAATGAATAAGATAGTTTCTATTATAAGACTAAAGAAATTCGTATCTTAGATTCTAGTTAGTTGAGCATTGTCTTGAGAGCAGTTTTATTTTCCTCCTTAGGTTAAATACACGGAGAACTGAATTATGAATGAAACGGACTGAGAAACACAGCGCAACATGCTCCGTTATATTATCAATTCTGCCGTTGCCATACATTGACCTCAGCGGCACCATTAGCAGCCCGAGGATGTGAATCATCCTCTATCATCAAATGTCGAACACTGCGGTCCCTGCACTGCCTTACCTGTTGACAGCAACATGGCTGCGGAGGCAGCCGGCATTTTTTGAGGCAACAGTGGCCTCTGTCGGATAAGAGTAGCAGACAGGAAGAAAATAGCGAGAGAGAAAAAAAAGAAAAGAAAAGAACGGAGTAGCGATATCGATAAAGGGAGACGGTCACCCCGATTGGCGTACAAGCTTGAAACTAAATGTTTAGCAAAAAAAAAAAAAAAAAAAAAAAAAAAAGAGCCCAGCATGTTATCACCAACGAATTCTAGTTACATTTAAAAAAAAAATAAAATGAGGCAGCGTCTCAGTGTCGTCACTTTAACCGAAAGCCATAGCGAAATATGCTGCTACGACCCAAGCGGGTTTGATCGCGTGTTGTTGTTGTATATAAATGCAACATCCGCCTCATCTGCATTTATGCTAGCTGCACGCTAGTTTCATGGTAGGGCGTGCGTGACGAGTGCCATTCCACTGCATCCTGGTTTGCATTGTTAATGCAATCTTTTGTGTGTCTGCGTGTGTGTGAGGGGGAACGTTTTGATATTTCATAAACTTAGTAATAACTTAGTGTATTTAAAACAAATAAAATAAGGAACCAAAACTACACTTACTTGTTGGATGGCCTCATATTACGAAGTGCAATTATTTCCATGTTTAAATTGCTCGGTCTGATTTAAATACTAAAAAAAAAAAAAAAAAAAAAAAAATACCAAGCCATATATTTAATGTTCAAGTATTATGTTCTGTATGGAAAACGATCTTCTAAGAATAACAAAGTATATAAAATGGCTTCCGTTTTCTTAACAAGGTGGAAGGTAAATGAACACCAGTGGCCCACACAAGCAACATACAAAACAAACAAAAGGGCACCATCAGTAAAACAGCCCCGACACTCAATTGTAGTGCAAAACATTGAAGACGACCTTTATTGTTCACAGTTAGACACAAGCCACTGCTGTAAGAACTTCCTTTTTGCAATTTATGTCCCAGATTTTCCAGCTCCAGTCAAGAGTCCTGCTTCCTTCAGTTTGTGCTGATTGTACCTTGTCTTAGTTTGCTGTAAAGAACTACGGTTGGCATTTAAAGTGGATTGTTGAACATGCTTTAGATAGCGAGGCAAGAGGAAGAGAGAAGTTCCCAGTGGACAACAGGATTTAGACGACTCGCAAATACAGAGTTTACTTCCAAAGCTGACGAGAAAATAAGATGTCCTTCCCAGTACATTTTACAATTAGTCTCACGTAGTTTGTACGTCTATTAGTCGTGTAGAAGCTAAGTGAGAAAAAACACTGTTCAGAAATACTTGAAATCAACAAGATGTTCTTCCAGAATTATCTTAGAGAGAAAAAGATACATTTCATCATTTGGACCGTGTCATTTACCAGCTGTGGTTTTTAATCCTGGATATGTACTCATGATCACAATTCATAGCTTAATAAGCATAAGTTAAGAGGTATTTTGGAATGTGGAGCTAATATGCATAAAAAAAAAAATGTAAAAATGTGTTGATTTGAAATGTGTAAATTTCATGACTTTTCATCTCTGCTGAAATGCAAGAAGCAGCCTTCCCCACTTCACATCCACTACATATCCTTCTCCAGACCCAGTTTGGACAAAAATTGAAAGGAGTTTAAATTGGAAACATATTCCTTCAAATCAGTGCAACAACTAAAAAAGTGCCAGCTTTTACAAACCTTAATTTAAATAAAAAGAAAAAAAAAGAGAAAGAAATGTCATACCGATAACATCAAAGTGTTGAACAATGTCAGAGCAGTGAAATCCGTTTTCAAACTCTTTGAGTAGTTTGATGGTCAGTGCACCCAAACGATCACCCACCACACCCTCACTTTGATACAGTGCTATTATTCCAAAAGCTGAAATTCCAGAGTATTGTCCCCCCCACCCACCTTCGTCACGGTGAAATGAGAGGAACTTTTCGCAGTAACACATTTTGGCTCTGCTGACAGGGTTCAGATGAAAACCACTATAATGGGTGATATAAATGACGGTGGTGGTGGGTGGGGAAAGGCACAGGGTTTGTGTGAATTGACCATTTAAAAAGTGTCATGATTCTGACCAATGGGAAAACATGTCTCGGGTCAAACTCTAATGTGTGCGTTTGAGACTGCGTGTTAGCTTTGAAGTGCTTGTCTCAGGGGACTTACTTCAAGGGAAAATGATAACACTGGGAAAATCCTGTTGTCCACTTCATCATATGGAACATATAACACTGAATTCCAAAGAGTCGCTGCCGTGTTACTCTTTTGTTAATTTGTAGCTTCATCACCTTCAAACTTCAGTCTTGAATCTTCTGCTTGTTTCATTTTAGAGTCCCTTTGCTGTGCTCGTGATGCGTTTCATTATAGTCCATGATCTTAAGCTGTTGCTGCTGCTGCTGCTGCTGCTGCTGCTGTCGGGGCCGTCCAGTCCCCGCGTGACCTCGTCCTCCACCCAGCCCCGCCCCTGCCTTCCTGCGGGGGCTCTCCTGGTTGGACGCCCGCTGCTTGGGCTGCTTGGGCTCAGGGGGGGTCTCCTTTGTGGGCACAGTGAGAGGAGTGACCGGGGGGAGGAGGTCTGTGGAGGGGAGCTGGATGGGGACGGGGCACTGACCCGCTTCACAGGGCGACTCGACACACAGCTCAGTCTTCAGGTCATGCGCGAGGCCGGCCAGGCGGGGCGGCGCCGGCTGCTCCTCGTCGCACTGGCTCTCGCTCTTGTTGCGGAAGAGCTCGCGAGCCCTCATGCCCAGAAAGCTCTTGGCGCTGGGGTACGAGCCCACAGTGAGAGGCGCGTCAGACGTGGGCTGGGGCGCCAGCGAGTTGGCGTACGGGCAGGTGACGGGGGGCTCCAACAGCAGGGGTGGGGTCAGTTCCTGGCTGCCGTTGACCGAGTTTGCCGTTACGCCGGAAGAGCCGCTCGACTTCGGGCGTCCGGGCAAAAAAGTGCTGCCGTTACCTCGAGGGGAGTTGGGCGGCGGTCTGGTCTCCGCCTCATCGTTGGTGGATGATTTACATGGCCCATCTCGCACCATGTCACTGTGTAGGACAAAACAATGGAGCACGTAAGACCATGTGCCAAATAGAGGGAGATCTAATACCTTAATGTGAACCTCCGTGTTAACAGGCGGGGTGTATAGGTACTGAGTAACAATCAGAGGGTGGAGACCCCCCTGAATATTGACAGGTATGTAATAACCAGTCACCCCCCCAACAGAAATGTACAGACCATGTGAGCAGGAAAGACAAATGGCAATTTGCATTCATGTTTGCATGAATTATTGTTTGATTAACTGGATTGGTTTGTTCAAAAAAGTGTTTCTTTACTTATTTATTCAAAAGCTGATGCGACGCTGTAAAAATATGTTGCAAACCTAACAAGTATCCATTAAAAAAAACAAAAACAGGAACGACTTAAAAGTCTGACCTGGAGTCAGCGTAAACATGAGAGTCAGCTCTGCCCCCTGGTGGTGAACTCGTGGCAGCGCTGGCAGGAGCCTCCATCTCCACGCGGCTGTAGAGTTGAAGGAGTTCAGTCTGCAGCTGCTGAGTGATTCCCCTCTGAGCCTGATACCTGCTGTCAGAGGCCTGCAGCTCCGCCCTGAAATGAACGGGGAAATTAGGAAGAAAAAAAAGAAGAAGCAGGGAATCTTTGCAAATGTCTGAAGATCAGACTTGGGTTAATTTTAACAAGGTTTGCACTCACTTGGCCTGACCCTTGACATCTTCCAGGAACTTCTTCTGCTCGACGACGAGGTGCTCCTTCTTGGAGAGCAGCGTCTCCAGCTCAGTGACCCTCTGCTGCGCCGCCTCCAGCTTCTGAGCCTGGGCGAGCAGATTCTGGCGGAGCGTCTCCACCTCTTTGCCGTAGGACGCCTGCACCATCTGAGTCTCCTGAAATGTGGAGAGACGAAGAGAAAGACTCGGCTCGTCAGGAGTTTTATTTTTAAAAGTCGCAGAAATTTGGCTGAAGTGAGATTTCCCACCACGTAAATTAATGATATGGATCCTAATGCTGTCAGTTCAGCGGTGAAAAAGTCACAAAGGTGACAGTAATTTAAAAAAAAGAAAAGAAATCATCATCATCACAATCATGGAACTATGGTGGCACTTTGAAATCAATACATTTTTAAATCAAAAGTTTTTCTGAAAACTGTAGATGACATATTTGATTGTGGCCATTTAGACAGAGATGTATGATGCATCGGCATTTTCAACTTGTACAACATTATTTATGCAAACTTCTCTTTAGCAATCTGTGTGTCACAACCTCCCCAAAAATGAAATCTTTTCTCTCCTTTCTGGCAGCCAAGCTTTTGCCAGATCTGGAAAGCAGATTTATGATGTCACAAAGGAGAGTGACACCTTTTAGTTATTCCCAGTTCCACTAAAAAAAGGTGCTGGTTCCGATCTGTCTTCTGAAACCACCACCAGGCCAACAGGGGGAGCTGGTGAATCACAGCACTGCTTCATGGGCATCTGGGACACCATGAAAATGTGTCAAAATGAGTTATGGAAGTATTTTTTGAAAGGGGAGTAAATGGTGAGAAATTGATCCGACGCACACAAACAAACAAACAAACAAACAGGATCCCAAAGCTCTCCACGGGCATCACCTTTGTGTTATCACTGCTGGCGTGCTGCAGCTCCTGCGTGGACAGCTTATGCGCCTCCCCAAGGAGCAGCAGCTGCTTGTTCAGGAAGCTCATCTGCTGCTGGGTGCTCTCGCTGTTGCTCAGCTGGAAGGATACACGGGACACACAAAGCCATGACGACAGAGGGCAGAGAGGCAATTAAGCAACGTGGTTAAAAAACCTGCCCAGATCTGCAAAACCATTGCAGAAGCAGTAGCCACACTTCTGCTTGAAATGAATACTTGGGAATAAATTTCACTGGTGAACCTAAGGGCCTCTGGATCTGACCGGAACACTAAACCCAGCAGAGGTTAAATCCACCAGCTGAAGAATGGCTCTGTCAGTCAGCAGCTTCTCGTTTTTCTGGGAGGATTTCTGCCAGCTTTGGGTCAAACAAGGGGAAAAAAACAGACGTCGAGACAAAACACCCGGACCCCCTGCCGCGACTGACCCAAAAATAGAGGCATCTCCAAGGCAACGGAGCCTTGGGACAGCGTGCTGTCTGCGGAACGGCGGCTGGACGGAGACATGGGTCACAGCAACAGTGACTGCTTGTCTATCTAAGTATTTGGAAAAGTGGGGAAGAAGGGAAATCACAGTTTCACTGTCAGATCACAGGCAGAAAGTTAATGATCCTGCTGATTTGGAGACAGGGAGACCTGTCGTTCACAAAATAATGACAGTTGTGCCTTGCTAACCAGGAGGGAACGCTGGCTGGAGCTCCAGAGATTTAGTACTGTGTAACCTTTTATTTATAACCTTTACTTCTGTACAACCGTAGCATGCAGTTAGATGGGTTAAAATCTTCTGGTTCACAGGGAACTTGATGACCAGCTGTGATTGTTTGAAGAAGTGATGTAGTTATCTGTATAGACAGAGGAATCCCATGAGTGCCACGTTGTGGCGCCGACATTACCGTCTGTTCACACACTCAGGACATTGTAGTTATGATTGTATGTACTAATTTTATTATTCTAATGCCCTTGTAAAGTGTCTTTTCTGAAAAGTGCTCTACAAATAAATTATTATTATTATTATTATTATGGCAGCCAGTGCAAGCAACATCATGTCCAGTTGGTTGGATGATGTTAAGACAGTGGCCTGCAGTTACTGATGAAGGGCGCCTGTAATCTTGCTTAACGAGTGCTTGTTGAAACAGCTTGAAGGAGAGAAATATGGACAAAAATCATGTTAGGCTAATATTTGCCATTGTTAAGTAGTTAAGCTAGCGTTACTTTCGCTAGTGAACAAACTTCGGCTGACGAGCAAGCTGTATAAAGAAATCTTCATTCAAAATGACTTATGTAAGCTAATGATAGCTACTATGGGGAACCGTTCACTGTAACGTTATAGCATAAAAGCTTGATTCATTAATTAGTCCGTTCACTGTATGGCAGCAAACAGGCTTCATGTATTTCGCCTTCCTTCTGCTTCGACAGTCTAATTTCAACGCTACTCTTTGCGCAGTTGAATACGGCATCAGTATTACCACTCGACATCATAACAAAAGAGAAAATGCTAGCGGATGGTGAGAAAGAGTTTAATTCACTCAGGAGGAGGTGCGTCACTCCAGTAACGGTATCTCGCTTACTTCAAATTGCTTCCACCAGATTTGTCTATATTAAGACTGATATTAAAAAGTGAGGTCTAGACCTTCTCTTCGTGGCAACGAGGTAACATTTGCCATTAGCGCTGCCATGAAAACAAACGTACAGGGAAAAAAATAAAACAACACATGGATGTCTGTAATAACGCTGTTTGCAACGGTTTCCAACACATTGACTGCTATTAGAGTCAGTAGAGGAGAACGAATAGTTACACATGGTGTGATCTGCGGTCACGTGACTCCCGGTGGCAGCTGACTGTGACGCCGTTTAAAAGATAACATTCACGAAAATGTGTGAAATGACACAAAGCAGCCGAGGAGGAAGCTGGCCGCATTGTTTTCCGGGTCTCCAAACTTTTTTTAGCAATGGGACACATGACGGAACTGCATCATGTCGGCGGGCCACGGTTCATTGACGGGGGGGGGGGACTGCTGGTTGGAAATCTAGCGCTAACGTCCCAGCATTTTTTTAAATAGCACTAACGTCTTTGTTGAGCGGGAGCGTGCTATCGCTGTCGCGCTACGCTAACGTGGCGGGGGGGGATTATGACTGCCTTCACCTTCACGCAGGCCGGACCGAGACACACAGCGGGCCGGATGTGGCCCGCGGGCCGTAGTTTGGGGACCCCTGGTGTAAATCATACAGTGGTGGAAAACATGTTCTTGGGACACCTCATGCATTTGTGACGCACTGTATTGCGCTAACAATCAGTGTCAAGTCTCCAAGTGCAGTTTATTCTCAGTGCAGTCACCAACATTGACCCACATGCTGCCATCATCACTTATTCACTTATTTTGTCTTGTTTGTTACTTGTGCCCTGCCTGAGCGCGTTTGGGTGGAGGGGGTGGAGTTTTCATTGACTGCAGCACTTCAGTTGAGTGTTGTGTTTTTTATCTTTATTTTACTTTTAATTTTTGTCAAGCGCCTTGGGTTGCATTTTATGTATGAAAGGTGCTTTTCATCCATACATTTTGATTGATTGATTGATATTAACACAGGACCAAGAACAACTTCTTCTGGTCCACGGGCTCTTAAAGGGATTTGGGTTGGCAACGGAGAATTTCTTCACCTTGATGGTCATCTGGTTGAGGAGGTGACCAGTGTGGCACACTTTGTTGTTGGCTCTCTGAAGCTCCGCCTCCAGTTCGTCCATCCTCTTCTGACACTCCTGCAGCTTGATCTGAGGGCACACATCGAGCACACACGCACATGAGTTAGGCCTCACCTCATGCATCCAATAGCAGTGTTTGCAATTATTGGTGCCCCACGGACGATAACCAAAACGACAAGTGAATGATAATTTGGCAGCCGCGCGACCTGGAGCTCCTGGTTCTTGGTGTAGAAGTCGTCTCGGCCCTGCTGGAGCTGCCGGATCTGGCTGTGCAGCCTGGTCACCACCGTCTCCCGGTCGTCCCACAGCTGCCTGTAGCGCTGCTGCTCCACGTGCAGGCTCTCCCTCAGGGACGTGATGTCCACGCTCTGCAGGTTCAGCTGGTCCTTCTGAACACACACACACACACACACACACACACACACACACACACACACACACACACACACACACACACACACACACACACACACACACACACACACACACACACACACACACAACATGACTGCGCAGAAACCTTAAAGGTCCACTGAAATTTGGCCTCATTTATGATTTTTATATTGCTAAAAGCTTAACATACTGTCTGTAAATATATTGATGAAAGTGTTTATATAATAGTATATAAGAATATACATCAAGCAAAAAGGGTCTTGCTCCTGGTTAGCTGCCACGTAGCACCGCCATTTCTTAAGGAAGCACGGTAATTAAAGAAGCCTGCCTGACAGTCAACTAAATTCCTTAAAGATTTGACACACTGGACCTTTAACAAAGGACACGTGTGAAAAAGACGTTTGAGGGCCGTTTGCAAAATGGGCCTTTGTTTCAATTTCATTCCTGGAAACCCTGCCGGCCTTCGTGGCCTTGTTAATTATTTGTTGAAAAGTACCGCTGGCAAACACAACAACTTCTATGACATCTTTTCTGTAGGTACTTTCTTCAAAATGATGCTCTGTTGATCTCACAGCTGGAGGGGTTAAGATCTCTGCAGACGCTTCGGGTGCCGAGACGTTTGTTGTTGTTGTTGGGTTTTTTTCCCCCTGCGGAAACGTTTTGTTTTTTTGTTTTTTTCCAGGAAACGGTGCCGAAAGCCACACAAACACACAGCGGAACTTTGTGTGGCGTGGAATCGGAGGTCCGCCCCAAGTGCGGGGGGGGGGGGGGGGGGGGGGGGGGGGGATCACGGGGAAACTTGCCATGGCGTTGTTCTGCTCCTCCAGCGCTGTGGCGTTGATGATGCGCCGGAGTAGGCGCCTGTTGCGGACGGCGTGCTGCTCCCTCTTGTAGCGCTCGTACAGCAGCTGGTTGTGCAACAGGAGCAGCTGGCTGCGCAGCGTGTGGAGCTCGTCCAGTGGGGCGGAGCCTGTCAGGATTGAGGGGGGTATGGTGGTGGTGCGTTAATAACAATGTAATTAACGGGGGGGGCGAGGGTCCGACGCACATGACGGCTATTACTTGTAAATATTGCAAGGCTTTGAGCGGCGCCTGGGAACAAACAGTAGCGAGGGAGGAATAAATGTCAACAGGAAGGCGGGAGGGAGAGCGTCCTCTTGGCGCCGCCGCCGTTTCAGACGGCAAAAGAAGAAGAAAAATAAACAGGGCCACTGTGTCAGTCTTCACACATTCAAATGACCGTAATTTCCGGACTATGAAGCGCACCTGAATATAAGCCGCAGCAGCTAAATTTAGGGGGGAAAAAAACAATGTCTCCATATACAAGGCGCACTGGACTATAAGCCGCAGGTGTTTCGTCAGGAAACGGGTCCGCGGAGCGGATCGGTTTGGCGGCTGCGCGAGCCGGCGACTCTGGACTCGCACCGCGGATCCTGTTTGCGGGGTCCCGCTGGTCACCTCGGTTAATTGGTACGGAGTCGGACCAGAACTCGACAACAAGAGCAAGACAAGAGAACATACAGACGAGAGCGCGAGCGATCGAGCCAGATCGACTGCCTTTAACTTAAAAGGCTGCATCATATGCAATTCTTGGTTTGTTTTCCATAATGAGGGTTTGTGCATGAAAACTTCCTTTGCGCAAACTGTCTTGCTCTCGTTCTGTATTTGCTTCCACTTTTGCTTTCGTTGTTCGCGCGGGCTGCCCGTCTCACTCTTTCCCGAGCCCACCCAAAAATCCATACATTGAGAAGGTCCCCTAGTGGCCGTTAGCTGTAAAGAAAAACATAGATTAGCCACACCGTTGTATAAACCGCAGGGTTCAAAGCATGGGGAAAAACGTAGCGGCTTATAGTCCGGAAATTACGTTAAGCGCCGATTGTTTTTACTCTCTCAGAAAGAGGAGTTCAAAAGAACCCAGTTCGTAGTAAGAGTGGGGTGGGAAGTGCCAGAGATTTCACGGTGCGAGATCATCTGCAACATCAGAGTCAAAACAACAACACGGCCGCAACTGGCACGACACCGGGAGGACTTAGTAGCACGACATCTAAACGCATGTGTACCCCTCTGTCTTTGAACTGATATACGACCCGCCGACACGCTGCCATGTGATGATGACCTCCAACTAATGTATGCTTTCACTATGGACCTGATCAGGCTGAAGTGAGGGGAACCACTGCAACGGACAGCTCACAAGAAGAATCCATCTGCACGTCTCTCGATTTGATAGTGAACTGTGACCTCACGCCAGCTGCTCAGCCAGTCGGGCTTAAAGCACGCAACTCACACGGCCCTGTCCACACGAGAACGTTGACGTTTTTTTGTTTTCTTTCCCGGGGTCGAAAAAAGTCGCGTCCACGCTGGCAGATGGAAACGGAACGGTGGGTGAAAACGATGTAATGCGTATGTGTTGGAAAAATATGTACACTTTTCATTTATCCCATAGTATGCTTAAAGAATACTTAACCTTGTGTCCCATTATATACTCGCAACATATTACATGTGTAACTAAAATAGAGAACTATGTGAAACCTAACAAACTGTGATGCACATGGGGAACAGATACTGGGATGGGGAGGTACGACCGACCAAGAATGCGGAATTCTATATATGCTTGTCAATGCTGTCCAATGTGATTGATCCAATTCCTAGACATATGTTGCCAGGGACCGCCCCTAAATGCATAATAAAATGAGGCCTGTGAGACGGCGGCGCTTCAGAGTTGGGAGGACGGAGCGGGACTGACGTCGCCTGCCGTCTCAGCTCTCCTCGCGAGAAGCCGTTCTTGACTCCTGCGTGTTTCTTTTGTAGAATTGTTGAGGATAAACCTAACAGTATGCCACACCGAAAGGTGGCGCTGTTAACAGACGCCGACACAGCCACCGGACCCACGATTTAGAAAGAGGGCGTTTCCGCTACGCACTAAACACACAGAAACAAACAAAAAAAAAAAACGGCGAGTAGCGGGAAAAAAAAGTGAGTCTGAGGTTTTGTGAGGTTTTGTAGTAATATTGCCAACACATCTTGAAGCGCCTGCGATACAAAGACAACTCCGCTGGCCGCCATCGTCGTTTGTGCCGCTGCATGCCGTGTTTTTTCCGGTCACATGACAAGTGACTGTGCGATGACGTCATCGTTTTACAAGGAAAAGCCGTTTTCACCGTCCACACGGCAACGACGTGACAACGGCGAAACGGCGTTGTCACATTTTACCACTCTGGGACCCGTTTTCAAAAAAAACGGCCGTTTCGGGGGACCCAAAAACGCCGTTGCCGTGTGGGTGTAGGTACAGAATTAGTCCGGGTGCAGAATCGTTCCCGGCGGAAGTGACTGCCGATACGGCAACTCCATTGGGACAAACCTCTCCATCGCGGTTGAACGTGGAATATGGATGGATCACGGTCAAAACGCTATTTCGCGGGTGATAGAAAGATAATAGATAGATAGATAGATAGATAGATAGATAGATAGATAGTGAGTGTGTTGAATACATACATTTGTCACTGTATTTTGATTTACCTTGTATGTATATCTATACAGAGAGTGAGAGAGGGAGAGGGAGAGAGGGAGAGAGAGAGAGAGAGAGAGATTTCGTGTATACAACATTAATACAAACAAATTACCGTAAATACGCCAGGGATTGACGGGAAAAAAAACAACCTTAAGCAACCTATGTAGTTTGTCCTAATAGAGTTGCCGTATGTGACGTCGTGTTGCCGTATCGGGCAGTCACTTCCGCCTGGAACGATTCTGCACCCGGACTAATTCTGTACCTACACCGGAACGGTGAAATACTTTACCGCTTCCACCAAAAAAACGTTCCCGTGTGCACAGGGCCTCAGAGGGTCGATCACGAGATCAAAATCATTGCAAACATTCGCTCTGCTTATTTACAATATGCGTGAAGAAAAAGTCCCACAAGCTCACTTTAGGGTTCCAGGTCCTGAGTGGAGATTTGGGGCAGGGCACAACCCAAACAACAGGACTGTGTCAGCCTGTCTATCGGGGGGGACACGGGCTGCAATTACAGGTGAGCTAACGCTAACAACAACAACAACAACAGAGATCATCTGTGTCGTTTCGAGCCGCTGCCCAGCAAAAATTGGATTCCGGCTGCAGTTGGCGGGAGTTAAATAGCAGGCAAGGAGAAAGAAATGTCCTGGAATGGGAATCACTTGAATGTCGGCGCAGATCCGTTTACGCGTTTTTTTTAAGCAGAAGCGGGATTGAACAAATCCCCCCTCTCAGCTTCCCCCCCCCGACCTGGCAACATTTCAACATGCCGTTCCATGTCAATACGGAGCTCGTGACAGAGCGCCGGTCATGCCTAAATAATGCTCCTTCTGCGCTCTTCATAAAGGGCTCCTTGTGTGAGTGCGAGTGTTTACCTCCAAAGTGTGTCCAGTCAGCTGATTTGCTTGGCAAAGGTAATCTGCAGAGGGAAAAACAAACAAACCAAAAAGAAAAAAAAAAAAATATTAGTGGAATGATCAAACTGTCTGCATCAGTTCATGTTCAGTAAAGTAGGTTCAATGATAACAATATTAATAATGAAGTGAGAAAGAGATATTTTGTAGCAGAAGAGGAAAACTCTGAGGGTTTACCAACAGAGTTGGAACCAAACATCTTCCGCTGCTCAAGTTCACAGATAAAGCCCCCTCTGAATTTCACTTGCAATATGTAGCGTCCGAAGGCATCTGGCACACTACGTCATATAAACCATTGTATATGAAAACGGGGCAAACGTGCAGTTAATCGTGCCGTCTGTGAATGGGTCACTCTTCTAGCCGGAGCAAGCGAGAATGTAAACGTAAAAGCAGTGGTTCCTCCACGGCCAATACATTAGAAGATTGGTCTCCAAACTTTTTTAGGAGGGGGGGAGGGGCTGGTTGGAAATATAGCGCTAGCGGGAGCTAGCGGGAGCTCGCTTTCGCTCTACGCTAACTCAGCAACACAGACAGAGACACGCAGCGGGCCGGATGTGGTCCGCGGGCCGTAGTTTGGGAACCCCTGCATTAGAAGATAGGTTTAACGGTTCCTATGCTTTGTTCTGTAGACCACCCCATTTTTTTCCCAGGACAGTCACTTGTGTTCCATTAAAAGGACATACATGCATGCATTAACATCTGACCACGAGACCTCCCTCAGGCAGACCCGGGTGCCCGATACATGCCTGACAATCCGCCACACGTATCAATTTAAATAAAAAGACTAACGCGCTGTGATGTGACCGGAATTCAGGAAGACTTGAAACCGCGAGCTGGTTAGGCGGTAAACCAGCGAGAGGAGCCCACACAGCATGCAAGATTTGTCTTTAAATCCTTCATATACCAGAGTGAACCATTTCCCCTGCTTTTTATCGCTGGGTTTGCTCTCGGCTAATCTGCTCGCCCTCCTCAGTCAACAGAGAATGGAGGGCAAACAAACAGCACAATGTTTGATTCCTGACATCAAATGAGACTGAGAGGGAAGGAGGAGGAGGAGAAAAAAAGGCATATAGGCATTACAGTCAAAACTGCCACGCAATTGGGGGTGTGTGTGTGCCATTCCATCCCATGGCTTTCGTCACTTGGAAAAGCACGAGCCCGCTAGCTAACCTGGCGCGCCAGATGGAACACTCTCCCGAGTCCTCGCGGTGACAATCCCACACAAAGCATCCCAGGTTAAGACTTGGAAGCGCTGCCTGTGCGTCACGCAGCAATTATTTGGAACTCTTAAGACGCTAATCAGGAGTAACGGTAAAAGTTTTGCTTTGTTTCCGATGCTTTTTATGAGAAAATGACAGGTAAAATGCCACCGCAGCAGGGGATCTTTGAAGCGGCCTCCTCCTGGTAAAGGAAAAGAAGCAAAGCAAGCCAACCACTGTGGAAGCCAGTGACATTAGAAGACCAACTCAAAGCGCCACCTGCTGGAGGCTGAGCAAAGAGGAGCGGCTGAGATTTGATGCCCTGGGGGAAAAAAAAAAAAAAAAAAACCCTGTCGCATCGGCCACGCAGAGCTAGCAACACGCACGAGCCGACTGAATATCTACATCAAACGCGTCCCTCAGAAACAGCGAGCGAGTACCCGGTTTGCACCGCAATTTCAGGAGCTGGATCTGGCGCCAGCAGTCTAAATATTTGTCTTCTCAAAAATAGGGCAAGGCGACACAAAGGGAAGCTGCAGGGAGGTTGACACTCCACAGACGTACCCGTCTCGGTTACATTTTCACCTGCAGTAATCGGGGGTGAGGGGGGTGTCTAATACGTTTTGTAACTGCTCTCCAACACACACACACACACACACACACACACACACACACACACACACACACACACACACACACACACACACACACACACACACACACACACACACACACACACACACACACACACACACACACACACACACGAAGCTCAAATAAGCGCCGTTGCATTGTTCCATCCTTCGCCGTCTTCTGTTTACACGCGGGCAGAAAAAGGGGGCGGCGGCCTCCTTTAACAATGTCGCGCCTGCTCCCTGCTGGGGTGTTTTCTTTTCGGCGGCGATCAGCTGGAGGCAACCCCAAGAACTCGCCTCAGTGAGAGTATATATATATATACACATATACATATACATATACACATATACATACATATATATATATATATATATATATACATATATATACATATATATACATACATACATTACAGCAGGGGTCCCCAAACTACGGCCCGCTGCGTGTCTCTCTGTCCGGCCCGCGTGAAGGCAGTCATTTTCGAGGCACTACGCCTGACAGTGCCCTAAATACGAACCACGCTGTCAAGCGACCTCGGAAGGTTAAAAGTGTAATATTTTGAGACCCTGAGGAAGAAACAACTCCATCCAGTGGTTACACTTCAGATTGCAGTGTCTTTCACTCTCCCTCCCCCTCCTTCTCAGCTTGCCAGGGAACTACAGTGGCCTGTGCACCCAAACACGGATACCGACATCCACCTTCGTTGTTATTGTTTGTTTTTTTGAAGACGCCAAACGTTTACCCTAATTCAGAAACACTTTACCCAGATAAAAATCATAGATCAAGCCTAATATTACACACTGAACCTTTAAATACCGGCTTCCTTAAACAAGTTTACACACTGGACCTTTAAATACACAAGGCAGCTGCTCAAACTGGAATAAATCATTTTCATTTTTTAGGACTCCGAGCGACAAATCGTCTGATTGTACACACAATAAATGCCACAAGCGGGTCAAACGCCATCTGGGAAGGCCGAGGACGGTGGGAAACGGCACAGCTACCTCTTGAGCACTTTGTCGTGGGCATCGCTCCCCTGCTGGACGAGGCGATCCAGCACCTCCAGCGGCGACGCCGACGCCACGCCCTCCTCCTCCTCGCCGTTCTCCAGCCCTTCCTCCCACTGCGGCAGCCCCTCCGCCGCTGCTGCCGCCTTCTGCGCCGCCTCCAACGTCCGCTGGCCCACGAAGAGCGAGGCGGCCCGCGGCAGCGCCAGGTCGAAGAAGGATTCGTAGGGCACCGGCGCCGGCGGCGTCTTGCCGCAGGGGCTCGGCGAGAACGCGGTGAACTTGAGCGCGTCGTCCTCCGGCGCCGAGGGGCTGCGGTGCGGGTGGTGGTCGATGGGCGTGAAGCAGGACTGGAAGGACCAGGACTGGTCGAGGAGGCCGGTGGCCGAGGCCCTGCTGTCTCTCCCTCCCCCCGCAGCGCTCGCAGCGCTCTCGGCCTTGTCCGACGTGGCCGCGGTGTCCTGGGCGACGCCCCCGGGCTGGGAGGTGGTGGTGGAGGAGTGTGTCTTGCCCTGGGTCTGGCAGCCGGTCAGGGTCTCGGTGGTGCGGTAGAAGGGAGAGTCGATCCCCCTCAGGCCCGACGGCCCCTGCTTGTCCTCGGTGATCTTCAGGAGCTCCTCCGTGATGGCAGCTGCAGCGGGAACAACACAGGAATTTTTTTTCAAGATTCAAGAACTTTATTTGTCACATGCTCATAGGATGTGCAGTGAAATGGAAAACATGGAAATGGAAAACAAATGATATTAACAGTACGTAAGTAGCGACATTAATCCATTTTTTCAGTGTTTTAAGAGTGACTTCAATGAAGAGCTCAACAACGAGGGGCTTCAAAGCGATATTTTGTCCTCACGCTTTTGTTCATTTTCAATAGAAATGAAAGCACGTTCTCTACATATCCCATTATATGCTTTTGCTTCTCCTATGAGGTGGGTCACCAAAACACTCCATCATTATGACTGCCTTCACGCGGGCCGGACGGAGATACGCAGCGGGCCGGATGTGGCCCGCGGGCTGTAGTTTGGGGACCCTTGGTCTAGAACAACACTGTATACAACCATTTTTTATAAACACAAAAGGAGCAGACAAATCACAAAGGCGCTCATTAGGAAAGATATGTGGAATGTCTGAACAATTGTAATACCTGCTATTCCCTAGGAAAACAATTAAGGAAATACTGAAGCATTCCTAAACACAGTTGGTTCCCCAAGGAGGGCACCTCTGCCGCTAAGCAGCTAGCTTTAGCGGCAGAGCGCGTACCGTTTGGCAGCCGCTTTCATCTAAAGTAAGTTCACAACGCCCGTTTATATTTAGCGCGAGTGGCTCGGGTGGGATTTCAGCCAACAACAACAACAGAGACAGCTGAAGACAAAGGGGAAGTAAACAGGGTTGTTAGCGTAATGGATCTTTCGTCAAAGTCCACGAGGCTCAGGCTATTTCAAAAATAACAAGAGCCAATTCAAGTAAAGTTGATATAGATTTAAAACTTTTGGTCCATAAAGTGAATTTTCCATTAACTTTCATATGTCACACATGGGGGAGTTTAAAAAGTCCATAACAAAGTGAGCTTAGATGGAACTGCAATGGCTTGCTTCACATTTGCTTTTATTAAAAAAAAAACAAAACCAAAAAAAAAGTCCTGGTCCCAAGATGAGGATGAAATGCTCACCTTCTTCTCTTTCCTTCTCCGTCACGAGCTGAAGGTCCAGCTCCTGTTTCTTCATGAAGACAGACAGCTCCGTCAAAGTCATGGAGACGTTCTCATCGGCACCTGCATCTGGTTGAAAGGAAATATGAAAAGGAAAGGTCTTGATCATTCAGAATCAGCGATGTCAAATGACACGTAGGGTCAATTAATACTGGGAAAATATGCGATGGAATAAATGAGTTTAAATGGTGATGACTTTGATGACATTTGAAAAAAGTAACGAAAAAAAAACTGAAAGTGCCAAATACATTGTCACGATAAGTGGGGACATATAGTGAATATCGAATACTATATAATACCGAGTTGAATATGATCATATTACAGTGACGATAACCTTTCAATGTAATGTGCCACCAAAAATAAACAAATAAAAAAAACTTTACAAAAAAAATGAGGGTCATTTTTGTAGTGTTTTGTCTACATCTGAATCACAGCAGTTCTGATCACGGGAGGAGAAAAAAACAGATGAATGACAACTGAAAACTGGGAGCGTTGCCCAGCCCTCCGTGCTGGAATTTCTATGGTTTCTCCCGAGTCTCCAAAGAAACAAAATGAGTTAGAACCTCGACTCCAAGAGCTAATGACGTTAGCACTGTTTAAAGCAGTGGTCTCCAAACTGTTTTAGCAATGGGTAACATGACGGAACTGCATCGTGTCGGCAGGCCACGGTGTGTTGACGGGGGGGGGGGGGGGAAGCGCGCTATCGCTGTGGCGCTACGCTAACGTGTCGGCAAAGTTACATGGCGGGGGGGCGGAGGGGGAAATTATGACTGCCTTCACGCAGGCCGGACAGAGACACGCAGCGGGCCGTAGTTTGGGGACCCCTGGTTTAAAGCAACTCACCTCTGTTTGAAGCCATCTCTCCGCTCTTCTCCGCGTCTTTGACCTGTTCCTGTCTCACCAGCAGCGCCTTGCCGCCTTCGCCTTGCCGGCGATCCTGCAAATTCAATTTGACAGCGTGAACATTTTGGTTTTTTATGACATTCATGCGGTACAAATCTGGAATTGCATTTGAGTGCTTGGATGTTCAAAAAAAATTCTGCGAGGGCTGCAAATTACAGCCCACTATACAGTTGTGGGGAAAAACTAAATCCCAATTATTTCTATTACATTTTCGCCAGATCACTTTTTTCAGTGCGTTTCAAAAGGTGCAGCTGCACCAGGGGCACAAAAACAAATTGAATTTACGGTGTTCTTTATCTCGTAAACTTGTACTCTGGATGTGATGCAAGGGACGCCATGTTGCTGAAACATCGCAGTTTTGATCTGGACGGAACCATGCATGTGCAGCAAGTGGAGCAGAAACTGCTCTCTTTGAGACTTGGGACTAATTCTCACTGCAATACATCACAAATGCAAATGCGGTGTCCGCCGTGGTAATCTTCCGTTGTGAAGATCACTTACTGACCCAAACATCACAACTGTACCTTTTTTCACCGTTGGCTCCCTAACAGAGTGGAACCCATTGTTCAATCAACATTTTGCTCCACTGAAAACAATTGTGAAGAAGAAAAGACCACGTGATGCATGATTTAATCTGTTTAATGAGATATTTTTCAGAGGGCAGATCATACCTTTCTAGAAGGACTAGACTGTATAGTGTTGGCTGGTAAGGAGACGATAGGGAAGTCATCTGTCAGGGTTGGGGGTGGGGAGGAGGTGGCCGGAGTGCTGGAGGCAGGCGTCCCTTTCCCTCCTGCTCAAAGAAAGAGCCCGACTCAAAGTTAGGATCCCATCCGTTCGGGACGCATTCTGAAAAGCCCCCCAGTCTTGTTGCTCACTGACCTGATGTGCAATGGAAGCGGCCGGAAACGTGCGAGGCACTCTGGGACAGCTCGGAGTTGGGCGACATGCCCCGGGAGGAGGGAGGCGTGGCCATGCCACACAAAGAGGTGGGGCTCCACAGGGAGTCCTTGCCCCCGCAGGAAGAGTTGAGTTCACAGGCGGAGCTCTGAGAACAAGCGGTGACATCATTGAAACGCTGATTTCACAGTTTTATACCCCTCCCCCCGCCCTGCAACCTGGACGACCGTGAGGTGCAGACGACCACTCTCAACAACAACTTCGGGGCAACAGACTTGTTACTGCTTACAAATGATCAGCCTGCTATCTACCGTTAACAATAGTGAACAATAACACATCGTGCTCGTGGATCAACCGTGAATTGCGTGCAGAGTGAAAATTAAAACAACAAAAACAACATGCAAGCATCACGTTTTGCTTTTTATCTATTTTCCTTTGGCTCGGCGGACTGGGACATTGAGGCACAAAACCAAAATGACAAAAATGTTAGCAAACTTTCACTAGCACGACTCCCAGGCAACCTTAACATGGTGCATTTATAAGGCTTTACGTTCTAAAGTAGGTCGAAGTAGAATTTTAACTTCGTCGTTTATCCACATGTCTTTTCATGAGTGATTAAGAATGATTACCGTAATTTCCGGACTATAAGCCGCTACTTTTTACCCATGCTTTGAACCCTGCGGCTTATACAACGGTGCGGCTAATCTATGTTTTTTTTTACAGCTAACGGCCACTAGGGGACCTTCTCAACCTATGGATTGTTGGGTGGGCTCGGGAAAGGGTGAGACGGGCAGTTCTTGCGAACAATGAAAGCAAAAGTGGAAGCAAATACAGAACGAGAGCAAGACAGTTTGCGCAAAGGAAGTTTTCATGCACAAACTCTCATTATGGAAAACAAACCAAGAATTGCATATGATGCAGCTTTCTAAGTTAAAGGCAGTCGATCTGGCTCGATCGCTCGCGCTCTCGTCTGTATGTTCTCTTGTCTTTGTGAGGTCCTTCCTGTGCGTCGCTGCCTCGAGTCCGACTCCGTACCAATTAACCGAGGTGACCAGCGGGACCCCGCAAACAGGATCCGCGGTGCGAGTCCAGAGTCGCAGGCTCGCAGCCGCCGAACCGATCCGCTCCGCGGACCCGTTCCTGACGAAACACCTGCGGCTTATAGTCCAGTGCGGCTTGTATATGGACACATTGGTTTTTCCCCCTAAATTTAGCTGGTGCGGCTTATATTCAGGTGCGCTTTATAGTCCGGAAATTACGGTAGTGTCTTCATATAGATGTGTATCAATAATAATAAACAACTAAAGGCTGTGAAAACATGTTATTTCAGGAGAATGCAGCTATCTGATAGCCATGAGGTAGCTCTCAGGTTTCAAAAAGGTTGGCGAATCCTGATCTAGCATTTGCGTGTCAAGATTTTAATATTTAGACTTCAGTCATTGGCAGTTGACTTTCACGTTACAGAGGCAACTAAAGACACTCGCCAACATTTGGTTGCGTTTGCGTAAAAGTTAAGATTTATTTTTAGATTACTGACAACATAATATATCCACACTCCTACACAAACACTGAGTAAGAGGACTGGTATTTAATCAAAGATGATGACATGGGCCATCCAAGATGCCCCTGACCTCAAAAATGTTTTTTTGGTAAAAGTGATTTGTGGAATCTAATAAAAGAACTCAAAGGTTTTATTTTCAATGCCAGCAACCTAAGCAACACAAACTGGAACTGAAAATCACTCAAACATCACGTTTTTCAGGGTGTTGTGTTCAGTCACGGCTTACAAGGAGCTGGCAGAAAAAAAGTCCATTGTGTACATTCAGATCTCACAGGTGAGCTACTAGAGTTCAAACAGTCTCTGTCCCAGGATGAGTGAACGGGAACTTACTGATCTCGTTTTTGAGGCCACTGACTAATGTTGGCTTGCTCGACAGTTTCAGACGTATCAAGGACGATCTTACCTGCCGTCTGGTGGTCTGTGGGCTGCGGTGGGAGGACTGCGTCCCGGACAGAGGGGGTAAAGAGAGCGGAGGGGGCAGTGGCTGCCGTGGAGTGGAGAACGGAGTCGAAGAGGAGCTTCCTGTTGTAGGGAGGACAAATAGCCTGATAAATTTTTTGTATGGAACCACCCTACAACGCAACATCGCCGGTGGGTTGTTGGCTGGCTACTTAAACCAGCTGGAAAACATATACACAATAGAAGCACACGGAAAACGCTGCAAAATGTAAAACCTTTCTGGTGGTTGTACAAAGGTTCTAGATAGTTATTATATTGGTCATTTATTCTGAAAAAAAACAAAAAACGTCCATCACAAGGATTCGACAAAATGACATACTACTTCTATTTGAAGGGCCAGAGCTAGCAAATGTTTAATATTAACAATATTGTTTCCATCTTTGTCGCATTAATGAATTAATAGGCCTAGTCCAGTAATAGCTTATCACGTCAACTTTGCATTGGTGCAGAAATTAAAAAAAAAATCTACTCAAAATAACAAAAAGTATAATGTATTATGAATTAACTCTATTCAAATACAGATGAAAATGTAATTTTTTTAAAAATCTAAATTTAAAATTGTCAATCAAGGACTTCCGGGTTGGCAACGTCTCGGGAGTAGACGTGCGCTCCGGTCAATGCCAAACTTTTTAAACTATCCAGCCCTCTAAATTTTACTCTTGGTTTTGTTTTTCGTGTGCTTCTGTCACTCGTGTACGAGTGGCGATGTAGTAGCCATGGAGTTCGACACGTCATTTGATCTCCTCGACTCAAAACTTGACCAGACATGGCTCACAGTTGAAGACCGCGGCCAATGACTCTCTTCCCTTGAACTTGCCTCAGACAACCTCAGTCAGTGGGTTGTGGATCTGGAGGGCGTCCTGCACGGCTCTTAGTGCAGACAATGCCGAGCTAAAGCCTTAAAAGTTATGTTGGTGGTTGGTGCCTAAACCCTGCTGTCCCCACCAGGAATCGACGTGGTGCATCGCTCTCTCGCATCCAGGCCGGCCCCGCATTAGCGGCCGAGGGCCGGCCTGGATCTGGTGTCGGTGTAATTCTTCGCTTACGCCGACACCAGATGAAAGACCTGCTCATCGGAGGAGCACCGAGGAGAGGAAGGCTGGAGTATCGTGGCCAAGCAATCCAGGTCGTCGAGGACACAGCCCCACCCTATGGTCCCCACTGGGTGGTGCCGCCAAGTTTTTGATGCTTTGCATTCCCTTTTGCACCCAGGAGGGACGTCAGGGGATGGGCCGCCACCTGCATGGTCTGTCAGCACGCCAAGGTGCACAGGCACACTAAAGCCTCTTCTCGACTACAATTATGACGTTGTCGATATGTTTTTTTTGAACGCGGGACGTTGCGCAATCGATCGGTATTTAGTCCCTTCTCTACGGACCAAAACCAGCGGGGTGTCACCCCCGGCGTCTGGTCCATTTTGTGCGCGAGCCATGAGCGAAAAAAAGCCAGAGGACAATGAACAATTATCGAGCGCTGATGGAACGTGATCGAACCCCTTTGCATCAGTACTTGATACACTCAGCGACTGGCACGATATTATGACTTAGCGCACATTAACACTCAACGTCATCCCGTGCGGCAGGTAAAAAATGTGGTGATGTCTCGGGTGGCCCAATTTCATCGCAAGCAGATAGGTGCAGTGCCGATCGGAGCCGATTATTACCCGTGTCCCTTGCCGGGTTGTTTGACCCGTTATGGCTCGGTGAGCGTGCTCCACTGCCACCAAATGCTGAGTAGTAGCGGGACTTCACAACGTCTTTTGGCCAGTGGAGCAGGGGCTTAAGGCACCGTTGGAACTGTTCCACATTCCAGATATATACGAGTTGACCACGTTAATGTGGACCTGGTGGGCCCGCTTCCCCCTCTCCCATTGATTTACTCACCTCCTTACCATGGTGGACAGGACCACCAGGTGGCTGGAGGTTGTGCCCCTGTCATCCACCATATATACGGCAGTGGTGGCTCGGGCGTTTGTCTCGGCTTGGGTGGCCCGGTTTGGTACACTTCCGGACCCAACCTCTGACATGGCCGCCCAGTTCACTTCTGAACTGTGGTCGGTGGTAGCTGGGAACCTGGGGGTGAAGCTCAATAGGACCACAGCGTACCAGGCTGCGTAGGACCATGCTAATCGACTGTGCAAACAGTTTCACCACTCCATGAAGGCTGCTCTCCGGGCCACACTCACAGACGGTAACTGGATAGACCGTCTACCATGGGTCTTGTTCTGCAGTCTTCAGTAGCGGAATGTATTCAGAGGTTAGTCCATATTGTTTAATGTGCAAGTCTGCCGAGGCTTCCCTTATTCATATGTTCTGGCTCTGCCCTCGTCATAATAAATATTGGAAGAAGCTTTTCGCACACTACCGCAAGTGTTAGAGGTTGAATTGAAACCAAACCCATTGATGGTTCTTTTTGGGGTTCAGGGAAGGGAGGACATATCTATCTAAAGAAAGGTGTTGAATCTTACGATTTTTCCTCCCTCCTTGCACGATGAGCAATTTTGCTAAGTTCGAAAGAATGCTTTCCCCCAAACTAGGGATGCAAATTATCGATGAAGGCCGGGTTAACACCGGCCGCGTAAGCGCTGCGTAAAGCGCCGCTCCTGCGAAAATCTGCTGCAGCTGCTAACTCCCGTACAGACGACTCCCTCTACTTCTCCGCTTCAAAGATAGAAATTTTGCATCGCCCGTCTTGCCTTCACAACAAATCATCTCTACTCTTCTCTCACTCTTTCCCCGTATGTTTACCACACCCAAAACCCCCGCCCCGTAGCCAGCCCACTCCGTTGTTCGCCCGCGTGTTTGTGAGCGAGAGAGGGAGATTTTGTGTGTGTGTGTGTGTGTGCACGCGTGTGTGCACGCGTGCGCGTGCACATGCTCGTTTCATCTCTCTCGCACTCTGATACAAAATACCCACAAACACAACATTCACAAATATGATTGAATTTGTCATTTGCGGTATTTTATTTTGAAATGTCTATTTTGAAAATGAATTTTCTCGTTTTTTTGTTCAAGCGACTTCCAGCCTAATGGACACGGATCGCTTGCGGCTCGCTGTTGTTTAAAAGTAACTTGTTCTAGGTATATTATGACCGACAGTATCTACAGGTGAATTGCTCTGTCCTGCCATTACACTGTTATAACGATTTAAACTACTTAAGTCACAGTTGCATAACCTGCCCAATGTAAACATTAATAAAACTCACAGTAGCCAATCGCATAAAAGGCTTCGTGTTGTCCCCGTGTGATGTTCAGTGACGCATGCAAAAATTGCACTTTATATTCCTCAATTAATGTTTTATTGTACCAGTTGGTATATGTTACAGATACTGGTTTGCAGGTAGTTTAACAACATAAATTCTAATACATTGAAATAATTGGACCCTTTTAACTGTTGTGCTCTTATACACTGTTGCGTGTAAAATGTCTTTTTTATCCTTCTTCTTCTTCAGTTATTTAGTTATTTAGTGCAGATTCTGGATGTCATATTACAGTAGCAGTGGCGAGGGGTGGGGTTGACAGAAGAGAGATGGCAGTTTTTGATTTGTTTTGAGTTGCCTGTATTACCATGTGTTCTACTTGTACTATTCCCCTTTGGATCTCAAAAAAAAAAATCTTCAATAAAACTATTTGGATTAAAAATAATTTCAATGAACGTTGAAAATGTGACTTGATAGAATGTGAACGAAAGTAATCACATTTTTGCAGAACTTTAGTGCAACTTTGAGATTCTTAGCCATGACATATTTGTAGCAATGAGACTTCAGAAACTAATGTATTGCATTGTAACTTTGCTGACACGTTAGCGTAGTGCGACAACGATAGTGCGCTCCCTCTCCTGTTCCCCCACTCAACAAAGACGGTAGCGATATGTCCAACCAGCCCCCCCCCCGTCAACGAAAAAAAATGCCGGGATGTTAGCACAGTGTAGTTGTGGTGCAGTAAATGCACTCTAATTGTTAATCAGGATACAACAGTATTTCCGTTTGAACGGATTCTACCAAACTGTGATTAAAATCAGTTGCCGTTTGGACTTTTGCAAGTATTTTGACGTAAAAAAAAAAAAATTAAAGACCTCCTGCGTGCGGATGGCGGTCAAAGCAGTTCGAGATTAGCGCGTGTGTTAGCGTCTCTCACCATAGCTGCTCTGGAGGTCGCCGAAGGGGCTCGAAGTGCATTCTTGTGGTCGCAAGTGGACCTGCGGGTAGAAGGTCTCAGGCATGGTGGTGTAGCCCTCCTCGCAGGAAGCTTCTTTAGGGTCCAGGGACACTTTGGCACACTCGATGACAATGTCGTGGATCTCATACTTTTTCCACCTACCACAAAAAGCACAACAGACTGAGTAGGGCTGCACAATTAATCGAATTCTAATCACGATCACGATATTGGCTGCCACGATTACATTAAGCTGATCGTCTGCGATATTAAGGTTTAAAAAGCCGGCTACCGTACATGTCAAATCAAGCACTTTCAGTCATCCGACCACCAGGGGGCGAACGCAAGGTTAAGACTTCATGAAGCTGCCGAAATAGCAAGCGAGCAAATCCTGCAGCAGCGGCAGGAAGTGCCGCAACATAAGCGGCAGCCTCAAATGAAAGAGAGAGAGGGAGAGACAGAGAGAGAGAGAGAGAGAGAGCGAAAGAGAGGGGGGGAAGAGAGAGAGAGGGGGTGGGTGAGAGAGAGAGAGAAAGTGAGAGGGAGAGGGGGGGAGGGAGAGGGAGAGAGAGGGAGAGAGGGGGAGAGTGAGAGAGAGAGAGAGAGAGAGAGAGAGAGCTGCGATGTCGGGAGCAGACAGTACAGCAGCATCTGGAGGTGAGGACCTAAGTGCAGACATGGGCAAACCATGGCCCGCGTGAAGCCAGTCATAACCCCCCCCCACGGACGTTAGAGCAATTTCCAACCAGCATTAATCGTGATTAATAATCGTGATTTTAATATTGACTAAAAATAATCGTGATTACCATTTTGGCCATAATCGTGCAGCCCTAAGACTGAGACAAGAGAAAAGTAGAAAATATTGCCCTGCTACGCCGGGGCCCACCGACACTAACCTGGTGGGGTCCAGCTCGTGGTCCTTGGTTCCAGTCACCAGCTCTGGGTGAATGCGCACATGTTCCAACATTGGCTTAACGAGAGAGAGCGTGACACAAAAACATAAAGATATTAGTCAACATTTTAGTGTGAAAATCTGTCCTGAAGACCTCGGAAGGCATCTCCTTACTTTTACCACTTCCTCAAAGGTTTCCATGTTTTCCTTCATGCTGTAGTGCGAACGCAGGTAGGACACAAAGTTGCACGGGTACATGCCATAGAGACGGTGGAAGAGCGAGTAGACGCTGGCGTGCAGGTGGATGAGGTAAACCTCCGAAACATGCCCTGAGTTTGGAGGAGGGGGGAAAAAAAGACCAAAGACACAGATTAGGGACACAGATATAAAGGTAAATTTTATATATTTATCCCTAGAAATAATAAAAAACAGTTTCTTTCACTCCTACCTGGATTCCTTAGGTTCCATGACGCCAGGCGTCCAAAGATGTCAAAATACTCCCATAGGTGTTGCTTCCCCGCTTGAGGGATCATGGGTAGCAGAGTGATCAGGACCAGCACTCCCGTTATCAGCACCACAACATCGGTGTCCGTCTGAAAAAAATGCAGAAAGCGTTCATTCATGGCGAACTCGGAAAGACTACCGTAATTTCCGGACTATAAGCCGCTACTTTTTACCCATGCTTTGAACCCTGCGCCTTATACAACGGTGCGGCTAATCAGCTACAGCTAACGGCCACTAGGGGACCTTCTCAACCTATGGATTGTTGGGTGGGCTCGGGAAAGAGTGAGACGGGCGGTTCGTGCGAACAACGAAAGCAAAAGTGGAAGCAAATACAGAACGAGAGCAAGACAGTTTGCGCAAAGGAAGTTTTCATGCACAAACCCTCATTATGGAAAACAAACCAAGAATTGCATATGATGCAGCTTTTAAGTTAAAGGCAGTCGATCTGGCTCGATCGCTCGCGCTCTCGTCTGTATGTTCTCTTGTTTTTATGCGCTCTGTCTTTGTGAACTCCGGTGCGTCGCTGCTTCCAGTTCTGGTCCGACTCCGTACCAATTAACCGAGGTGACCAGCGGGACCCCGCAAACAGGATCCGCGGTGCGAGTCCAGAGTCGCAAGCTCGCAGCCGCCGAACCGATCCGCTCCGCGGACCCGTTTCCTGACAAAACACCTGCGGCTCATAGTCCAGTGCGCCTTGTATATGGAGACATTGGTTTTTTTCCCCCTAAATTTAGCTGCTGCAGCTTATATTCAGGTGCGCTTTATAGTCCGGAAATTACGGTAATTGAAATAAACCAGGTGTTTCTTTTCTGTTATTTTGTCATTAAAAAAAAAACAAAAAAACAAAAAACGTGACTTTGCAAAACAAATATTTGATTTTGAACAGACTTTATGTGTGTCAGTTTGACCATCTGAGCTGTTCCACTCCATCAATGGGAATAGTTACGTCTGTGTGCCAAAGCTTCGGAGGCGCTCGTTTTTAGAGTTTGTCTAGAGATTTCCGTCGAGAACGCAGTGGCAGATTTTATTGGCACGCGTGGCTAAAAGGGGGATGACGCAGCAGATGTTTGGAAGAGCCCGCGCTGCAAATCTCACGTCTCTCCCAATTTCATTCCATCAATTTTTTCTTTCGCAAAAACAAGCAGAGCTTCTCCGTGCCCGCTTGCCAGAGCTAACTGATGACATACCAAACACAAACTGCCGCTGGCATGTGTTAAATCAGTGGTCCCAAAACTATGGCCCGCGGGCCACATCTGGCCCACTACGTGTCTCTGTCCGGCCCGCGTGAAGGCAGTCGTAACCCCCCGCCCCCCAGAGTTGTGACCGCCGTCGTTACCTTCAGGCATTTGAGCAGTGAGAGCAGCAGAGGGTAGCGGGCGATCTTGTGGATCCAAGACGGCTGCTTGCGGATGACATGGCCGAGCAGGGTGAGGGCGGGCAGCCGGCAGGCGTGCTTGGCCATGCAGTCGTTCATCTTGTCCAGAAGGTGCTGCGGGTTACGAGAAGAAGAGCGGCGTTGTGATTGCCGTTTTGAAACTTCACACAACACGGTGTATATTTATTTAGGTAGGGTTTATTATTGAGGTGTGCGTTTGCTGCGATACATCAAGCATACATTACATGCACGGCGCTAGATCTGAATTTGTGGGCATTAAAGGTCCAGCGAGTAATATTTGGCTCAATTTAAGATTTTTACATTGGCAAAAGCTTAATATATTGCCTATAAATACATTAATAAATGTGTATAACTGCAGTACAATAACAGTAAGTTGGTTTTCCTACCCATAGAACGCTTCTCATACATACACGTATATATATATATATATATATATATATATGTATACATACATATATATACGTGTATGTATGTGTGTGTATGTATATTATATATATATATAAAATCACACACACATACTTATATATACATATATGTATGTATGTATGCACACACACACACACACACACACACACACACACACACACACACACACACACACACACACACACACACACACACACAGTATAGACATATATGTATACACACATACTGTACATACACATATGTATGTTTTGTTTGCTTTCATCAATGCTGCTGTTTCTTTCATGGTTTTTGTTTCATGTGCTACTTACTCGTGCTTGTTTATGGCAGCCTTATCTTTTCTATTGCAGCGCTTTGGCTGTGTTTTGCTTAGGTGTGTCTGTTTTTAGACGTTTACTCCAATGTATTACACACCTCTGGGCCAGGTCATAACTGAAAGGGAGATTTTACCTAAATTGGTTTTATCTGGTTAATAACAGAAATTAATCAATAAACAAATCATCAAATATTGAGCACCTGGTTGACCAGGGCAATCTTACCAACGCTGCAACTGCTTTACACAGCTTTTTCCATGTAGGCTTTTCAGCCAACAAGTTGCCACAACTAGTGACTTTTAAATGGATTTAATCTGACCCAATTTTGCAATTCCATAGAAATGGAAGAATTTTTTTTAATGCCAAAAATTCTGCTGTTCTGGCACAAACCGGCCCGCCGTAGAATGGTTTCTCACCTTGTCGTGCGGCTCTCGGACTGAGCAGAGGATATGCACGGCCTGGGCAGAATTTGTTTCCAAGAAGTAGTCCACCAGGCCGTTCAGCAGCATGGACCCTCGATCTTAAAAGCAAACGGGGAAAGACATTTCGTGGCATTTTCTCCACCATTGCGTTACAGCTCAAACAGGAAGGGATTAACCATATTGATGACGGGTGGGTTGCCACCCAAAAGTGCCCCCATCTTTTTTTCTTTTTTCTTTTTTTTTTTTAATGGATTTGAAATTTGAAAATGTTGGCCATTCATTTCGCAGGACACACAATTCAATTCAATAATTTCAATTACTAATAAATTTGGAATTTAGAAATTTGGAATAAATTTGGGTCGCGACTTCGTGATAAGGAAAAAGGGGTGGGTCCTAAGACTCTACCCGTTGGCACCATTGGTTTAACCGATTGAGTGAGTGAGTGAGTGAGTGAGTGAGTGAGTCATACCCGCGCTGAGCTGCTCATTGATGATGCCCCTGATCTCCTCGAGCTGGTGGAGGTCAGAGGTTTCCAGGAGAGGAAGGAGGTCCCCCACGTTGGGCTGCTCCCTGGCCATGGTGACGTCAGCGCCGGTGTGGTGTGGTGTGGTGGGGGTTTGGAGGGGCGAGGGCGGAGGCCGTGCCTTTCCCTCCCTGCCTGGAGCACCCCTGGGGCCGCCCACCGTTAGTGTCCAGGCACCTCTGTGTCACAACAGCACCACTTTTTGTTCACTTTTTCTCTCAGAAGGGGCGGTTCTCGTGCGAGGATTAACGGTCACATGACGAAACCAACTACGCATGGAAGAACAGGGTTACCCGACAGGGGTTCTAAGTTTTCATAGGACAGTAACGGAAGCGAGTGGTAAAAATGAAAGACAGTAAACGGAAGAAGAATCTGGTGTTAGTGCATTCTAAATTGACGTTTTTGACAAAAGTGCTCTGATAAGAATGCCACTATGGTTCTGATTTATGTCTAAACCGGTAAAGAAACAGTTACATTTCCTGGAGGTGGAAAAGAAATCTGCAATTTTAACACTTTTGTTCAAAAACAGCAGACAAATACTGATAAAAGAACAGGTTGGCTGAACGCTTACAGCCCAAAAAAAAAATATGTATACATATATATATATATATATATATATATATATATATATATATATATATATATATATATATATATATATATATATATATATATATACACACACATATATATATATATATATATATATACACGCACACATATGTATATATATATATATATATATATATATATACACGCACACATATGTATATATATATATATATACACACACACACATATATATACATATGTGTATATATGTATATACATATATACATATATATACACATATATATATACATATACATACATACACATATATATACATACATACACATATATATACATATACATATACATATATACATATATATATACATATACATATATACACATATATATATATATATACATATACATACATACACATATATATACATATATATACATATATACACACACATATATACACACACATATATACACACACATATATATATATACATATCCACCGGGAAAAAAGGCTTCACTACTGTTCTTTGTTCTTCTTTTACTGGGAGTAGCAGCAGCAAGACTCACGGTCACTTCCTGTATCTTTTAATTCTTCTTAACTTCTAAGGTTTGCTTTTTTTTTGCCAGCTTGTTGCTGCAGCTTTCTGCTACAGCTTTGCCGCTTTGCAAGCTTCCAAGGTCGGTGATGTCCCAAGAGACTAGTTTTAGGCCAAACGTACAGTTTTGTTGCACGGAGTTTCCACAAGGAAAGTAGTGGTTACGTGGTGCAAACAAAGAACGGAAAAGACAAAACAAATATCTGCGTACAATGTTAAGGTAATATGGAAGTAATGTAGCGAAAAGCAAGAAAAAAACGAGTGCTAACTAAACTAGCATACACCTATGAGGACTATGAAGCGGGACCGAAGATTCCAAAACAAACATGCCGAGTTGCTAAATCATGCGCCAACACAAAGTAGAAGGCCGTGGTTCATGACATCAACACTGAATCAATGTTAATAAACGATGATGCTCCTTGAATCACAGTAAGCCGTATCAAGTCAGAAAACAAAGAGCACAGAGTGAAGGCGTTGCATGAAAGCTCTCTCGTATTCCTCCTTACTTTGACAGTAGGGCTTCCATACGCATTCCAACAAAACGGGCCGATGACTCCGAAAAATAAAAAGACAACAACAACGCACATGCAAAGCTCACACGTTGTCCTTGTGTCTCGAAAGAAATGAATCGCACCGCAAGATTCCTGGGGATTTTCCATCCGAATCCCAGCTGAACCAACAACATTTGCGTCTCAACATCGGCGGCCGAAAGACTCCTGAGAGAGGACACGGAAACACAGAAGCGCCTCGTTGTTTTCTGTTATTTTTCTATTTAGAGATCAATGTAGACATTTTAATTTGAGAGACAAAACAGACTTAGCAGTAAGGCCTTCGTTGCGGACATGATCAATTTATTGGCCTTGGTGAGCTGAATCGACGTTTCTCAACTGGATATTAAAATATATACAATTATAGAAAAAATTATTACTACAATTATATTATGATGTACATAACTTGCAAAATAATCCAACTATCTATATAATTTTCTTTTCTTAGTCTGTAAATATTTTATTTCTTTCTTGTATTTTTTCCTTCTTGGCAATGCATTGTTGCGGTTGCTGTAATTATGCAAAAGTTCCCCCACACGGGATTAAAAATAATCTTCTAAATTAAATATTTTTTTTAATTTCAGTGAAATATTTACAAGACATGATAGAAAATGAGCCAGAGTTTTTTCTTTTTGCAGAATAAATTTGAGTGCTGTTGTGGAATAAATTTGGATTGTGACTTCATGATGACGGGAAAAAATGTGGGTCCTGAGACTCCACCAGTTTAAAACCAGTGAGTTAAATGGTAAACTTAAGCTAATAGCTGCGCCCTGCAGCTCTTTCCTCAGACACACCGGAGTTCTCGGCAGAACTCAAGTTGCCCTTTGACACGAGAACCACAGGGCCAAGAATCATCCGGTCTTTCTGAAACACGACCAAAAGGAGCAAGAGCGTCAAAGCCACATCAAAGAGATGAACTCAGTCACATGCCACCACATACACATATATATATATATATATATATATATATATATATATATATATATATATATATATATATATATATATATATATATATATGTGTATATATCTATCTATATATATATATATATATATATATATATATATATATATATATATATATATATATATATATATATATATATACATATATATATATATATATGTATATATATATTAGAAAAAAAAGTAATTTTCTGTGAAGATAAAAGTACAATTCATTTCATGCATGTCAATCCAAGATTAATGTCTAAAAAAAGCACCCTAGGATTATCGAGTCACACACAACAAGACACTGAAGTGCTGTTGACTGTTGTCCAGGCGGATGACAATTAACAGTTCTGGTCATGAAGTTGGAAGCCGAGCGTGGAGAGTGGAGTCAATCAAGCCCCCCTTTTTATTCGCCCCCTCAACTGTTGTCCTCCAGCGTGCGTCCCAGCCAGAGCGTCGCAGGGACAGGTCAGACACGCACGCACAAACTCCAAACAACCCTCAGCGTGATCACGGACAGCTTGGGAACTCTCCAGGGCAACACAGACAGGCTTTATGCGGAGAGGGGAGCGTGTGCGTCCGTGTACGCGCAAGGAAAAGGCGAGAGGCCGCGATCGCATTTTGCACAGTGTCAGCCAGTGGTCTCCAAACTTTCTTTTAGCAATGGGCCACATCATGACGGAACTGCATCATGTCAGCGGGCCACGGTTACTTTGACAGTTGTATGTGTTAAGAACTGTTGGAGGATTTCAGTTGTGTCACTCACTTGTTTTTGTAAAAGCAAAGATTTTCCTAATGCTATTAAACCATTGTATACTGAAATGTGACGTCTCCTCCATGTATTAGAGAGAAAAACAATGAAAGGGTCGCAGTAAGCACTATGATCAATTACAAAGCCCAACTTAATTGCATTCTTATTGCATTTGAAGCTTTTCACTATGAACTTTAGTAGTGTAAAATGGACATATAAAGAGTTGAATTTGCTTAAAGACCACATTGACTTGTATTGTGGTGATTTGGATTTCTCGTTTCTGTGATTTAGTGTATTTTGTCGACATGCATTGCAAGTAATATATAGTGTCCTGGAAGAGATGGTGAACAACACAAAATGTGACCGATCGATTGATTGATTGATTGATTCCTCCATGTCAAAATGTCATTTGAGAAGTCAAACTGGACACTTGGTAGTCGGTTGCTGGATGGGTTTAAGACTGTGACTGCTTCTAAAGAAGTCGCAGCAGGCATCATAACCTTTGTATTTTTTATATTAAATACAGATCCCCACTTAGCACATGGTCAGATGATATTGTTCAATGTTGCTAGAGACATACATGCCACACTGCTTTAGAACAAGTAAGGAAAAAATGAAATATTTGCAAACGCATGAGATGTGACGATAGAGCGTCTGCTACGGAGCGACAGAGGGTCCTGAAGGCGAACCTGCAAAAAAAAAAACACTGGCCTATCGTGTTCCTCGGTTTAGATGGCCCAAAATACTGCCACGTGACAAATTCAATGACAAACACCTCAGTTTAAAGACGGCTAAACTACAACGTGAAAAAAAATAATGCAGACTAGCTTGCAGAATGGATAATAGTGAGCTGAATGACAATGCACCAAGAATGCAAATAAAAGTCGAATGCAATAATGCCTGCATGCATGCATATTTAGACTAACGCAATTCCAAGTCGAGCAAACAGACGCTTGCTGCTGGACAAGAGCCGCTGCTGTATGTGAACTGACCACTGACTGACTGCCTGCCTGTCGTAAACAACTCGCAGAGAACAATGGGCAGGGTTGGGTTTATGTTATCCGAACATTTAAAAAAAAGAGAGAGAGAGGTCGGCGTCTCGTTTCGTGCCGAGCGAGAGCGCATTCAGACCCCCACGAGCAAGAGCAGACAAAGTCGATTTCAAAAAGGCGTATGAAGCATCACCGTCCAACCCAAATCCATCACTGGGTCTTTCCAAAAACAAGTCAGTCCAAGCGGCCGAGAGCTAACGTTAGCTGTGAAGCAGCGACCCCACACTCACTGGAAATTATCTAGCCTGTCAGCTGTGTCAGACGGGTAGATAAGCACGCCTAGTAGCTGACGATCGGCGAGACCTATCGTACACGGCGAAACAAACCGTAGGCTAAACGAAAACGACGTGAAAATTTGGAGCTGTTTACCTGCTAGAGTAGCTGCACTCCACAGGGCGCCGCCATCTTGGACACCTCACAGCCCCATCCCACCACGGTCTCCCTCCGCAGTCGACCAAAACTAATCCCGTAAATTAGGGCCCCGCAAGTCGCAGTGGCACCTTTTATAAAACCCCGTCACATCAAATTGAGCGGAATTAAATAACGCCTAAAGCTACCCAGGAATAACACTTGTACATACTAAGGCGAAGGGTTGGCCTTATTTTTCTTTTTTTTTCTTTTTTTTTTTTTTTAGCACCGAGGTTGTTTTTCCTCGTCTCATTGGTGGAAGGATGAAGTGCAGCATGTAATGCGGTTTCGCGTGACCCACATGTGAAGAGCGCACGCGCAAATTATTATTATTTTATTTTATTTTTATTTTAAACCAGGTAGCGAGGACAGCTAATTTGCATATTTTAATGATCACATTGTATTTGGGCTTGGCAGAAGTTTAGGTCGTCCAAGCAAAGTCATATAGGAACGGAAAACACTTTAAATACTATATTGAAGTCAGACTCAATGTGTCTTCACCTCGTGCACAGCCCCCTTTTTGTGATTAAAGCTGAATAGATGCTATTATCTTAAGAGAATGTGATGTGAAATGTTTTTTAATTTAAAGGATGAATAGAACATTGCATTTATCTTTTTGTTGTTGTTGTTGAATTAGGGCAACTGGACACTTCCAACAACAGACTCCCATTCCTGGACTGTGACAGAAGGCTCACAGTTGAAGTTCATAGGAAACCCACCCACACAGACCAGTACCTTCTTTTTGACTCCCGTCACCCACTTGAACACAAGCTCCGAGTCATCAGAACCCTTCACAACCGCGCTCAAAACATCCCCTCTAAGGCAGAAGGAAAGGAGAAAGACACCGACACATTAAGGACCTCCCTAAAAAAACGTGGCTGTCCTAATTGGACCTTGAAATCCACCAAGGGAAGGAAAAATAAGGAGCAAACAACCACCAGGGCGGACGCAGACAACAGAAGGAAGAGCATTGTTGTCCCTTATGTTGGAGGCCTTTCGGAAAAACTAAGGAGGATTTTTTTCCAAACATGACATCCCTGTTATAATAATAATAAAACTTTATTTGTACAGCGCTAAATCACAACCAATGGTGTCTCAAAGCACTTTATACAATCAGAGAGAACCAACCGGGCCCCCGGAGCAAAAAGACCCAGCAACACCCTCAGGCAAAGACTGGTTCATCCAAAGGACAACACACCAAGACACATACTCGACAATGTGGTCTATGCAGTGCAGTGCAGTGACGACTGCCTGGATCGCCACGTTGGCGAGACCAAGCAGCCTCTACACAGACGCATGGCCCAACACAGAAGAGCCAGCACCTCAGGACAAGATTCAGCAGTTCATCTACATCTGCAGGAGAAAGTTGATAGAGCATGCTTTTTTTAGGTAGAATTTTTTTTCACCTTGGTGGCACTATAGTCACCAAAGTTGACGGACAGGTTTTGTAGGTCAGTCCGCCCCCGGAGGTACCAGAACCATGTGTCAATTATGTTCATAGCCAAAGATATTAACTTAAAACCTATGTAATTCAATGAATTTTGGGGTTTAATATGGACACATTTGCATAAAGTTATGGTCATATTTCTAAAAGAAAACAAAAATTCAAGTCAAAAACATTTTACATTTAGTACACGTGTGGTACTCCCAAAAATGGGTCAACCACAATTAGTGTCTAAACAATGGGAATATGTTAAATTGTTTTGTTTATTTTCATTAATTTGTTTGTTTATAATTTCATACAAATAATTTGAATGTTTGGGTGGCATTTATGTGCGAAGTACAAGAGGGGGAACTCATGTGTTGGGGCGAGTTGCACTGGGGACAGGTAAAGGGGGCGGTGCCTTCCCCGTTTCCTCGGATGCGTTCTGGAACGATCCACAGCTGGGTCTTTGTTTCTCCATGTAACCTGCTTCATACAGGTCGGTAAAAAGTACAAAACACTATAAAGTCAAATGTATGAGTGAGTGTACTACCAAAAGTGTTTTTTTTTTTTTTTTTTTTTTTAAGAATTTAATTTATGTTAAAGACTTTATTTATGTTAAAATGACCGCGACAAGTTTCACCGCGAGGTCGTCATCTTGTGTCCGGCGGAGCAGCAGTCACGCTCGGCAGAGCAAGAGTCAGTGTTTATACGCTAAATTAAAGCGTCATTATTGTTGTTGTTTTATATTTTTGTTAATAGCTTACTCTAGGGTCACAAAAAACACAATCACTTTATTAATCCGAGATTTTATACGAGGAGAAGTGCGTATCCATTACATGCTTAGGTTGCGTGAAACACCGTGGGTAATATATGGTGAAAGTATATAGTAACCTGTTTATACTGCTTAAAGGGTCTGTGTATACAGAAAACGTTAATTTATTGTAATGTATTAAAGCATGTGTATTTGTTTGTGAACTGTAGAGATGGAATTGAATTTGAATGTGAGAGAACTGATTAGAGGAGTATGTGGAACTGAGCTAAATATCATTGGAAACGGCAAAGTATCGTGTGTATGTGACTGTTGATATATGTGAGTGAGTAAATCTCAGATGCATTCTGGAACGATCCACAGCACCAACTGTGTCTTTGTTTCTCCATGTAACCTCCTTCATACAGGTACAGTATTTGTTATTGTGGTCCTCAATCCTGGGGACCCGTAACACATGCATGTAGATTGCATTTAGTAAAAAAAAAAAACAACAAAAACAAAAAAACACTATTTTTGATTAATGTCCAAGTTGTTTTTTTTTTTTGTTTTTGTTTTTTTTTAGGATATAGCGTTTTCCATTTAGATAATACAAGGCAGCCAGACCATAAACACTGAGCTCTCACTTCACCACACTCCGTTGGGAGTTGGCAGACAAGCGAGAGGATGCTGGAGGGAGCACAGAGGTAAGGTTTTGCATCTTCGAGCATTTAAGCTAGCACCTTAGCATTTTAGCTAGTTTTTGAGTATATTAGCTAGTGCCTTTGCATTTCAGCTAGCTTTAGAGTATATTAGCTTGCGCCTTAGCATTCTGACCTGCAGATCCAGCGCATAGCGCGTCTCTTCCCTCTGTGCCAGACGCTGGAAGCTGCACCGTCCATCACGGGGGCTGCTCGGAGACCTCTACAAGAGCAACACCGACATCCCCTTCGTGGCACTCAAGTCCAACCAGCTGCCTGGAAGGCTGATCGGCGCCTAGGCCCTGGACACCTTCTGCCAGGACCTCTCGGAGAAGTGTGGTGGAACTTTCAGGACTACGTGCAGGTCCACTGTGCTGGTTTCGACCCCTTCCCGATCTCCGGCATTGCCAGCATGACCCTGCAGGTGTGCGTGGAGGTTGAGAGGAGGTCCCTGTGTTACTCCAGGATCTTTGATAAATACAGGGAGAACGGCATGGCGTGGATGGAGAAGGGCCTTGCCAGACTCCCACCCGGCATGAAGAACACCCCCAACATCCGGCTGAGGGTCCTCACTTTTGTCAGCTGCGTTGGCATGTTGATGAACGGCGATTACGTCCACTACAATCACCTGCGAGACCTGCTGACAGAAGTGAGCAACACCGTCTCCCAGAAAGACCTCCAGAAGTGGCAGTCACGGTTCACCCTCCCGAAGGTCTACAACATGACCATTTGGAAGCTGCACGAGGACATCCCCTATTGCCTCGCGGAACCAGCGCGACTGGCCAGCCCACGGCGGCAGGAACACCAGCAGCAGGTGGAGCAAGTCCCAGAGGAGGACGTCCAGGCAGTGGAGCTCCAGGATGACCTGCGCCCACTCCAGAGGTCCCAGTCCTTGTGCCTACCTGCAAACACCTCCAAGGTGTGGTCTGCTCAGGAGCTGTCATTCATCTCCACAGACAGGCAGATGAAAACTGGTGCCGCATACAAGTTGTACTGCCAGAGGTGCTTGGACGCCAAGATCCTCAAGAGGTCTTACAAAGCCTTTGCAGCAAAAAGAGTAGCTGTAATGGCTGAACAAGAGGGTTAGGGTTTTGTTGTGGGTGCAGGGGTTTGTTCCTTTTTTATTTTGACTCCGAGTTCCACTTTTGCACTCCGTGTTCTTTGCATGTTTTGTTCCTGTTCTTGTTCTTTTGCATGCGTTAGGGTTTAACATTTTAGCTAGGGACAGCTTTGTTCGGATTAGGGATAGTTAGGTCCTCCACATAGGACTCTGCGTTGACGCGGAGTGGGGGCTTACGTAACTCAGTGGTGTGTCGCAAGACCAATCACAGAGTTACTAACAAAGAGTCCTGGCTTAGGGTAAGGGTTAAGAGTTATGGGTGTTTTTATTATTTTATTTTATTTTTTGATGTAAATGGAACTTTTTTCTAGATCATGGATAATGGCCAAGTCCTTATTTAAAAAAAAAAAAAAAACTTTGTCATTGAACAAAACACAACAGAATTATTTGTAAACCATGAACTTGCTATTAAAAAAAAGAAAAAAACAGAACAAATCATAAAATGTAAAAAAAAAAAATCCATCCGTTTCCAGGTACTGTGGTTTTGGAGCAAGGGTCAATGTAATGAATGTGCGGGGGTCACACCTTCCTTGCGACTCCCACACACAAAAACTCTGACGTCGAAGGTTCCGCGACCCAGGGCAATAGCTGCGCCGGCCGGGGTTAGGGTTGGGCAACACCTGGCCGTCTGGGATGAATATGAAGGTGACCTTCTTTGGGGGTCACACCTTCCTTGTGACCCCCTAATATAAACAGTCTCACGTCGAAAGTTCTACGAACCAGCACAATACCCGCGCCGGCCGTTGTTGCCGTTGGGCAACACATGTCCATCTGGGATGAACATACAGGTGACCTTCTCCGGGGGTCACACATTCCTTGTGACCCCCACAGACAAACACTCTGACATCAGGTTCTGCGACCTAGGGCAATAGCCGCAACGGCCGGGGTTAGGGTTGGGTGTGGACGGTCGACAAGGGGTGGGCAGGTGGCACAGGGGACGGGCAGGGTGGGTGGGCGGGACACGTCTCTGGGTTAGAGCTTCTGTGTCTTTTCCAGACTTCACACAGGGTGGGTAAGTAAGGGGAGGGTCAATGTGGGGATCAAAGCTGGGGTAAGGAGGGGCGACAAGGGGTGGGTGGGTAACAGATGGGGGACATGGTGGGGATCATGGCTGGGTAAGCAGGGATGAGAAGGTTTATGGAATGGGACACATGGGAGGGAAGACACAATTCCGCACTGATAATGGCAGCATTCAGAGACTTCAACGCCCCACAAATCTTTTTAGGGGCAGGGAAAAAGAAGTTCAAAAAAATCTGCTGCGGGTTTGTCACGTGAGTGACAACAGGGTCACGGGGTCTCGGTCGGGTGGGTGGCCAGGATGCTGTGGGAGAACCTTGAGTCACCCTCCTGGTCTTCAAGGCCATCATGAACAGGGTTAGGGTAACCCTAACCCTAGCCCTAAAAACAAGAGGGAAACAGTTTGAACGTGCAGGAAAGTTCAGCAGCGTTGGCACACAGAATTCCCCAACGATTCTGGTTCACGGCGAACGCACCGTCGGAACGTCTGGGCCGGATTGTGGCGGTGAAACACTCGTCTACGTCAGGTTTCATATTTCTGCACTGTGATGATGCCAGCCTCGACCGCTCCCGCGAATAGCTCTACTTTCAGGCCACTGTCCAGGTCCTCTTGGATTTTCATGTGTCTGTGAATGTTGCCGTTGGTGGTGAAGAGAGAATCTACTTGTAGGCTCTCTCACTGCTGTCAAGCAGCATGTTTGGGTGGAGCGAGGAGGTTGGGGTGGGGTGGAAGGAGAGGTTTTAAATGAGCTGCAAGAACAGACATCCAGTCTACGTAATTCAGGTAGAGGGATCGTCCAGTTTCCCCGAAGCCCCTCCCCTCGACAGTGGGGCTACGTGAAGGTCATTTAGGGGAAATGGACCGAGTCCATCTTCTGCCGAGGCGAGAAGTGGAGATCGTACGGTCCTTCCGGCGTGCAAAAGCTGGGGCCCCATCTCGCCGAGGGTGGCGTCTGTACAAGACAGTCACCCACTCTCCAGCCCGTGCAATTACCATATTTGCTGGTTATTTTCTGTCTTTTTGTGATTTTTTTTTAAATCTTTTTTTGCGATTTTTTTTTTTTTTTTTTTTTGTCTTTTTTAAAAAAATATTTTTTAGTAATTAGGGTTAGGATTAGAAAAGGGTCTCCACCCCCTCGGAGACGGAGCAGAATAGGCGCTGTTTGTCCACCCGGTGTCTCCCCTCCACTGGTCTTGCCATTAGGGCGCCATCTAGGCGGTGCGCCTGCCAACGGCTTGCTTATGGCTCCCTCTGGCGGTCTAGATGCGCCATTACACCTGCTGAGGCTCTAGAGTCATGCCCGTGACATATTTTTGAATGAGCACATCTCCGCGGGCGAATGTGTGAAAATCTTGAAATGTTGCACACAGACAGATCTCATGTGGAAGTGCAGGTGGCATGAAGTGTGCTTCGACGTCACTTCCACTTCTGGAAAAAATTTTTTCGTATTACCGGACAGGAAGGTCGTAGAGAGATGCGAGAGAGAGAGAGAGATTTTTTTCCATGTCATTGACATTGTAGTTTTATGTATTTATGAAGTCCCATTATTTTTTTTAAATACCAAAATCGACCTTAGAGGCACGTTTCAGGCCACATCTGGAGTAGATTGAGGTGATTTTTCTTCAATTTCAGACTCTTAAGTTTGACCTCTGGTGTCATGGGGCTCCTCCATAACGACTGCGTGTAGCACAGCACACTACCTTACAACACAAGTCAGCTGTACTACACATGGTCATTCTGGAGGACCCCTGTGACCACAGAGGCACTCAAGCCCCCACGCCACGTCCCCGCAGAGTCCATGTGGAGTTTTTTATTTATTTATTTTTTATAAATTTTTTGTTTTGGACACAGCAATCACTCCCTATTCTAACCCTATCAGACACCCTAACACAAACTATTTGTAACGCTATCACACCAAAACCAAACTAACTCCAAACTCGCACACAGCAACAAGTAATACTCGCACAGCCATCGTCACTCATTCACAGTGAGGGAGCGCACTCCCCGCCCCTCCCTCCTTGTCATGGGAGGAACTTCCACCACCTCCACCGTCTGGACGTCCCGCTTCCTCTTGGGTGCAGGGCCAGCTCCAGTCTGCAAGAGATGACCGACATTCGGCCAGGGTAGGACACCTGGCTGTCTGGGATAAACATGAAGGTGACCTTCTTCGTGGGTCACACATTCCTTGCGACCCCCACAGACAAACACATCAAAGGTTCTGCGACCCAGGGCAATAGCCGCAACGGCCGGGGTTAGGGTTGGGTGTGGAGGGTCGATAAGGGGTGGGCAGGTGGCACAGGGGACGGGCAGGGTGGGTGGGCAGGACACGTCTTTGGGTTAGAGCTTCTGTGTCTTTTCCAGACTTCACACAGGGTGGGTGGGTGGGTAGGTAGGTAGGGGGAGGGTCAATGTGGGGATCAAGGCTGGGGTAAGGAGGGGCGACAAGGGATGCGTGGGTAACATATGGGGGACAAGGCGGGGATCAGGGCTGGGTAAAGAGGGATGAGAAGGTGTTGCTGTGGGTTTGTTACGGGGGTTCCTTTCGGGTGGGTGGCCAGGATGCTTCTTTTTTTTTTAACGCGTTAACGCGTTAACTTTGACACCCTTAATATACATACATATACATACATGGGCGACACGGTGGCACAGTGGTTAGCGCTGCCGCCTCACAGCAAGAAGGTCATGGGTTCGATTCCGGGGCCTGGACCTGGGGCCTTTCTGTGTGGAGTTTGCATGTTCTCCCTGTGTCTGCGTGGGTTCTCTCCGGCTTCCTCCCACAGTCCAAAAACATGCATGTGAGGTCAATTGAAGACTCTAAATTGTCCGTAGGTGTGCATGTGAGTGTGAATGGTTGTTTGTTTCTATGTGGCCCTGCGATGAACTGGTGACTTGTCCAGGGTGTCACCCTGCCTTTGCCCTAAGACAGCTGGGATAGGCTCCAGCAGACCCCCGTGACCCTGAGCTCGGGACTAAGCGGGTAAGAAGGAATAGTTATTTTCATCTCAATACTTAAAAAAAAAAAAAACATATTCTTGTTCATCTCTTGAGAATTCTCAATCATCACAATAAAAAGGTTTATGTTCTTTCTTATTTTTTCATTCTTTAAATTAAATCCAAATCCTGAAAAATATTCCAAAACAAAAAAAACAAATAATTAAATAGATTTATTTTCTTTGTGTAGAGCCTTTCTGTGGAATTCACTATAAACTAAATTCGGTTGAGGCATATTTTTTTTTCATCAAATGCAAAAAAGAAATCATCCGACTTGTCGAATCGCACCTTTTACATTTAAAATTAAAAAAGCTGCCACTGGCCTCAAACATTACATTTTAGACACATGGGACTGTACACATTCTCTCCAACATAATTCATAACCTAATGTTTTGTCTTACAGGCTGCTGCTTTGTTGAATGCAATGTCTGTCCCACGGAAGCCACTAAAAGAAAACTTTGACTGTACAGGGGAGACTGTTGGTCGGGTAACGTGTTTTCCTTCATTCAAAAATGTCAGTGCAGATGAAAGATTGTGATGCAAGAACCAACAAGGACATTTAACTGGAATTTTAACAGTGACACAACGGTTGTTTGTGACTGTGTGACCGAGGCTTCCGTGTTTCACAAAACACAAGATGTTTGCCCATCACGTAGCAAACTGGGGATTTAAAAACACTTTATCTTTAACAGTGCCCCAAAACTCTGTGTGATGTTGGCTGAGTCGTTTAAAACTGTATTAAATAAACATTGCTTAGTGTTTGATTTGAAAAGTGTCTGGTGTTGAATTTAACTTTCTTCATTGTCTCATTTTCACATAAAATTTTCTTTTCTATTTAGATCTTCTCATATTTCGACGATGGCACTGGTAATATCGTCTACTCCCTCACTGGGAACGGCTCAGACCAGTACCCGTTCAACGTCTTTCAAGTCGACCCTGACACTGGATTGATTCGTGTGAACAAAATACTTGACAGGGAGGAGATTGCTTTCTACAGAGTAAGTTATATGTACTGTCAAAGTAATGTTAATTATATAATATTTTAATATTACTGCCTCTGAAATTGAGCTTCTATATTGTCCGAACCTGCTAATGTTGCCCATGTTGCAGCGACTATAGGTGCAAGGCAGGAAAAATTCAAACAGGTTCTGCATTCTTTCTGTTTCAGCTATCTGGTGCGGCTCATTACAGAGACGGCACCCTGGCACAGGATAATTTGCCAATGCCATTTCGAATAGTAGACGAGAATGACAATACTCCAGTGTTTGCAGAAATAAAGCCTGGCGTCGTTACCGAGCTCAGTGCTAAAGGTGAGTGAATTTTCCAGCGGTGCCTAAAACTCTTCCCTCGTCTGGTGTCATTCATTCATTCATTCATTCATTCTGAGTATGATGCAAGCTGTGGATATAATATTAGGATATCATTTGGCCAATAAACCCAGTAAGCCTCTGCAAAGGGCATGTTGACGTGTCATACATTTAACTGTTCTGCAGGGACGTCTGTATTAAAAATAACTGCCACTGACGCTGATGAACCAGGGAACCCAAACTCTCAGATTGCCTACAGCATCGTCAACCAGGATCCGGCCGACATCTTCTTCATTAAAAGCAATGGGACCATCTGTGTCAGAACTCCTCCGGACAGAGAGGTTATGGACCGCCGTCGCACTTATCTGTCATTTTATACAATCTAGGGCAGTGGCCTGGTTGGAAATAGTGCTAACATCCCGGCACTTTTTTCGTAGAGGGGGGGGGGCTGGTTGGAAATATAGCGCTAATGTCCCAGCATTCTTTTCGTAGATTGGGGGGGCTGGTTGGAAATGGCGCTAACGTCCCGGCATTTTTTTCGTAGACGGGGGGGGGGGGGTGTTGGTCGGAAATATAGCGATAACGTCTTTGCTCTGTTGAGCGGGAGCGCTATCGCTGTCGCGCTACGCTAACGTGTCGGCAAAGTTACGTGGGGGGGATTATGACTGCCTTCACGCAGCGGGCCGGACAGAGACACGCAGCGGGCCAGATGTGGCCCACGGGCCGTAGTTTGGGGACCCCTGATCTAGGGCAAGGTCAGAGATTTTCTTGCCAGCACAGTGACTCATCTTCTCCTTCCAGGCAGCGGATCAGCACACCCTGACAGTGAAAGCTCAAGACCTGTATGGCGCAGCAGGTGGGAACGCCGCAACATCAACAGTCACCATTAGCGTCACGGACGTGAACGACAACCTCCCCACACTTGAAAAGGAGCAGGTAGAGATCTCCTCTACGTCTCTATAGGGAGAAAATAGTTTTTTGTATGCCAGTCGGTCGGTGTGGTTTATCAAATCTGTCTTTTTGACACCGCAGTACGAAGGCAGCATTGTCGAGAACACACAGGGCATGGAGGTGATGAGATTCAAAGCATCTGACTTAGACCTGAAAAACACTGCAAACTGGGAAGCTGTATATCACATTTCCAAAGGAAACGAGGCCGGGTACTTCAGCATCGAAACAGACCCGGTCACCAACGAGGGGATCCTTATGCTGGACAAGGTAAAAAAAAAAAAAGACGACAGTACAAGCAACCACTGCAGCTGCAGCAGCAGCAGCAGCAGGAGTGCTAGTGGAACTTTAATGGGCAAAATGGACAAATACAATGCGACATATCCATAATCAAACAGAGCAATTTAGTTTCTTATTTAAGTAAACAATGCCTGATGTCAAAAGTCAACTTTTTTTTTTTTTTGTTTGCCATTTTACAGGCTGTGAACTACAAGGATGTGACGGTCCTGGACTTAGGGATAGTTGTGAGAAACAAAGCTAAAGTACATGGAGGAGGAAGAGGAGGAGGAGGAGGAGGAGGAGGAGTGGGACGATGTGGAGTAGGAGAAGAAGGAGGAGGAGGAGGAAACTTAGCAGGAATCTATAAAACCTACCCTGTGAAAGTCAATGTCCAGAATCAGCCTGAGGGGGCAGTATTTGACCCCAAGGTCAAAGCCATCCCCATCTCAGAAGGAGGCACTGCCTTTAACATAAACAATGTCATTGCTCACTACCCAGCAATCGACGGCGACACTGGGAAGCCAGCAGAGAACGTCAGGTCAGTTTTGTTTTTTTAACTACATTGGAGCCTCTGTGGCTGAAACAACTTCTTTTGCTTTTTATTCTTGACAAGTGTTCCGTCCTGCAGGTATTTCAAGGGCTATGACCCAGGAAACTGGCTGATCATTGACCCAAAGACAGGTCACGTCAGACTGCGCAAGATGCCGGACCGAGAATCAAAGTTCTTGGTCAGCGGGACGTACCGTGCCAAAGTTCTGGCAATTAGTGAAGGTAGACTTATCTCATCGTCTCAGTCTTTTGATGTAAAAAAATAACCAACTTCACTGACTCACAGAGGTCCCATGGTAACCGATGTCCGTTCCTCTCCCATTTCCCTGTTTGTCCAACACAGACACGCCTTCACAAACAGCCACTGGAACCATCGCTATCCAGGTGGAAGACTTCAACGACCATTGTCCCACCCTGACCACTGAATTACAGACCGTGTGCATTCCATTCGACTCTGTGACGGTGGCAGCTGAGGACGAGGTCTCGTACCCAAACGGACCGCCGTTTGACTTTAGCATCATCCCCGAGGGAACTGAAGGCAAATGGAAGGTGGAGCGCCTCAACGGTGAGGAGGAAATTGGATTCATTTATCAACTCAAACCTTAAGCTCAATCGCAACCACATTCACGTGAATCTGAAAAAGCCGACAATAATAAATGATGACAAGTTTCTCCACTTGTGAAATGGTAGTGGCAGTTTGCATTTTTTTTTTTACACCTTTTGATTTGCGCGGCAGACACTGCAGCCATTCTGAGGGCACAGGGGACACTGTGGCCACGTCAGTATGAGGTGGAGGTGCTTGTGAAGGACGAGCAGGGAAAAGCCTGTCCAGAGCCACAGAGGGTTAAAGTCCGAGTTTGCACCTGTGAGGATGGAGTGACTTGTGGGAAACGAGGGGAAAACGGGCAGCCAGCAAACAACTCAGGGTTGGGACCTGCTGGTATTGGTCTCCTGTGCCTGGGTCTGCTGCTCTCACTGCGTAAGCATACAAAGTTACTCACTCTGGTCAGGAGGTGTAGAGTTGAATGTGTTCAAGACCCATGAAAAAAAAAAAATTGCAGTGTCAAGTCAAATCAGACAAAAGTAGTTATAGCAAATCCAAAGCTACTCCTACTTTGAGAAAATGTTCCCATCCTCTGGTGTTCAGCATTTAAATGACATGACGCCGTGGGCGGGGAAATGCATTCTGGGTCTGGACCAGTTCTGGTGCTGCGGTTGAGCCGTGTGTTTTGTCTTGCAGTTGCTCCACTGTTGCTGCTCTTCTTCTGTCTGTGCGGGAGTGCTGCTGGGTTGCCGGGAGGCTCCACCGAGACGCCTCTCGATACCAAATCCCACCTCATCGACTACCGCGCTGAAGGCCAAGGGGGAGAGCAAGGTAACGTGTCTTCTCAGAAATATGTGGCTCATGGTGCCCGTCAAGAACCAAAACGTGGCAACGCCTTACGCTTGACACGTGAGCAAGGAATAATAGCGAGACTTTGCTTTATAACCTGGACACTTGTCTTGCAACAGGCGGCGCCTCTAATTGGCACAACGGGTACAACGATGGCACCACTGCCAGTGTGGACAGAAGTCAGTTGTTTCCGGACTTCCGGCTTAAGAAGTGCCTGCGGGAGCTCCTGTGAAACTTTCTCAAATGAATATATAGGGCTATTTTCATAATATTTACATGTCTATATTTTTAGTTTTCTACCTTAGTTTGTCTGCTTGTCGTGGCAGCCATCCGGTCGGATATGGATGTGCTTAGGCAAACTGTGGTTGACGTGGAGGGCTCGCTGTCGTCGTGCGCTGACGACTGTTGTGCTGTTTCAAAGGATGGCTCACCAGTGGTGGAGTCTCTCTATGTGATACGCAGCAATACGCAGAATAACCACTAGGAAAGGTCCTGAATGAACGTACAAACACTAAAAACAGGCCCACAGAGACGTATAAGTTTTGACACAATGTTCAACTGTCCTGTTTAAAATTATGTTTTTTAGGTTGTGATGTGTTTGAGAGAATCCAGCACTAATGTGGATGCTGGATACTTCCTGCATCACTGAGCCTGATGCTGGTGGATTCCAGTAGTTCACCCACCAGAACAAACTAGACGACACCGCTGTGGTTCCAACCTGACTCTGTTCATGACAGACAGAATCTTCAGACATCAAGAACCTGATTCTAACTCCACTGGTAGTTTGGTGGCCTGCAGTGCTGGGATGCTTTGTTTTGTTTGTCACTGTGAAATAAGTGAAAATGACTGAAATCTATTTTGGGTGAATGGTCCATTGAAGCAGCTACAGAGAGTTCTTCCTACACACAGAGAGGTGAAGGTGTGAATGGTGTTAGTGAATGGAACTCACTCTGCTGTAGGTAGTACATGGTGGCGACGCCTCCACCAGTCAGCACTGTGGTGAAGATGGTGAGCTGCTGCAGCTGAGAGGTAGACACCCTCATCTTCTGCTTCCTCTGCAGACTCTTCCAGTGAGCTCACAGGACAAACTGTGAGCATAGAAGATCATGTGGAGATCGACATTGGGACATTTCAAAGAGATGGTTGGTTCTTCAAGTCCAGGCCAAGACCATGGTGCTCATCAACAGACACACTACACTATTGATTGTATTATTTTAATGACCTTGTAAAGTGTCTGAGGTTTCTAAAAAGCACCATACAAATAAAATGTATTCATATCTATCTATCTATCTATCTATCTATCTATCTGTCTGTCTATCTGTCTGTCATGCTCGATTACTACTATTACTACATGTACTACACCTGCTGAAGTTCCACAGGCTGTCTAATACATTAAATTAATGTTTGTGACCAGTGTATTCTTTCTAATGGGCCATGAGTGCGCAGTGAAAATACACCAGGCCAGGCAGACAATACCGTGCCGCACCGATAGGGGGCAGTGACGTGCAGGGAGGCTGATGACTGACTGACTGGCAGCGCTATCAGGTGCAGTCAGGCATACGCTGTGTCTCAATTCAGGTTCTGCGCCCTTGAAGTGCGCATTTTGGAAGGAAGTTACGTCATAGCACTGCGCGAAGGCTTGTCCCAATTCCCGAGGGTGCTTAGGACGCTCAAAATGCGCCCTCGGAAATACGCACTAGTTTTAGCCGATTCCAAGGATGCACCGCTACTATCCTTCGCGCACTTGGGTATCCCATGGTGCTTTGCGTGCTGCTGCAAAGCATCGTGGGATCCTGGGAAGTCAGCTGAAATTAACTACTGGTTAAGACACGACATATAAATCTAAATATTGAAGTTTCACATAAAGTGTCCAGTTTTTAACGTAGGATTTTATTTATTTGATCATCCAACGGCATCGTTAGATGGCGAACCAATGGTTAGCTTGATACTATAAAAAGGTCACTTCCGGGGTTGGCCAGCCGGAGGGAACGGCGGTGACGAAACGAGGAAATACGCCGAAGGCTAGACCCTCCCGAGTGGTTACCAGGGAGGCGGGGTTTGGTCCGTCCTTCTAGGCTGGGAAGTCTACGAACGCTTCCTTCAGACGGAGGACACCCGGTCTCAAGGGTGCAGAACCTGAATTGAGACACAGCCCTAGATAATAAATGAGTGAATGACGGTGGCCAACAGAGGTACAACACCGCCCCCAAGTGGTGACCACTAAACAACATGTTTGGGAGCTTTTTTAACAGTGGCCACCTCTCTTTGAGCTGCAGCCAGTGATGGTCTTCATCCTCTCCCACACCTCCCTCATATTGTTGTTCTGCATCCTTTCTTCATTTTTCCTTCTGTGCTGCTCCTTCGCCTCTGACTTGGACTCTGAGTTCCCTCTGGACCCGCTGGAGCTCCTGTCGCTCACCAACTTTGAAGAGCTTCTTCTCCTGGTTCACAAGGTCCTTGATGCCGCTGGTTCTCCAGGGCTTGTTGTTGGTAAAGCAGCGTCCAGATCCAACTGGCACAACAGCGTCCATACAGAAGTTTCTAAAGTCCGTAGTGCAGTCAACCATCTGGTCCATGTTGTGGTTGTGAGAGCCCTGCAATGCGTCCCAGTCTGTGGAGTCAAAGCAGTCTTTCAGAGGCTGCTCCATGTGACCAGCCTCTCTGTCCTGCCTTGTCTTGTCCAGTGGGTGAAGGGGCTGGGTTCTGGTCCAGGGCATGATCCTGGTTCTCTCTTGCCCTGGGGGTCCCCATCCATCATCCGGGGGCCAGGTTGTGCTCCCTCTCCTCCATCCATGGGGTGTCTGCCTCCCAGCCCTCTGGTCCTGGCTCTTCGGGGGGGCTGGTGGCCTCTGGCCAGGGGGGCTTACTGCTCTGGACCTCTTCCCCACCGGCTCTGAGTTCATCTGTTTACTATTTGAATGAGTAAGTTAGGGCCCCGCAAGTTTCAGAGGCACCTTTTAAAACCCCGTCACATCAATCACATTTTGTAGAACCGAGGTTGTTTTTCCTCGTCTCATTGGTGGAAGGATGAAGTGCAGCATGTAATGCAGTTTCGCGTGACCCACATGTGAAGAGCGCACGCGCAAATTATTATTATTATTTTTTTTTTAACCAGGTAGTGAGGACAGCTAATTTGCATATTTTAACGATCACACATTGTATTTGGGCTTGGCAGAAGTTTAGGTCGTCCAAGCAAAGTCATATAGGAACGGAAACCACACTTTAGATACGATATTAAAGTCAGACTCAATGTGTCTTCACCTCGTGCACAGCCCCCTTTTTGAGATTAAAGCTGAATAGATGCTATTATCTTAAGAGAATGCGATGTGAAATATTTTTTTTAATTTAAAGGATGAATAGAACATTGCATTTATCTTTTTTTAATTTTAATTTTATTTTAATTTTTTTTAAAAGACGAAACTTACGTATTCTGACCTATCTAAACATTTGTAATTGTGCACTGTACACAAAAACATTCACTTGAGCAATCATTCCGAAGCTTTTTTTGTAAGACCGGGCTTCTTATAAATTAAACACAAAGTGACTGGCGAGCATCTAATACATGTAACATTCACACAATGTCGCATTATGCCAACGCTTTTTGGCAATAGTTTTTGGTCTCTGTTAAATCTTCAACAATGAAATAAACCAAAACAAATATAAATCCCGTGAAACAACTGGACGTCAGAACTATATTGACTTGTATAAACTGCATTATGTTACTTTTAGAAAGTGAAAGATGAAACAGTCAAGTTCTATGTGATTATATAAAACCAGTCAGTTATCGTTTCATACCGATAGGATTTTACAAACGTGCACAGTTTAGCAGGAGTTTTGAATGTTCTTCATTTTAAATCTGCTTAAAATGAATCCGTAAGTCAAAACATCGTTATCCATATTACCGTAGATTGTGAGTGGGAATGAGATTGTTCCGCTCTACATACACAATTAAAATAGATAGATGGACAGATCAGCATGTATTTATTTATTTTTTATTTTATTTTTATTTTTTTAAAGGGATCAATGTCTATCTCGAAAGCTAACGGGACATCAATATTTTGGAACAGTAATCACAAATGCTGTCAATAAAGTTATTCTGAAACATGCAATAAATGTGTTGTAAGTGTGTTATTAAACTCTCAGAAAGCTGTTTTTTTATATCAACCACTTAAAATTGAAATAGAAATAACCGTAAAGCGTTTTCATTTGGCATATAAAGTAAAGTTGCACACGTTCAACGTAAATAAAAAATGCCGCAGACAGAGCCCACTTACGATCAAGACTTACAATACACACTGCGGCCAGAAGATGGAGCAATAGCTCTTCTTTTCGTACGCGCCAACGAGCTTCCGAGTAACGTTCGACTCTACGGCGATAACTTCTTTTTTGTAAAAATGGAGCAGGAAAAATCACACAGTTTGCCACAAAAAAAAAAAAATTCTTGACCGTAAATAACCCCTTAACTGTAACGTCGCTGTTTGAGATGCGAGCCGACAACTTTGCCGTTCCCCACTGTGGAAGGAATCTAGGTCTGAATATATACTTTATTTAATATAAGTCAACAAAGATAATCTCCCTGACTGGTTCGCTGTGTGTTTTGGTGTGTTATATTTAGGTACTACAGGCTCATGACATCTTTTGTTCATGCAAATCTCGCATACAAACGCGGTCACACAAACACGGCACATTGCGCACCCCTTCGCTTAAATCCAGTAAATCAAATACGGTGCGATAGACACAGCTTTTTTATTAAGATTGTGCTTCTCTTTAAAATGTATATCTATGTTGTTTTTACATTTCTAATAATAATTAAAAAAAAATAATAATAATATAAAAATGAACTGTTTTTTATCATTTGAGACAATTCAGGCCTGCAAAAAACAAAAAGCAATATTAACATTCTGCATTTTTTTTTTTTTTTTACTTTGTGCGTATATATATATATATATATATATACACACACATATACATATATATACTCTTGAGCATTTCTTTGCTGGGAGCGCAGTGCGTGTTATGTGTAACTGTCGCAGGTAGAGGCTTCTCTTGTTTTCTTATGCAAATGTCCACCTGCAGGAAGCGATCAAGGCCCTCCTCCCCATTGGCTGAAACCACAGTCAGATTCTCCTGCAGAATTATCTGATTGAAAATCAGGGAGGGGAGAAGAGACCGAGGGACAAAGTGTGATGCTTTTTACAGTGCTTTGCTTTCCCCCTGACGTTTTACAAAGACAGGATTTCTCCTCCGCGGAACCACGGCCTTAAAATATCTGCCACGTTATCTACTTTATTTTTTTTTAACTTTGTGAGTCCTCCTGCGAGTTTCGCTGAGACGGAAACTTATCAGAGCCAATAAGGGTGAGTCCTCATCGGCTGTGACTTCAAATACAGGTCAAACTTTGACGCAGTTTTATTTATCTTGTTTTTTTTTTGTTTTTTTTTAAACAATTCATTTCTTCTTCTTTTTTTAATCAATAGAAGATGACCCCAGTTACCCACATTTGGGTAACTGGGGTTTGATGTGGGTTTCAGCTGGTTATGGACAAGAAGAGTACTCGCTTAAGACCATTGAACGGTGTTCCATTAGTAAAAATAGAAAACAAACAATACACGCATAGAAAATGTCACGACACTAAAACGCTTCTGTTAACATTTGTTTCCCCAAGAGCTCCGCTTCGATTTTTACTATTTTGAACGCCGTCACTGCTTCTCAGTGACACTTTTACACGTCATCACTGGAGATGTTCTTTTATTTCTTTTATTTATTTATTTTTTAAAAATTTTTTTACTCCAATGTCTCGGTTGCTGGACTGTTTTTTGGCTGCAGGATCAACATGCCCAGGTCGTTTCTGGTGAAAAACAAAAGATGCACCTCCTATAATGTTTACCGGGCTTTTGAAGACCAAGAGCCGAGACCCTCCGCAACCCCAGGTAAGACCCCCACAGCACTTCCACTGTTGCTAAAAGGAGCATCGCCCATAAGTTTTTGGAGTGACGGCTGTCGAGCTGGTGCGCCCTTTAGTTTAGTGCTCTTCTCACTAAAAACAACACCCTGAGCCAAGTTGTTTTGTCAGGGAGACACAAACGGATCCTCTTCTGATAATCACTCGTCTCTCGTACGCGCAGAGCTCGGCGGCTGGGTGTCTCCCCCTGCCGCGCTGTTTTTACAAGATATTTACTCGCCGTCTTAATCACAGAGCTCACAGTCATTTGTTTGAGTGAATCACTCTTCTATTTGTCGTGGATTTGCAGAGGTCCCACGGGAGGCTCTGAACGCCGACTCCTCCGATGGGCCTCGGTCAGACGGCCAGTCCTCCCCCTTGGACTACCGCTCCGTCAAACGGGAGGAAGGGGAGCGGGGGAGCCCCTTCCCCGCTCCCCAGGATCCATCAGCGCCATCCTCGGCTCCGACGCAGTCGTACTACCTGAACGGTGAGCCGCGGGTCTTTCGGGGGGGTCTGACGTCCGGTGCGGCTTTGACTTAAACATTCTCTATGTGTGCGTGTGTCAGAGCCTCACATGGTAGGTTTCCCGCCCTACTACAAGCCGACGTATGCTTGGGAGCCGCTGCCGGCTTCCTACGACCTCCACCCGATGAGCTTCAGCCCCACGGTGCTGCAGCACGCTGGCGGCGTGTACGGCACCCACGTCAGCCGCGGCGCACAGCCACAGCAGCCCCTGGACTGCAGCGCACATTACTCCCCGACCTCCAACACATACCACTGCATCACCTGCGACAAGGTCAGCATTTCCAGGTCAACTTCTGCACTGCAGGGGTTTTTCCCCGCACAGGGGGGAAAAGCCTCCAGTCGCGTCTACGACGAGACACCCCCTCTGACAACAGCTTTCCTTCTCGAAAACCCCAAAAAACAAAAGGTGTTCTCGACATCTCACGGATTGGAGGTCCACGTCAGGAGGTCCCACAGCGGGACGAGGCCGTTTGGCTGCAACGTCTGCAGGAAGACCTTCGGCCACGCCGTCAGCCTGGAGCAGCACATGAACGTTCATTCGCAGGTAGCAATGAGCCCCCCCGCCGAAGTTTCTGCAGGGCAGAATGTGACGTTATTTCCATTAGACCGACCGGATGAATGTTTTTTTTTTGTGACATGTGGCGATGAGATTCCTGCTCTTGCTAAGAAAAAAAAAAAAAAGTCTGTGGTTTAAATGCCTCATATCAGTGAACCGACCAACAGATTGGCAGGAGCATAAAAATAAATTTGAAAAAAAAAAAAAACAGGCTCATTTGGCAAAATCTCTGAGTGCGTGGATCAGTTTGATCCTATCGTGGTGCCAATTCACCGGCCAAAAATTGAAAACGACCTCGAATGTCCGTGCCCCACGTTTCAGGAAAAAAGCTTCGAGTGCAAGATGTGCGGCAAGTCGTTCAAGCGCTCCTCCACTCTGTCCACGCACCTCCTCATCCACTCGGACACCAGGCCCTACCCCTGCCAGTTCTGCGGCAAGAGGTTCCACCAGAAATCGGACATGAAGAAGCACACGTACATTCACACGGGTAAGTAGCTGCCTGTCTTTTCCCAGGGACTCTCTCACCTTCTACTTGTTTGGAAGGGGACTAAAACAACAACAACAACTGTGAAGTGGTCACAGAATGCACACGATAAACACCTGTGATGTCACAAATGGTTCATTTCCAGAACTTTACAACTATACAAACAGACTAAGTCGGGCGACACGGTGGCGCAGTGGTTAGCGCTGCCGCCTCACAGCAAGAAGGTCGTGGGTTCGATTCCGGGGGGCCTGGGACTGGGACTGGGACCTTTCTGTGTGGAGTTTGCATGTTCTCCCTGTGTCTGCGTGGGTTCTCTCCGGGTTCTCCGGCTTCCTCCCACAGTCCAAAAACATGCATGTGAGGTCAATTGAACACTCTAAATTGTCCGTAGTGTGAATGGTTGTTTGTTTCTATGTGGCCCTGCGATGAACTGGCAACTTGTCCAGGGTGTCACCTTGCCTTTGCCCTAAGACAGCTGGGATAGGCTCCAGCAGACCCCCGTGACCCTGAATAGGAATAAGCGGGTATGGAAGATGAATGAATGAAAACAGACTAAGTCAAAAATGGATATTGTTTTAAATGTCTGGGTTGACAGGCCAGAGAAACAGATTAATGTTTAAATAATTTTACACAAAATGTGCAATTGAATAAAAACATTTTTTTGAAGCAACAGAAAAAAACATTCATGGCACTGCTGACATGCCTTCAGAAGGGAGGTTGGGGCGGTGGGGGCTCCTTGTTGCAAATATGAATCTTTTTCATCATCTGCGCATTTCATTTTGCAGGAGAGAAGCCCCATAAGTGCCAAGTGTGCGGAAAAGCGTTCAGCCAGAGCTCCAACCTGATCACTCACAGCCGCAAGCACACCGGCTTCAAGCCCTTCGGATGTGACATTTGCTCCAAAGGCTTCCAGCGCAAGGTGGACCTGCGCAGGCACCACGAGAGCCAGCACGGCGTGAAGTGAAGTGACAGAGCGGAGGCGACCGGAGAAGTAGCAAGTGTTTGCACAGTGAATTTCTAGAATGAAAAAAAAAAAAGAAAACTTTTTTTTTAAACTTTATTAATCCCCGAGGGGGGGAAATCTATCGCAATGAGCTGGAGACGACAAAAGGACACACGTCTGTTCCCATCAAACCAAAGCTTGTGGAGGGCCTCAGGTGGCCGAGTAGCGTCCGACTTCTTGTGTGATGAAGAATGTCAATCGTTGATATTCCATCTATCCATTCATTTTCTACACTCGCTTACTCCTGCACTCAGGGTCATGGGCAATTGTTAACATATCCGCAGTATTTTTTCAAAGATGTTCTTTTGTGTGGCTGAATAGGAGATGGAAATGTTATGAATTCGTTCAATGTCCTTATGAGACATTTTTCTGTTGTTGTTGTTGTTGTTGTTGTTGTTGTTGTTGTTTTTTAAAAAGTTTTAAGTTATTTGAGATGCTATTGAGATAATCGCTGCACCTTGGCTGGAGAGTTTGAGCTGGCAAGAGCTTTTAACCAAAATAAAAGATAAAATGAAAGTCTGAAAGTATACGATCCATGTGCAGTTTTCTACTCTTCCAGTTTCTGTGTTCTTCTCTGAAGGTTATCGCACCCCAACCGTGACTAAAGAACTTACTATGGTGAGACGGTTCTGACTGCAACACGGAGAAATGATAAAACAGTTTACAAAAGAAAAACTGAAAATTCAATTCATCGCTGATAACTTACAACCCAAGATGCCACGTGCGCACACGTTTGCAACAAATTTAAAAAGAGATAGACACACACACACACACACACACACACACACACACACACACACACACACACACACAATCAAGGCTGTCCACAAAAGTGAAAACAATTGTCACCTTCAAAATAAAGTGCAAAATGGCAGCACACGACGTTTGAAGACGTGGCGTTTGGAAACGAGTGAACTGAAAGTGTTCTTTGACCCTGTGGTGTCCCAGTTAAATTGGTGATTTCTACTCAAAGAAACTGGTGCTGCCTCCGAACTTTCATTTTGATGGGCGTTCGGCACTGATGGTGTGACTAGTCAAATTTAGTCAGACAGGAAAGGAAGCAGGAGCAGTCAGACAGCACAGCAGGTCCACTGTTGATCATGGAATTGGTTCACTATCAGGATCCATGCGTAAGGTCCTTAAAGTCCGCACAGCAGCACCACGGGTGGGGTGGGTGGGTGAGTGAGTGAGTGAGTGAGTGTGTGTGTGCGTCGGGGGGGTGGTGCGGGTGTGTCAGTGTGGGCGTGGTGGGTGGGATCCCCACAGCAGCTCAAACACCTTCAACAGCACAGAGGCGCAGGTCATCATTGTTAATTTGAGATACAACACACAGTCGCTCGCCTCCGCGGGGCAAAACACATAACACTGTTTGCCCACGACAAAATGACGAGCACTGTAAACAGACTTTTTCTCCCCATTCAACTCTTTCTGTGTGTTTTTCTGAGTCACTTTTCCTGCCGGAGCAGGATGTGGAATTATGTGCCACTGGCCCCAAGGGTGAAAATCTCTTATTGGACCGGTGACAAGCGCACAAAGATACAATCCAACATTCAAATGACGCTCCTGGAGCACCATGCAAATCCCCAATGGTAGGGTTGTTTTTTTTGTGTGTGTGTGACTAAAGAGTCGACTAGAAAGCAGCAGCACAGCAGGAGAGAGGGGAAAGTTTGAACCTGAGAGTTGTGAACTGAATAACCAAAGTGGGAAAGAAAAAAAAAAAAATTCTCAATCACACAAACCCTTCAGCTGGACCGTGACAAATTTTAGGCCTCGACAAAGGCGCAAAAGAGCCCAGTAGGACGCGAGGATTAATAGGAAGCTGCGGACGACGGGATTGATTACTTAAGTCAACCGTCGCCACGCCCATTTCAGGCTGCAGGATTTACTACTTTACAGTTCAAATGGGAGACTCACCACCACCTTCATCAAACACCTAAAACCTGTTAGGACATTAAGCCGCTCGGGGCAAATCACATCATCGGCTGTGTTTTTTCTTTTTTCTTTTTTCTTTAAAATCTGACCCCTCCACATCACCTGCCCCCACCCAAAAAAAAAAACTTGCATAAAGGCGCAGTAGTAAAGTAAAACAAGTTCTTATGTAAACGGCATAAGAATGCCTGCTAATTTTTAACGGCAGTCGGCTTTCAGACGGTAGATGCTGAATATTGCAGTCAAGACCGCACCAACCGAGACCAAGACGTTATCGAGACTGGAGAGTATTGAGATCAAGACGAGACCAAGACCGTGTACAAAAAAAAAATCACAACAAAACAGAACATTCATTCATTCATTCATCTTCCATACCCGCTTAGTCCCGAGCTCAGGGTCACGGGGGTCTTCTGGAGCCTATCCCAGCTGTCTTAGGGCGAAGGCAGGGTGACACCCTGGACAAGTGGCCAGTTCATCGCAGGGCCATGTAGAAACAAACAACCATTCACACTCACATGCACACCTACGGACAATTTAGAATGTTCAATTGACCTCACATGCATGTTTTTGGACTGTGGGAGGAAGCCGGAGAACCCGGAGAGAACCCACGCAGACACGGGGAGAACATGCAAACTCCACACAGAAAGGTCCCAGGTCCCGGGCCCCCGGAATCGAACCCACAACCTTCTTGCTGTGAGGCGGCAACGCTGACCACTGCGCCACCGTGTCAAAACAGAACAATCCCTCAGTATCTTTTTTTTTTTTTTTAATTAAAGGTGGCTTCTACTTAAATAGCAACACCAGAATGTCTCCTCAATAAGGTATCTTTCCATAATTTTCTTTTATTTTGCTGCTTGGCCAGCAATTTTGAAACATTTAAAAAAAAAACAAAAAAAAAAAACGACTTTGCTCTGTAAAACCAAAAAACATTAACTATAGGAATAAAGTGGCGTCTCACTCTTACTGTCACATCTGTCATTGCAGTGTAGGCTGAATCTCCACTGGTCTTGATCAAAAATCTCGAGTGCAAGATGAGGCTGAGACCCTTAAAAAGTGGTCTCAAGACCAATCTCGAGTGCTACAGCACTATGCTTAATGATACTTTTTTAAAAATATACTTTTTATACTTTTTAACATTGTTATTAATGCATGGGACAAAATAGGATCCTGTAATTTCAGGCCGAAATCAGAGTCTTACGGGATGGGACGGCCCTGCTGTGCTGCAAACAAATCAGAGGTCATTATGCAAAACGCGTCGGCCTAACTGGGCCAAAGAGGGCGACCTATCGAGATCCGCCACAACAGTTAGGCCCCATTGCAACAACCCGGGTGAGGTTGCAAATCAAAAATCCTCTACAGGTGCCGCAGCCACCAGAGAGAGAGCGGGGGAGAGGGAGAGAGAGAGAGAGAGAAGGAGAAAGAGAGGGAGAGGGAGAGGGAGAGAGAGGGAGAGAGAAGGAGAAAGAGAGAGAGAGAAGGAGAAAGACAGAGAGAGGGAGAGAGAGAGAGAGTGGGAGAGAGAAGGAGAAAGACAGAGAGAGGGAGAGAGAGAGAGAGAGAGAGAGAAGGAGAAAGAGAGGGAGCGAGAGAGAGAGAGAGGAGAAAGACAGAGAGAGGGAGAGGAAGAGAGAGAGAAGGAGAAAGAGAGGGAGAGAGAGAGAAGGAGAAAGACAGAGAGAGGGAGAGGAAGAGAGAGAGAGAAGGAGAAAGAGAGGGAGAGAGAGAGAAGGAGAAAGACAGAGAGAGGGAGAGAGAGAGAGAGAGAGGGAGAGAGAGAGAGAGGAGAAAGACAGAGAGAGAGAGAGAGAGAGCAGCAGCATCTTAGGTGGAACATTGTAAACAGGATGTAGGTCCTGTAGGAGGAGGGGCAAGGCAGCCACTGTAGCCTGAGGAGAAACTGGAAAAAGAAAAAAGAAAAAAAAGGAAGGCGCAGCATGGTGCCCTCGTTCAGCTGCAGGTGGCCGAATGTGGCAGAGTCGTTTTGATTTGTCTTAAGGAAGCTGTCAGAGGAGGCAGGATGTAAAGTCTCAAGGTGCCGTGCGTGCCGTGCTTGAAGCTTTGTTTCTTTGTCTGTGTTGTCTGAAGGTGTTGTGCTACCACAGTTAGCTTCGCTCCCAGACCAAACTCTACCTCTGACTATGACGTGAGAAATTCTTGCAAATGTATTACATATTGTCTGGTTTCAACCGATGGATACTTTAAACGATGTGAGGATGTATGCATGTAGACCTGCGGGGCTTTACAAATGTATTAGACCACAACCCAGCATTATGCAAATGCCACAGCTGTCCCTAAATGAACAGCATTACTAAATAATGTATTCTGTTTCTGTAGTGGTAAAAAAAAAAAAAAAAATAGTTCTAAAATCTAATTGTTATTGTTATCCACGAGTCAACAAATTTTACTGTTTTACGGGTGGGAATAAACAAACAAGAAAAAACAGTTGTTATTTCTCCATTCAAACGGAAAAACACAGTAATTCAAATTGCTTTCTTCGGTGGCTGAATTCTGAGCTTGATTTATTTTATTTTTTTCTAACTCTGACTAAAAGACGGAGAAGAAGTGGGCCAGGTCAAATGTTATGGCAGGGGCTCCCCAAACTACGGCCCGCGGGCCACATCCGGCCCGCTGCGTGTCTCTGCTCTGTCCAGCCCGCGTGAAGGCAGTCATAAAACTTTGCCAACACGTAACTTTGCCAACACATTAAGGTGCTTACACACTGAACGCGTGTTTGACGCGGCCTAATGCGCGCTATGGCGCAAGTAGGCGCAAGTCGGCGCAAGCAGGCGCAGACCTGGCGTCAACGCCCTGTGACAACACCTTGGCGCATCCAATAGGAGAGCAGCCGGTTCTGAAAAAAGTGGCCCGATGCAGAGCAGGGCGCCAGTTCGCGATAGAGCAGTAGTGAGGAAAAACGAAGGAAAAACCTGTCTCGCAGTGTCCCGAGTGTAACATTTGATATGACACCGAGTTCTGGGACTCAAGACTAGCTTAAAAATATGTATCGGGTTGGCGACTCTGCTTGGTTTGGGCGCTCTGACGTTCTCGTTACCTCCGGTGCTCGTAGTAGGTGATACGTGTTTTGCATTCAGGTGGCACCGGAGGCTTGAATAACTGCGGTGGAACGAAATCTCGTTGTCCCACCGTTTGCACACAACATCCTCCCGCTTGCTACTCAGTGCTTCGCTATCAATTGTACGGTCCGTGTTGTCTAGACTCTATAGTGTAAAATAAAATGTGAATCAACGCGATAATGTCCCGACCCGAATATATATGAAAAAACAACTTTATGTTCATGTATTGTCAGGCACAGTTCGGTGTAGAGAAGTTTTAACACATATTTAACAACTGGTGCCGTGCTGTGCATCTGGCCACTTTCTCCCCCGGAGCCGGCTGCTCTCCTATTGGCCGCGCCAAGATGTCGTCACAGCGCGTTGACGCCCGATTTAAATTTTTTTTAAAATCGAGCGTCAAGGCGTCAAGGCGTCAAACGCCACCCTGGCGCGACGCTCTGCTCTCTGCGCAGCGTTGCGCTCTTGCGCCGACGTCGCACATACACAATGAATGGCTGCGCTGACGCCACCCTTCGCTTGACGCGTTCAGTGTGTAGGCACGTGGCGCGACAGAGCGACAGCGTGCTTCCGCCCCCCGCCACGTAACTTTGCCGACACGTTAGCGTAGCGCGACAGAGTTACAGCGTGCTTCCGCCCCCCCGCCACGTAACTTTGCCGACACGTTAGCGTAGCGCGACAGCGATAGCGCGCTCCCGCTCCCGTTCCCCCGCCCCCCCCGTCAACGAAAAAAAGAAAGAAAAAATGCTGTATTTCCAACCAGCCCCCCCCCTCAACGAACCGTGGCCCTCCGACGTGATGCAGTTCTGTCATGTGGCCCATTGTTAAAAAAAAATAAAAGTTGTTTAGGCTTTAAGAAATAACTAAATCACTTCTCGTTTTAAGCGAGTTTACGAAACGTTTTTTGTTTTCTGGTTTGTCGTGACCAGGTGGTCTGATTGTTGCCACAAAAAAAGAAGAAAAGTCCAATTTGATGAAGGCGGGCTAAATTAAGTTCTAACAGAGAGCAACAGACAAACAAATCTAAGGAATCTAAAAAAAAAAAAAAAGAAAATCAAGACTTAAACAACGACACCTTTGCCTTAAAACCAGCTCTGTCTTATTCCCTCCATCACACACACACACACACACACACACACACACACACACACACACACACACAACTGCTTGCAAAGAACTGAACCAGAGAGCTGGAATTTGTTTTGCAAAATGGTATGCAAATGACTTCCTTACAGCCACCGGTACTGAGTCGGCTCTGTGGGGCCGATGGCGGAGTGCTGCCTGAGGCGTCAGCCGGGGTGAGCCAACGAAGGGCCGCTCACTCTCTCCACCTCGCCAGATCAAGATCTGACACTTAACTCAACGTCGGACTCGCCGCTTGTTGTCCTCTGTTGCAACTCGTTCCTCTAAACGGGCTGTTGTTGTAGATGTAAACACACCTGGGAATTCAGAAGAACGAGCAAGGCCCAGAACGGACACACTTTTCCTTAACCCAGTGACCTGTTCGCTCCACGAGTCTCGCTCCCCGCTGTTCAGAACCTTCTTTTTTTCTTCCTCATTTTTTTTTATACCCACCCCTCGATTCGGCTCCTGAAAAATGAAAAGCGCCACGCGCGGCGGATTGCTTTTCTCGCAAAATCTGGGCGAGCGTGTAAAAAAATGAAAAGATTTCAGCTCCAGAACAGAAACCGGTTCTTTGGGGGTTTGACAACTATGCAAAGTTCACAGCAGAGTTTGAGGGAATACGCAAACATTGCCGACTTGTTGGAGGTAGTTTCAAGTTTGATGGCAGGTTGTGTTGAGTTTTTTTTGTAGAATATTTGTTATATTGAGGATTTTTGGGGGGATTTTGAAAATTTTGCAACCAACCCTTTGTGTTGTGATTAACGCAATTTCACAATTGATTTGTGAAGTGTGAGCTTTAATTTAACTAGAAAAACTCAAGGCAGTGTCTGGAGTGCTGAGGGAGAGGAGCAGATAAAGACACGGCGACACGGTGGCGCAGTGGTTAGCGCTGCCGCCCCACAGCAAGAAGGTCGTGGGTTCAATTCCGGGGGCCCGGGACCTGGGACCTTTCTGTGTGGAGTTTGCATGTTCTCCCCGTGTCTGTGTGGGTTCTCTGGCTTCCTCCCACAGTCCAAAAACATGCATGTGAGGTCAATTGAACACTCTAAATTGTCCGTAGGTGTGAGTGTGAATGGTTGTTTGTCTCTATGTGGCCCTGCGATGAACTGGCGACTTGTCCAGGGTTGCCACCCTGCCTTTGCCCTAAGACAGCTGGGATAGGCTCCAGCAGACCCCCGTGACGCTGAATAGGAATATATTTATACATATATATATATAGGAATTAAAAAAAACTTTTTTAGGATGACAAGAACGAATAAACATGTGCTTTCACTCGGTGTGTTGACGGCCCATCACCTCATTAGAGGAGACAGCGGCGATCTGTGTTGAGGCCTAAAATGTCAACAGATTTCCTCCCCTCTGACCAGCCACAGGAAGAGGCGGCCGCGCGTGTTCACGTCCGCCGCTGTCACACACAGTGCGACATGCGGGTGCGATAAAGGCTGATTGCCAGCCTCGCTGTGTTGTGGCCTGCTCTCCCACAGATAAAGTGGGGGCTGTGACGCGAATGTGCGGGTTTCTGAAAGCGTCGCAGCAGAGCGGTGTTTGTGGCCGGGATTTAAATGATCTGGCCCTGTTGAACTCTGTTGCTTTTGAGATGCACTCAGGTTGACAACTTTTGTTGTTGTTGTTGTTATTAAAGGGTGGTTTTGATGGTGAATTGAGGAAAATTTGCTTTAACATGTGTGTGGCAATGACTGTCAAGTTGTTTTGTCACTAAACTTAACTCTATTTACATTGGTGAGGGACACCTGCAAGGGGAAAATGTTAGGGAAAAAATTTAATTTTATGACTGCCTTCACGCGGGCCGGACAGAGACACGCAGCGCGCCGGATGTGGCCCGCGGGCCATAGTTTGGGGACCCCTGGTCTAATGCCATTATGCTACATTCTCAAACTACTTTCATTCATTCTCTAATAATAACAATAATAATATACGGATTGCGTATCTAAGCATTTTCTCAATTTGAGGATCAAGCCGCGGGAGACAATTGGATCTTTTATATATGATTATGCATAAGCATCAAAAACAGAAAAGGGTGTCTATAAATTAGTGTTGTCATGTTTCAAATAACGATTTCTCTTTTTTTTCACTTTTTTTTCTTTGACACGTTACAGGAAAGATAGACGTATCATAAATCAAACTGTTTCCCTTGCGTTCAAGTCACGTGAAAAATGGAAATAGGATTAAAAGGATTAAAATACAAATGTTTTTCATTTAAATCTAATTTAAATCCTAAATAAACAAATGAGTCTGTATACTTAATGTGGGCTTTGCATAGTTAGTCACTAACTTTTATCTAATGTCTGTGTGAATATGGGGGTGGGCGTTTGTCTGTGTGCGTTGGTGGGGAGGGGTGGGTCCGTATGGGGTGGGGGGAGCGGCAGTGGAGCTTTTTTTAAATTTATTTTTATTTTATTTTTTTTCTCATTGTTACTATTATGATTGTTGTTGTTGTTGTTGTTCTTCTTCTTCTTCTTCTTCTTCTTCTTCTTATTATTATTATTATTATTATTATTATTACTATCATCATCATCATCATCATCATCATCATCATCATCATTATTATTATTATTATTATTTGTCTTTGTTTTGCTTTGTTTTGTTTTGTTTTATTTTGTTAAGCACTGGGGGTTGCACATGTTGTGTATGAGCAGTGCTATATAAATAAAGTTTATTATTATTATTATTATTATTATTATTATTATTATCATTATTATTATTATTATTATTATTATTATTATTATTATTATGTAGAGGTGCTAAACTATGTTTTGCACATAGACAGAACATTGCCGTTGTAAATGTTAGCGAACGCTTTCATTGGATTTGCCGCAGCCCACATATGGCCTGACGGAGCAGGAAGCGCGCCAAAAAAAAAAAAATGTCAGACTCGCTGACGAGCATCTCATTTCCATGCTTGTGCAAATATGCAAATAGGGTCAAGAAATCATATTCGCACATGATCTAGATTATAGCACAAACAGTTCACTAATCTAATTACCTTGGAAGCTTTTGGGTTGTTTTTTTTGGGGAGGAGGGTCAAAGTTTATTTTCTGAAGAGTTTACAAGGCTTTTAAAGTCGGAAATCAATAATATATAACGTATAAAAAAGCTACTGGTAAACGAGTTCCGGTTTAACGCGTAGACCGGTGACAACATTTAAGTGTGCAGCGCTCAGAGAGGAAATGTTTCTGACTAAATAACAGCACAGCTGCAACTCCAGGGGGGTCTGGCAAAACGGATAGCGAGACACGCGACGTGCAGAGTGAAGAGGTCCGAGTAATGAGGGAGCTGAGGGGTGGGAAATCTGACAGCAGCAGGTTCTTGAAATGTCTGATAACTTTATCGCGGCTTCCCCCACACTGCAACGGCTGGAAGAGGGAGGAGTGCGCAAGGCGGTCCACCGAGATAGCGCTAAGAACCGGGGCCAATATTCCGACGGGCCCCCTTTAGAAGAAAAAAAATCCCAACTTTACCACAGCAAACAGATTGTCACAGGCCCTCCTTTTCATATCCCTGCCACCAGACGCCGAGACTTTTTGACGTGCTCCGCGACTATGGGGGGTTGTGTTTGTATCATTTGGTCCCACGGTAAGAAACACAGAGGTCGAAACAAACTAATCAAAAAAACATCATCAACAACAGTGATGTCACAAAGGGCCACCGATTCCTCCCCTCGGCCCGCGACGACGCCTTCCATTCATTCAGCCGTTGAGACCGCTCGGGGTGCCGCCTTTCTTTTTGTCCACTTCCAAACAAATTGGAGGTCCAGCAGGAGGCAACTGGATACTGTTTTTTTCCAAACGCACTTTTAGAATTTTTAAGTCTCAGTAATGGCGGCGACACGGTGGCGCAGTGGTCAGCGCTGTCGCCTCACAGCAAGAAGGTTGTGGGTTCGCTCATAAGAGACAACAATACTTATCTTGAAGATTTTTACGTGCAAATAATAAAGTTATTAGGTATTTTAACAATGTTTTATTTTATTTTATCTATTTTTTAAAGAAAAACTATTTAGCGAAATCCAAAATTCTTGACCAAAGAATAAAGGTGATTCACGGGGGGGGGGGGGGTCCACACAATGACAAATCCGGTGTGTAAGCCTTCCCTTAAAGACACGAGGAAAGAAGACAAACTAGAATCAAAGCAAATAGTGTCACGCCGGGCAATAATTGCCTCCGCGACACAATCTCAAATAACCTGGTAAACACTCAGACTCAACTGTTTCTTCAGCGTTCCCTTTCTTCTCTGAGGGGACGACAGTGTGTGTTGACAGTTTGTGGGAGGGGCGGTCCATAAATCCTCTTAACTGATGTCTTTTGACGCCACTGCGTGTCTCCTATGTCCTTTGATAAACAAAAACTATATTTTGACAGCGCTTAAAATTTCGCTCTAAACAATCAATATTCGTCACGTGAGATTTGAAAAAGAAAGAGAGAAAAAAAAAACTTTCGTGGAAAAAAAAGTGTTCTTTTGTTATTTGACGCCGAGACACAATTTATCGCCAGTGTCCAAAACTTGAGCCGCGTTGTGTTTTTTTCCTGATTGTGTGCTGCCACCTTGTGGGGGAAAATATTTAAACCTTCTCCATTCCTTGCAACGGTACTTAGCGGGAGGAATTTACGCTTGGTAATTCATTACATGCGTTTTTATTGGACTTGAATTTACGGGTCAAAGTAAAGTAGAACATAACTTGACACTCAAGTCAACTTTGCAATTTTATTCAAATGCATAATTTAGTGAAATTGCTGGTTTGAAACATAACATTCTGTTCCTTTCACGTTCCCTCTCCCGGAACTAAATGTTTGAGCTCGTGTTTCCTCCCGGCGTTATTTTTGCACCGGCCCAGAAAAAAAAAAAACAACTGCCATGCCGAGGAGGTTTTTGTGATGTTTTCCTTTCCTGCTGCAATGATTACCCGCATTCATCTGTGAAAAAAAAATAATAATAAAGGCAAAATGGCAGAAGCCGATGAGCCCAAGCTGGATTTCACCTTGAAAGAGCTCACCTTTTCTGGCCAATCCGAAGATCTTCCCGGCAGTTCGTCCACTGTCGAGCTGCGGCCCGACAGACTGGTGTGTGTGGAGTATCCGGCAGTGGTCACCAGTGTGGAAAAGATGCTGGAGACCCTGGGAGGTCAACAATCGGTCTCCAAAGTAAGCAATGGCATATTACTCTACTGTCTCTTGAAGTGCGTTTGATACGCTGCTAGCCAGTTAATCATTCATAATGTTCAGCGTAGACCTTCATAATTAATATTAGAAATGCTCCCACCCTGTGATTTGTTTATTGATGTGTGAAGATAATGCTTTAACTAAATAACTCGAGGTAGGGGCACGCTTTTTAGCCTAAATTCTATCTATCTATCTATCTATCTATCTATCTATCTATCTATCTATCTTGATTATTCTGTTCTGTTCTGGGAAGAAATGCGTTTGTGTTCATTTTTTGGATGCTGATCCCCCACAGACATTCGCCATCCCCAACAGACGCCTTGAGCTGCGCTACCGACCCAAGGACCCCTTCTGTCACCCCCTCTGTGGAAACCGCGTCTCTTCAAGCAACCTCCTCCTCAGAGTGCGCCGGCGGGTGAGGAAGACAAACCCCGAGGACGCAGAGGTCCGCATGGATATCCTCGGCGTGATCGGGACGACGTATAAATTCCAAGGTTGGGGGGGGGGGGTTCTAAGAGAAAAACGCGGCAGTTTGGAGTTTGACAACAAAATCATTTTTCCGAAGGGGTCGTCAAGGTTTGTCCTGCGTAAATTCCCCCCACAGGGATGGCCGACTTCCAGTGCCTCGCCGTGCATTCAGAACATGGGAAGGTGACGTCTCTGTACGACCAAATCATCCTCCGCAAGGCAGAGAGCCAGGATTTCTTTGAGCAGCCGATGCCGTACTTCCTCCCCCCGGCCATCTTCTCTCGCCTTGACAACCCAGTGGATTACTACTACAGGCCTGATGTCAAACCAAAGTCAATACCTGGGTAAATTGTTGCGTTGATGTCGTGCTTGGTTATATTGCCATTTTTCCGGCACATCAATAACATACCGTTCAAAGGTTTGGAGTCACTGATTCATTTCTGTATTGAACTCCATTATTACATTTCCGGTGCACAGCAATCAGTCGGGATGCGCTGAACACACACAATGGGGTGGCTTTGACAGTTGTTGCCTTGAATGCCTAATTGAATATGATTTTAGAGAGCGAATATCAAGTGTTGCAATATGCAGCCATCATGTCAGAAATCAAATACTTTGAAACTGTGGGGAAAAAAGAGTTAACCTTTCTAAAATAAAGCTTTATATTACCGTAATTTCTGGACTATAAGCCGCTACTTTTTTCCTATGCTTTGAACCCTGCGCCTTATACAACGGTGCGGCTAATCTATGGTTGTTTTTACAGCTAACGGCCACTATGGGACCTTCTCAACCTATGGATTTTTGGGTGGGCTCGGGAAAGAGTGAGACAGGCAGTTCGCACGTGCACAACGAAAGCAAAAGTGGAAGCAAATACAGAACGAGAGCAAGACAGTTTGCGCAAAGGAAGTTTTCATGCACAAACCCTCATTATGGAAAACAAACGAAGAATTGCATATGATGCAGCTTTTAAGTTAAAGGCAGTCGATCTGGCGAGATCGCTCGCACTCTCGTCTTTTTGTGAGCTCCTGTGCGTCGCTGCAAATTAAGCGAGGTGACCAGCAGAACCCCGCAAAAAAGATCCGCGGTGCAAGTCCAGAGTCGCAGGCTCGCAGCCGCCGAACCGATCCGCGACCCCGTTTCCTGCGTGGCGGGCGGGGGGGGGCAGAAGCACGCTGTCGCTCTGTCGCGCCTAACATTTGATATGACACCGAGTTCTGGGACTCAAGACTAGCTTAAAAATATGTATCGGGTTGGCGACTCTGCTTGGTTTCGGCGCTCTGACGTTCTCGTTACCTCCGGTGCTCGTACTAGGTGCTACGTGTTTTGCATTCAGGTGGCACCGGAGGCTTGAATAACTGCGGTGGAACGAAATCTTGTTGTCCCACCGTTTGCACACAACATCCTCCCGCTTGCTACTCAGTGCTTCGCTATCAATTTTGCCGAAAACCCGTGCAAAGTACGTTCCGTGTTGTCTAGACTATAGATGAGTACAAAATAAAATGCAAGTCAACGCGATAATGTCCCGACACGAATATATATGAAAAAAACAACAACTTTATGTTCATATATTGTCAAGCTCAGTTCCATGTAGAGAAATTTTAACACATATTTAACAACTGGTGCCGTGCTGTGTATCTGGGCACTTTCTCCCCCGGAGCCGGCTGCTCTCCTATTGGCCGCGCCAAGATGTCGTCACAGCGCGTTGACGCAGGCGTCAAGGCGTCAAACGCCACCCTTGCGCGACGCTCTGCTCTCTGCGCGGCGTTGCGCTCTGACGCCGACGTCGCACATACACAATGAATGGCTGCGCTGACGCGTTCAGTGTGTAGGCACCTTTACACTCGGGACACTGCGAGACACGTTTTTCCTTCGTTTTTCCTGCTCTCCTATTGGATGCGCCAAGGTGTCGTCACAGGGCGTTGACGCCAGGTCTGCGCCTGCTTGCGCCTGCTTGCGCCTACTTGCGCCATACCGCGCGTCAGACCGCGTCAAAAATGCGTTCAGTGTGTAGGCACCTTCAGTCCAGTGCGGCTTGTATATGTACACATTTGTCCCCCCCTGCCCCCCAAATATAGCTCTTGCGGCTTATAATCAGGTGCGCTTTATAGTCCGGAAGTTACGGTAAACAAAAAAAAAAATTGTGGTTTATTTTTTTCGACTCTTTAAAACAGCCTCTTCTTTTAGTTTGTTCACTTCGCACAGAATTTTGCGTTCTCAATTACACTTCATTAGGAATTGGAAATGGGTTTTGATTGAACACAAAAATGTTTCCATACTTGTGAAGACCAGCTTCACCGTTTTCGCGTATTTGTAATGATATCGCAGGGCATTCAAGATCATTATTTCATAAAATTGATATAATGGAGTCCAATGCAGAAACGAGTCAGTGACCTCAAACTTTTGAACGGTTGCGTGTGTGTGTGTGTGTGTGTGCGTGTGTGTACACACGTACAGGCTGGTTCCCACAATGTTTTGTAATGTTTCCGGGTTTTTTTTTTCCAATCCCCTTGTCTTTTGTAGCCAACAGCCCATCAGCAGTAAGAACTTAATCGGCCTGAATCGCGCCCGTCGGCCCCACAACGCCATCTTCATCACCTTCGTCGATCCCGTGGTGCCCGCCGAGTGTCTGGAGGCGGCCACGGTCAACTGGAAGCGGGTTTGCCAGAAGGAAAATGACAAGAGGGTGGAAGAGCAGCTGAGAAAGGTCTGCGCGCCTCTCCAAGTGAAACTCTGCTGCTGTTACTTTTTCCCCAGAGTGCCAGGAATGACGAGACAAAGCAGAAATGATGCATGTTTCTCGTTCCTTTCGAAAAAGAGATTCAAATGATCGAGGAAATAAATTGCGTTACCTAGGGCTGCACAATTAATGGAATTCTAATCACGATCATGATGTTGGCTGCCACGATTACATTGAGCTGTCAAATCAAGCACTTTCAGTCATCCGACCACCAGGGGGAGAAAGAGAGAGAGTGAGAGAGAGAGAAAGAGAGAGGGGGAGAGGGAGAGAAAGAGGGGGGGAGAGGGAGGGAGAGAGAGAGGGGGGGTGGGAGAGAGTGAGAGAGAGGGGGAGAGAGAGAGAGAGACAGAGAGGGGGGAGAGAGAGAGAGAGAGAGAGAAAGAGAGAGAGAAAGAGGGGAGAGAGAGTGAGAGAAAGAGAGTGAGATGCGATGTCGGGAGCAGACAGTACAGCAGCATCTGGAGGTGAGAACCTAAGTGCAGACATGGGAAGCCAGTCATAACCGCCCCCCCCCCCCCAACGACACTTTGTCGGCACGTAACTTTGCTGAGTTAGCGTAGCGCGATAGCGTGCTGCCCCCCTCATCAACGAAATAAGCAAGAGCAATTTCCAACCAGCATTAATCGTGATAGATAATCGTGATTTTAATATTGACTAAAAATAATGGTGATTATCATTTTGGCCATAATCATGCAGCCCTAGCGTCACCCCCAATTGAACAAAATATTAAACATTATCGGCTGCCCTTCGTCCTGGTCGCAGCGACGACTGTCACATGACGCTTTGAGGCAGTAATCTTTCTTTTTCTTCTTGACTACAGCAAGTCACAGGTCTGACTTGATTGGTTGGTTTCTCCCCCTCCCCCCTTCCCCCTCCATATCTGATTCGGCGACCAGATGTTTGAGAGCCGGCCCATCTGGTCACGGAACGCTGTGAAGGCCAACATCAACATCCAGCCTGATAAACTGAAGCTGCTGCTGCCCATATTAGCCTACTACATGGTGAGTGCCAGAGAAACCAACAGTGTGTCAGCAAAAACAAATAAGATGACGCGTTTTTATTTTTTTTTTTCGTCTTGTGTAATGCCTGGAGTGAGCTAAGTGGGTTAAGAGAAAGCAATATAGGTTTTTGTCGGTAAGACTGCATGGCGGAAATCCAAGAATATATGAAAGAAAGGACTCACAGATTTAAATTAAAATATTAACCCCTGAATATTGGATTGGTTGGAAATATAGTGCTAACGGACCCCTGGTTTAAATGAAAGGGGGACGCGGTTATAAACGGACGCTCAAGCACTCCGTCCTTCCTTCTCACTTGTTCATTGCAGGTGACGGGGCCGTGGAGGAGCTTGTGGGTGAGGCTTGGCTACGACCCGCGAAAGACCACAGAGTCCAAGAAGTACCAGCTGCTGGACTTCAGAATCCGCTGCAGCACCAAACATGGTAAGGGACAGACGGACGGGGCTGCCGCAACACACACACTTTCTGTTCATTGGTGGGTTTTCTGACTGACTCCGTCACATCGACGCCCACTTCCAGGGTACTCCATGTCGGACATGCCAGTGAAGCCCAAGCGGAGTTCTCTTAACTACTGCCTGCCCATAACGTTCAACAAAGTGGGTGAGTAAGGCCGGCGTGACTCGCTACTTTTCCTTTTTCAGTCCCGCAAACGCTGCTTGCAGCTTTAATTCGGGAAACATGCTCCAAAAGTCACCAAATTCGGCACGGAGGTAGCAACTGGTACACAATGAAAGAAAATGAAGAGAAAAGGGCAAAATTCCACTTCTAGCGCCCCCTAGAGGCGTCCAACTACAGAAGTCCAAGAATTACAAATGGCCCTAGCTCCCACTAGGAAGGTCAAAAAAATATCCACGCGTTCGTCTCTTCAAGCCCGACATTTCGTACGCTCTCACTTTGGTTGCCCGACAAACAGGAAGTGACTTATTTCCACTTTTTGTTTTCACATTAAAAACATAAGGCTCAGAAAGCGCAAGTCCGACGGCCTTGAAAATACAGTATGACATTTACAAATAGTATGACTTCATAAGATAAGATAAGATAAGATAAACCTTTATTCATCCCACGACGGGGAAATTTAGGTGTTACAACAGCCAAGAAGATAGGGCGCATATAAAAATAACCTAAAATAGTGCAAAACAGTATAAAGTAAAAAAGTAAATAAACAAGAGAGCCTATAGAAATAGAAATAAGTGAACAAGAGCCTATGCAGAGAAAAACAGTGAAAAATATGCACAGCTGAAGTAATTAATGCACGTTATAAATAGATTACAAATTATAAATTAGGTTACAAAGAATCATAAAAAAAAGTGAAATTTTCAAACCGTTTTCGTGCAACGGCCCTCCAAAGTCGACGCACATTGAAAATTGACCGTCGGCAGAGGACGGGGGTCATCAGGGGTCGCGTCGGCCACGGCGGCTCAGTCCCGCAACCGCTGCTTGAAGCTTTAATTTATTATTTATTTCTTTTTTCTCCTCCCAGTTCCCCAACCTGCTAGCTTGTTGGAGCTTCCATCTCAGGAAGCTCCCGGCACCAGCCGAGATACAGTGCCGGTGTCCTTCCAGCTCAAGGTCAGTGAAGTGGAGCTGAATTAATAGATGGCTCGTTGCAATGATCTGTCTTTTGTAAGCCTCTTTATACACGAGCCTCCCAAATCATCAACTCTCACGCAGGAGTCGTCCTATGTGTTCCGAGATGGCATGCTGCCTCCACACAGACAGATGTTTTACCAGCTCTGCGACTTGGATGAGGAGAGGTAACGTTGTGGAGTACCACCAATTACACCAGGGGGGGTGGCCAAACTTTATTTGCAATGGGCCACATGACAGAACTGCATTGTGTCGGTGGGCCACAACAGTTTTGTTTTGGTTTTTTTTGTTTTTTGGGGGGGGGCGTTGCTGGTTGGAAATAGCGCTAACGTCCTGCCTTTTTTTTCGTTGACAGGGGGCGGGGGGGGGAAGCACGTTGTCGTGCTACGCTAACGTGTTGGCAAAGTTAGGTGTCGGCAAAGTTTCGATGGTGGGGTGGGGTGGGGGTGGGGGTGATTAATGACTGCCTTCACGAGGGCCGGACAGAGATCCGGCCCGCGGGCCGTAGTTTGGCCCATGCCTGAATATTACACTATGTAGTCTGTATCTTTGCTCACCTCTCTTGTGAATACACTTTGCATGCGCTAATTGCCCCCCCCCCCTCCCCACCCAGCATCAGACAGGTGGTGGACCAGAACAGCGGTGAGGAGGAGGTGTGCGACGAGCGCGACGGCTGGTGCCTGCCCGGCACGAAGGACAAGCTGAGAGACGTGATGTCTGTCATGATCAAGAGGGTCATCAAGGCCCAGAGTTCCAGTAAGAGACCACATCATCGGGTGGGAACCGGTGGACTCGGATTGGTTAGTTCACCACCGCTTTATGTTTCTGTTTAAACCCCCCTCCCCAAGAGTCGCCACAGATCTCGACGAAGCACAGACGAAGAGCGCTGCTGAACGCCGCTTCCCCGGAGAGGGGAGGGGACGGAGGGCAGGAGGCCGCAGCGGAGGAGGAGGAGGAGGAGGAGGAGGAGGAAGACTTTCAGCCGTCGGAGGGCAGTGAGAACGAGATGGAGACTGAAATGCTGGACTATATTTAGAAAACAGAGAAGTGCATCTTGGGTCCCCCGTAGCTTTTTAATGTTTCATGATGAGTTTCTGTTGCACTTAAATGTTGATGTTGACTTTCTTTTTTTGTTGTTGTTGTTTTTTAATAAATCATAATGGAAATATATTTGTTTTTCTGTGTGTTTTTTTTTTTCTTCAAACATATCCATGAAATCCAATTGCAGTCACAATAAAATTATTACAGTGCTTTGGTGAGGGGAACTGAATGGCCAATTTTTTTTTTTTTTTTTTTTTTTTTTACAATATTGTATACACCAGGGGTCCCCAAACTACGGCCCGGGGGTTATTAATGACTGCCTTCATGCGGGCCGGACAGAGACACGCCCCGTAGTTTGGCCACAACTGCTATAAAGGATGTGGAGGGCAGGAACATGACCTGTGTGTGACCAGCAGTCAGACCAGTGCAGTTTCATTTCAAATCAACTTCAGTGGAAAAAGCCTATTTGGATAATAAAACATTTAAGCATTGCCGAGAGGTTGCACCCATTTATCTTGTAAGAATATTTTTGTCACAAGTATGAAAAGTATTAATCAGAAACATTGAGTGAACTTTATGAAAAAAAAAGTATATATATTTAAAAATTAATTATTATTATTTTTATTTTATTTTATTTATTTATTTTTTGTTGGGGGGTTGGGGGGGTTGTTTACATGTGTGCATCCATCAAACATCACTGTAACTACGGTAACTCTTGTATATACTATATACTGACAGATCAGATACCTTACAGCTTTGTTAGACACAGTAGATCAGTTCATGACTACTGGAGCTGGGGTCCTGTCCACACGGGAACGTATTTTGGTGGAAAGGGTAAAGTATTTAACCGTTACGGCGTTTCGTCCACACGGCAACAGCAATTTGGGTCCCCCGAAACGCTGTTTTTTGAAAACGGGTCCCAGAGCCGTTTCGCCGTTGCCACATCGTTGCCGTGTGGACGGTGAAAACGTCTTTTCCTTGTAAAACGATGACGTCATCGCACCGTCACTTGTCATGTGACCGGAAAAAACACGGCATGCAGCGGCACAAACAACAACGATAGCGGCCAGTGGAGTTGTCTCTGTATTGCAGGCGCGTCAAGATGTGTTGGCAATATTACTACAAAACCTCACAAAACCTCAGACTCACTTTTTCCCCCCGCTACTCGCCGTTTTTTTTGTTTTCTGTGTGTTTAGTGTGTAGCGGAAATGCCCTCTTTCTAAATCGTGGGTCCGGTGGCTGTGTCGGCGTCTGTTAACAGCGCCACGTTTCGGTGTGGCATACGCATTACATCGTTTTCACCAACCGTTCCGTTTCCATCTGTCAACTTGGCAGGGGTGTTGCCTTTCCAAAACACAACTCTCACCAAACATCACCAAAGCATCATTAAGGTCTTTTTTTTTTTTTTTTTTTTTGTTAAACTGGCAATGTAAACAAAATGACTTCAAAAGATCTTTTCTCCTGAGCAGATAGAGTCTGCTCTGGCCTTTATTGTAGAGTGCTGTCGTGTTTATCAGGCCGGTCCAGTTTATTGTTCAAGTGAACACCAAGGTACTTGTAAGATGTCACCATCTCGATATCTGTACCCTTGATGTTCACCGGTGTCGGGGTGCCGAGTTTTTGTCTGCGGAAATCCACCACCATGTATTAATCAAAAACATTGAGTGAACTTTCTAAAAATATATATATATAAAAAAAAAATATATATATATATATATATGTATATATATGTAAATATATATATATATATATATATATATATATATATATATATATATATATATATATATATATATACATGTATATATATATACATATATATATATATTTGGTTTTGTTTACATGTGTGCATCCGTCAATCATCACTGTAACTATGGTAACTCTTGTATATCTCGTATTAACTTGCATGCGTAACTAGCGCTGACAGACCAGAGACCTTACAACTTTGCTAGACACAGTAGATCAGTTCATGACTACTGGAGCTGTACACTGTGAGACTTCCAGCCCGGCACAGCAGCTGTGTCAACTTGGCAGGAGGCGTCCCCTTTCCAAAACACAACTCTCACCAAACACCACCAAAGCATCATTAAGGTCTTTTTTTTTTTTTTTTTGTTTAACTGGCAATGTAAACAAAATAACTTCCAAGTCTGTGATATAAAAAAAAAAGTAGAGTAAAGGTTGAATCCAATTATATAATACAAAAAAAAGTCTTTTTTTTTATATTATAATTTTGTTTGTTTTTTTGTTTTTTTCATCTACACACACTACTGCTGCTTCCACGGATACAAACATGATGAGGTGGATGTCCTGGATCAAGTGTGTGGTTTCTGTAGCACAAAACGAGGGCAGATGAATGAACTTGAGGTGGTCTGATAATGTTACCTAACGGTGGGAAAAACGAGGGGCTGCAGACTGCTCTCGGGTCAGGTGTCTGAAGGGGGGGGGGCTTCCTTTATAAAAGTGTGCCTGACCATTTTGCCAGGTTAGCCATTCGTCCACTATGGCAATGCTCTGGATCCTAGCAGCCATCGCTGGCTACCTGCACGCTGCCTCTGCCGCCTCAGTGAGTACAACCATGCAAGTTTGACATTGATTAATTATTAATTAATGTTCTAATAATTATAAGATTACTCTCTAAAACGTGCCAGGGGAACTGTGAATGGAAACCTTTTTTTTTTTGTTGACTGATTTAGCTTAAATGAAACAATTTTTAATAGTCACCTCGTGAAAAAAATATCTGCTTTTCTTCCTTATTGGCACACTAGTAGTTACTTTTTTTTTTTTTTTTTTTTTAAACCTAATTGTTTCACTGAGTGCCCGACAAAAGGGTTAAACACCTGCACTCAATGTATGCTTTTCCCACAACAGCCAAAGAGGCACATTTGAATATTAGCATACCTCGGCAGACCACATGTCACTGATACAATTTGATGAAAACTACGAGCTTTGGTTGTGTGTTTTTGTCTGTTTTTCGTTCATCACTTTGCGCAGCTCGGGGTGGTGACCACCGAAGGAGGGCAGGTGAAGGGGGAGAACGTCCGCATCAGATTCGGCCGCTACATGGACGTGTTCAAGGGGATTCCCTTCGCTGACGCCCCCGGAAGGTTTGAGAAGCCAAAGCGTCACACAGGCTGGGATGGTGAGTTGACCGCCAACCGAGGGGGGGGGAGATGACCCAATTAACGGGACACTAACTCAGGCAGAAATCCTTTAGACCACGTACACATTTAACTAATTAATAAATTATGAAATGGGTTTGAAAACTGAACTAAATATAAATCAGGCATGGCCAAACTACAGCTTGTCTGTGTCCGGCCACCCCGCATGAAGGCAGTCATAAATCCCCCCACCAACGACACTTTTGCGACACGTAACTTTGCAGACACGTTAGCGTGACAGCGACAGCGATAGCTTGCTTCTTCCGCCCCCCCGGTAAACTAAAAATGCTGGGACGTTAGCGCTATTTCCAAGTCCCCCCCTTTCCCCCAACGACACTTTTGCGACACGTAACTTTGCCGACATGTTAGCGTAGCACGTTAGCGTAGCGCGACAGCGATAGCTTGCTTCTTCCGCCCCCCCAGTCAACTAAAAATGCCGGGACGTTAGCGCAATTTCCAAACCCCCCCCGCCCATCAACGAAAAAAATGGCAGGACGTTAGCGCTATTTCCAACCAGCCCCCCAACCCAACCCCTGGTCAACAAAACTGTTGTGGCCCACCGACACAATGCAGTTCTGTCATGCGGCCCATTGCGAATAAAGTTTGGCCACCCCTGATGTAAACATTGTCCGATACACCGTTGTCACTGCTTTATATACACTCCAACTGTGTCCACTCACGACGATCCTGACGCCGCAATGCCTTCCATCCTCAGGCATTCTCAAGACCACCAAATACCAGCCGAGATGTCTTCAGCTAAACTTTCTCCTGACCGACGTCATGGGCAGCGAGGACTGCCTGTACCTCAACATCTGGGTTCCTCAAGGCAAAACGGGTAAAGGGGGGCTGCCTTATCCAGAGCTGGGCGGTTCATTTGCTTACAAAGTTTTTTGAGAATGATGTCATGGTCACCCTGTCCCGGTCCTGGTCCCTGGTCCAGTGTCTTCAAATCTGCCGGTTATGGTCTGGATCTACGGAGGCGGCTTCCTCGTCGGAGGCTCGATGGGCGCCAACTTCCTGGACAACTACCTGTACAGCGGGCAAGAGATCGCCGACAGAGGCGACGTCATCGTCGTCACGCTGGGGTACCGCGTCGGGAGCCTGGGCTTCCTGAGCACCGGGGCGACCGACCTGCCAGGTGAGGGGTTGGATTTAGAGGCTCGACTCCGATCGTCGGGGGGTGGAAATGTAGCACTCGTTGACGTGGGGGGCGGACAGAGACACGCAGCGGGCCGGATGTGGCCCGCGGGCCGTAGTTTGGGGACCCCCTGCTATAGACTCTGTGAAAATGTTTTGATACTCGCCAGGGAACTATGGTCTGTGGGACCAGCAGGCCGCCATCGCCTGGGTGTACAGGAACATCCGCTCGTTCGGTGGGAACCCGAGCAACATCACGCTGTTTGGAGAGTCTGCAGGTGGAGCGAGCGTCAGCTTTCAGGTGACGAGCTCTTTCTAAAGTGCACAACTACTCGATTGTAGTTGACTAAAAATGACTCGGGAGCGTTCACACCTGTAGTTTTTGTCCCCAACAGACTCTCACTCCCCACAACAAAGGGATGGTGAAGCGAGCCATCTCCCAGAGTGGAGTCGCCCTTTGCCCGTGGGCCATTAACAAGAACCCGCGCAAGTTTGCCGAGGAGGTATGCCGTTCATTTATTGCAGGGGTCGTACTCCCCCCCCACCCTCAGCCCCACCCACCTTTGCCGACACGATAGCGTAGCACGATAGCGTAGCCCCCCCCGCCCGTCAACAAAAAAATGCCGGGACGTTAGCGCTATACAAACAGACCCCCCCCCCAGGATGTTAGCGCTATTTCCAACCAGCACCCCCCCCCCAGGACGTTAGCGCTATATGTCCAACCCCCCCGCACACGTAACTTTGCCGACACGATAGCGTAGCGCGACAGCGGTAGCGCGCTCCCGTCCCCCCGCTCAACAAAGATGTTAGCGCTATGTTTACAACCCCTCCCACCCCCCCACCCCCATCAACGAACCGTGACCCGCCGACATGATGATGCAGTTCCGTCATGTCATGTGGCCCATTGCTAAAACAGTTTGGAAACCACTGACTTATTGGGATTCACTTTTGCACACGGCCTGGAAACTTGACGTGAAACCCTGTCCCTCCCCAGGTTGCCGTGAAGGTCGGCTGCCCCACTGACAGCAGGATGGCAGTCTGTCTGAAGATGACAGATCCCGTGAAGCTAACGATGGCCGGCAGTATCAGCTTGGACGCCTCACCCGACAGTAAGGCCTGCACTTCACTTCACACACAGTAGATGTGTGACTGATAACACTGCACTGAAAAATATTACTACCGTAATTTCCGGACTATAAAGCGCACCTGAATATAAACCGCAGCAGCTAAATTTAGGGGAAAAAAAACAAATGTGTACATATACAAGCCGCACTGGACTATAAGCCGCAGGTGTTTCGTCAGAGTAATTCCACATCCCGACCTCCCCTTTGAGTTGTACCTCAAACCAACCAGCAGCATTGCATATGTTCTCAAATTAAAATAAATTAAATATATGTATGTAATGTAACGTCATTTTTTTTTACCTGCCCCTCTCAGATCCCATTGTATACAACTTGCTCCTGTCCCCGGTGGTTGACGGTGACTTCCTGCCTGATCAGCCTCATAACTTGTTCCACAATGCAGCAGACATTGACTACATTGCAGGAGTCAACGACATGGACGGACACCTCTTTACCGCTGTGGATGTGCCTTCCATTAACTCCAACTTGCTGGAAACACCCGTGTAAGTAAGCTCGGGCAAATCCCCCTTTCGTGACATCACAAAGGGCAGTTGTACCTCCCTGATATTTCTCCCAGGGTGTTGTTGAAACACCGCCACGTAACTTTGCTGACACGGCAAACTTTGCGCAGGAAACGCAAAAATGTGAGCGAACCTTTGCTGGCACAACTCTTTACTGAACTCTGTCGTTTATCCACATCGTCTTTTCAAGAGCGATCTTTCTTTCTGTTCTCTGTGGCGCTCGCTTTTAGCGAGCTACTGCTTCTGCAAACACGGCGCGCTTCAGGCGCCTTCAAGGAATAAACTTGCGGGGCCACACCAGGCCGGGCATAGGTACTGCATCGTTTTCAGTCGTTTCCAGCCACGTATTGGGATTTATTTTTTATTTATTTATTTATTTATTTATTTTAATACGGCTTCGTGTAAACGCAGGTTTTTTTCCGAGTGCGGTTTCAAATATATGCAGTTTCAAAAAAAAAAAAATCCCAAAACATGTAGTTGAATTGTTTTATATTTCTTAGTGTCACTTTTATCGTTATCGCAATACATGCCAGAAATTATTGTGATAAAACTTTTAGTCCATATCGCCCATCTCTAGCCGTGAGTTTCTACTGTTTATATTTGTGTGCGCACTTCTTTAACACCTGGGAAGGGGGTGTGTGTGTCACTGCGGGGGTGTAGCCACGACGCTATTTAATGACATTGACCTGTGCGCCTCGGATGGCTTGGTGTGGTGGGGTGAGCGTCGGAGGTCATTGCGATAAAGAACAAAGTGAATAAAAAAAGAACCTCGAAGCAAGACTGGATTCTGGATTCTGGTGCTTTTATTTTGTAAAAGTGTGTTGCTGGCTTCTGCGGAACCAGAAAAGAAAAGACTTCGCTCATATTGTAGAACATGTGTGATTTATGACTGCCTTCACGCGGGCCGGACAGAGACACGCCGCGGGATGTGGCCCGTGGGCCATAGTTTGGCCATGCCTGGTTTAGTGTGTGAGATGCCTCAGAGGCCTAACAATCATATGTATTTTGGCTGTCCGGCGCTCAGGAAGCCCTCACTTCTGTGCCTTCTTTGCAGTGAAAATGTGAGGAAGCTCCTGGCTGCCTACACCAAAGAGAAGGGCCAAGTCGGCGCAGACAACGCCTACTCGACGTACGTCGCCGACTGGGGAACCAATCCGAGCCAGGAGACCATCAAGAAAACCGTCATTGCCATTGGAACAGACTACATCTTCCTGGTTCCCACCCAGGCTGCTCTTTACCTGCACGCCTCCCACGCCAAGTGAGGACGTGACCTTGCCGTGGTTTGCCCAAGTCTGCACTTAGGTCGTCACCTCCAGATGCTGCTGTACTGTCTGCTCCCGACATCGCGTCTCTCTCTCACTCGCTCTCTCTCCTCCTCTCTCTCTCTCTCTCTCTCTCTCCTCCTCTCTCTCTCTCTCATTCTCACTCTCTCGCTCTCCCCCCTCTCTCTCTCTTTCTCTCTCTCCCCCCTCTCTCTTTCTCACTCTCTCTCTCCCTCCCCTCCTCTCTCTCTCTCTGTCTCACCCCTCTCTCTCTCCCCCTCTCTCTCTTTCTCACTCTCTCTCTGCCTCCCCTCTCTCTCTCTATCTCTGTCTCTCCCCCCTCTCTCTCTCTCTCCCTCCCCAGCTGCAGCACTTCCTGCCGCTGCTGCAGGATTTGCTTGCTTGCTATTTCGGCAGCTTAATGAAGTCTTAACCTTGTGTTCGCCCCCTGGTGGTCGGATGACTGAAAATGAGAAAGTGACCTTGTATAAACGAGACAATCAGAGGGCAGTTGAGAGTTAAGATAAACTTTAATTGAAGTGTTTTTTATTTTCATGCGCTTCACTTTACGTCGTCTATCATTTCAAAGGTCCGGTCGTACTTACTCCTACCTTTTCTCCGAGCCCAATCGCATGGGAGGCCTCCTCACGCCCTACCCCGGCTGGATGGGAGCGGACCACGCCGACGACCTGCAGTATGTGTTCGGGAAGCCGTTCACCACGCCACTGGGATACTGGCCCAGCCACCGGGACGTCTCCGGCTACATGATCGCCTACTGGACCAACTTTGCCAGAACTGGGTATAGTTCTGACCAGACAGGAACATAAGAGCAAGCTTTCGATAGACGAGAATTTCACCTTTGACCTGAACCTTTTTTTCCACCCTCTCCTGCACTAGCGATCCTAACAACGGTGAATCCGCGGTCCCTGTTGCGTGGCCTCAGTTTACCAGCGCAGGTCACCAGTACGTGGACATCCACTCCGACATGAATGCAAACTACGTGAGGGACAAGATGAGGATGTCCTTCGTGACATTCTGGACCAGCATCCTGCCCAACCTGACCGTCAAATACGAATGAGCTTCTGTCTGTCGGCGGAAGTGTGCAACTGCCATGGGAGAAAAAAAAAGTGAATAAATTGAAGAACAAAGCACGTCACGTTTGTTTTTCTGACCAATCGTGCTGCATCTAATTCAGGTTCTCGCTATGCAGAGGCATTGAGATGCATGATTGCTTACAGTCTGAATTGTATATGCTAAAAATCTTAATAATACAATGGTGGTTGGCAACACAAACACATTTGTCAAGAGTCATTTTTGCATGCGCGTCAATATTACTCCTTCGGAAAGCCCGAATGGATTTTGCGTATACATTGTGATTAATCGTGATTAATCAGGGTGGTTGGAAACATAGCGCTAACGTCCCGGCATTTTTTTTCGTTGACGGGGGGGGCTGGTTGGAAATAGCGCTAACGTCTTTGTTGAGTGGGGGAACGGGAACGGGAGCGGGAGCGCGCTATCGCTGTCTTGTGCTACGCTAACGTGTTTGCAAAGTTACGCGGCGGGGCGGGGGGGGGGGGATGCTGGTTGGAAATACGGGAATTATGACTGCCTTCACGCGGGCCGGACAGAGACACGCAGCGGGCCGTAGTTCGGGGACCCCTGATCCAAGGTTACAGTGATTTGACTGTATAAAAAAAGAAACACATTTGTCAAGAGTCGTTCACTTTCTGTTTGTTTAACCACAAAAGACAGGACTCAAGGACGGTGATAGGTGCAAGTTATTTGTAAATTTTCTTTTTTCTAAATGAAGAAATTCATTGGCAAAATAGGATTTTTTTGGAAAAGCTATTCTTTTTGTTCTGGCTTTTCCTGAAATGATTAAGAACACCATCGCCAATGCAATTTTCGGGCACCCAGTGATACAGTGCTAAGCATTTTGCCTACCACGGTAGATCATTCGGAGCTATAATCTGTCGGTAGAACACCTTTACCCCCGGGCCAGCTCGGACGTCAACTTCAATTTCCTTTATTTTGAAAGTATATGTAGCGTGGTAATGTTGCGAAGAGAGACACCCCGCACTACACATTTATTTTTTGTTTTTCTTTGTTTCTTTAGAAGCTTTTATTTTGGTTTTCTGGTGGACGCACAACAGATAACACACATGTTAACGTCCTCTACTACAGTTCTGCTCCACGTAGCTCTCACGAGCCACTTGAGAGACTTCCTCTCTAGCGTTATTCCCCCGGGGCGAACGCGACCTCCACTGGTAGAAGTGGGTAACTGCACCCTTCTCACCGATCACTCTCACACACACACCACAGCAAACCACAACAAAAGCAGGAACAGTGTTTATGCCACACTTATGCTACACAAAATACACTGGGATTATGACTGCCTTCACGCGGGCCGGACAGAGACATGCAGCTGGCCGGATGTGGCCCGCGGGCCGTAGTTTGGGGACCCCCTGTTGTAACTCAACAAAGATGGGAACGCTTTTAAATGGGAGGAGTCAATCCGTTATCTCGCTCTCTCTCTCTCTGTGTTGGCTCATGTGAGAACGAGCCCACCTGTTTGTGCGCGAGGCGGCTGCGGCGGCGGCCGCTTCACCGTCGGCTTTGAAGATTCCTCACTTCATTTAATTCAATGTATTTTGTTATTTGCTTATTTTGCTATTTAAAATGTTTTCATGCCACTGATGAGACCAGTGACGTGTGTGTGTGTGTGTTTTTGAAACAAGAGTACCGTAATTACCGGACTATAAAGCGCACCTGAATATAAGCCGCAGCAGCTAAATTTTTTGGGGGGGGACCAATGTGTACATATACAAGCCGCACTGGACTATAAGCCGCAGGTGTTTCGTCAGGAAACGGGGTCGCGGAGCGGATCGGTTCGGCGGCTGCGAGCCTGCGACTCTGGACTCGCACCGCGGATCCTGTTTGCGGGGTCCCGCTGGTCACCTTGGTTAATTGGTACGGAGTCGGACTCGAGGCAGCGACGCACAGGAGAACATACAGACGAGAGCGCGAGCGACCTACCCAGATCGACTGCCTTTCACTTAAAAGCTGCATCATATGCAATTCTTCCTTTGTTTTCCATAGTGAGGGTTTGTGCATGAAAACTACAAATAAAGTTTTTTTTTTTTTTTTAACTTCCTTTGCGCAAACTGTCTTGGCTCTCGTTCTGTTATTTGCTTCCACTTTTTGCTGTCGTTGTGCGCTCGCGAGCTGCCCGTCTCACTCTTTCCCGAGCGCCCACCCCAAAAATCCATAGTTGAGAAGGTCCCCTAGTGTCCGTTAGCTGTAAAAACAACCATAGATTAGCCGCACCGTTGTATAAACCGCAGGGTGCAAAGCATGGGGGGGTGGAGTAGCGGTTTAAGGTGCCTACACACTGAACACGTCAAGCGCAGGGTGGCGTCAGTGCAGCCATTCATTGTGTATGTGCGACGTCGGCGTCAGAGCGCAACGCCGTGCAGAGAGCAGAGCAGAGCGCAAGGGTGGCGTTTGACACCTTGACGCCTTGACGCTTGATTTAAATTTTTTTAAATCGGGCGTCAACGCGCTGTGACGACATCTAGGCGCGGCCAATAGGAGAGCAGCCGGCTCCGGGGGAGAAAGTGCCCAGATGCACAGCACGGCACCAGTTGTTAAATATGTGTTAAAACTTCTCTACATCGAACTGTGCCTGACAATATATGAATGGATGGACCTTGCAATTGGATGCTGGGGCTTGACTCCAACACAGACTGGCAGAGAGACACAATGCACCCTGGCGCGCGCGCGCGCACACACACACACACACACACACACACACACACACACACACACACACCTTTTCTGACTATCAGAGCCTGAATGAGCTGAGGCAGAAGGGGCTATGAAGATGCTCTGGCCAAATCAAGCATGCAGAGGGTGAGTCGACACCTAATTTAAATGAAATGAAACCCTCATCAAGTATCATGTTTATACCAGAAATAACTGGTATTGCTCATTTCTTTGATATTCTCGAGAGAAAAAAAAATTGCAATATGTTTTAAAATGCCACAAGAGCTCTGAGATCTCTGGTGGGGCAACAGAGACACAACAATAAAGCACCTGCAGCTAATAATTATCTGTTATTTGTTAACCTGTAAAGAATCTCTGGACTAGACAAGAAGGAAAACAAAAAGTATTGACTAAGCTCAAACCAGCCCTGAAAAACATACAGTTTTATTCTCTGTCTCAGCACAGATTTTTTCCCCATGAAAATCATAACGCTTGTTCTTTCCTTTCCTTTTTTGTGTGCGCCTAGATGCAGACGAGATGGTTATCGGGGACGGAGGCTTCGTCTTCGCCCTGGAGAAGAGAGGTTAGACAGAGGCAGGAACTTGTCCCTGATGCATACAAGGTGTTTCTTTTGCACTTACACGTGCACGCACCATCTGATGAAGTTGGTTGTGTGTCCTTGTCTCCTGGCTCACAGGGAGTGCAGATCAAGAAGCAGCTGGGTGTGTTCGTCATCAAGGACGTGGACGTCCTCATCGCAGAGGTACATTGTTGGCTGCCTGGGGCGTCACCAAGGGCCACGCTGCCCCCAGTACTTTGAGCACGTGGAGGAGGCTGAGTGGGCATCAACTGCCACTTCAACCCGGACACCTGCGTGAAGACTGTGAAGATGATGAAGGAAGGCGTGGAGAAGGCCGGCCTGAAGGCTCACTACATGTGCCAGCCGCTGGCCTATCACACCCCAAACTGCGGCTGCCAGGGTTTCATCGACCTGCCAGAGTTCCCCTTCAGTGAGTGTGCGCGTGTGGCAGGATGACCCTCGTGCTTTTGTTGACATGAATGACTGCGTTTGTGTGGACCTTCTCCTCCTTCCGATCATATTGGCCTGCACACGCCAAACAAAATTGGGTGTTTGCATTGGTTTCTGATTGCTGTGTCCTATTTGGGGAAGCACACAGTCGTTTTTAAAAGACTGATGTGGCTTATTGTAGCTTCAGCATGCTGACGACCTCGTTGACCTTAGTTTTTGACCATACTTTTGTCTATTGCATCATTAGGCAGGACCAGGAAATTGAGTGCGCTCGTGTAAAAGCCGCCTTGTCTCCCGCAGGTCTTGAGCCCAGGATCCTGACCCCATGGGACATGCACAAATACGCCCGTGACGCTTACGACGCTGGCATCCGCTACATTGGCGGCTGCTGCAGGTTCGAGCCCTACCACATCCGCGCCCTGTCCGAGGAGGTGAAGGAGGAGAGGGGCATCCTGCCTGCTGGCTCCGAGAAGCACGGCATTTGGGGTTCTGGCCTGGAGATGCACACCAAGCCTTGGGTCAGAGCCAGGTAGAGACTCCTCGCCTTCATCCACTTTCGTGGAACACGCATTCAGGTTCATCTCCGTTTGTGGTTTTAAATGAAGCCGACTTGCGTCTGCAGGGCTCGCCGCGATTACTGGGAGAAGCTGAAGCCCGCCTCTGGCCGTCCCCTCTGCCCCTCCGTGTCCAAACCTGATGGCTGGGGCGTCACCAAGGGCCACGCTGACCTGATGCAGCAGAAGGAGGCCACCAGCAAGGAGCAGCTGCAGGCTCTGTTTGACAAGGCCCAGGGCCAGTGAGCTTCCTCCCAGGCACCTTTCAGAGGACGGAAGAGTCTCTGAAGTTTCCTCCACCCTCCCCTAAAAGCCAACACCTGCCTGATTTGTTTTGATTAGAGCAATTTTATTGCGTTTCAGGGGAGATCCGGTAGCGGGCACTCAAAATTAGCACTCCAGTTTAAATCATTTAAATGTCTGTATTTGTCCAAGGACTTCTCGTCGCGTGGATTTGCTGCGAGAGGAAGATAAGCTGTGAAAACACTCAAGTCCTGAACCTTGTCTTGCAAAAGATGAGCAGAAATAAATATTTTCCAAGTGAACAAGAACAGCACATGAGTTTTTTATTTATTTTGCACCAAAGAGTTAAAAAGTAAAATATATGATTATGTGAGTCTTGTGGGCTTCCAATACATGCTACTTTAAAAAGAAATGGCAACAGGACATATTTGGTATCCTCGATTATTGCACATCAGCATTGGAGTTGATTTTTATGTGCATTTATGGGGATTATGGGTAAGGTAATTTTCTTGTTAATAATTTTTTCCTGCAAATTAAATTGATAATTGAGAGAAGAATTCAAGTTGGATTCATTTTTTTTTTCCTCAGTCAGTCGTTTTTGTTGTTTTTTTTGTAGGGGTCCTATAACCTTTGAGCTTCAGTTGCACATTCTTAAAGGATGGGGTGCCACCAGGTGGTTCAGAAAATATTGCAGAAAGAAAAGAAATACATTTTTTTCTTTTAAAACTTACTTTCACTTTTGAATTATCTAGAAAATTATTACCAGAGGTATCAATAAAATATTTGTATCATCTCTTGGCAGCTTTTAATTTATGCTGCATTAAATATTATAAATGTTTAGACTTCAATCTGACCCCCGAAGAACATCAACACAACCTCATGATGTTAAAAATAGTAAAAAGGTTTATTTACATGTTTTTAAAATGTACACAAAAAAATCTAATATATACAACATATACACAAACAGGGATCTGAGGACTGTACACGGTGCAGAGGAGAGCTCAGTCAGATGAAGGACTGGAGATTCTGAAACGCAAAGAAACAAAACATGCAAACATGAGTGATGTGTCGGATGGATGGTGATTCTAATTCTTGAGAACAGCATTTCTTTTCAATTGTAAACATGTGAGACCACTATTTGCACAAAATGAAATTGTATTTTATTTCATCTTTTTCTTAAAAAGGTCCTCCATCTCTTTCTCATATTAAGCATTTCTCTGGAAGAATCATAAATGTGTTCCCATCATCAGGTTTTCATGAGGCCTACCTGGCACTGCGATGGAGGCGTCCATCTGCCGCTCCTCTTCATTCTTTTACTTCGACCCTACACAAAACCAGAAAAGGTCTGAGATCAGTAGGCAGAAGCATGTCTTGTGCACTCTGATGGTGCTTTGCTTCCACAGTTGTGGTGTAGTGTTGCACTGTGACTCTGTGTGGTGTACATACGTAATTATAAGTGGCCGACCAGCCTGGGTGCTGCTGGGAGTGGAGCTCTTTCTCCACTCTGGCCTTTTCATAGTATCCATCCTGCTCCTCCTTTGACAGCGACCTCCTCTGAGGGCACACAGCAACACCATGTCAGCAGGTCCACTCTTGGTGCATTAAGTTGTATAATAGCTATGAATGAATCAACACATCTCAAACCTGTAAACAGTTCACTCACCATCTTGCCCAGAACATTTAGAGCAGCGCTGTCCCTGATTTTCAGGTCCTCAATGACCTTCTTGCGCTGCTCTCCTCTGAAGATCATGAACGCATTCATGGGCATTTTGATATAAGGATGGTCGGCCGTGCGGGTTCTTTTTCTGCGGAAAAACATAAAGAATTAAAAGAATGTTAAAACAACAACAGTGAACAAAACTGAATCCAGAAAAAAGCTGAATCTTTTTGAGCATCTAATAGCACACCTGGGCGCTGGATGGATTGTGGGCAAGCGTTGTGAGAATTAAGTACATTTGGAGCAAAACTTAATTCTTACTTTGGGTTCATCACTGCACTTTGAGGAGCAGGACCAGCAGCGCTGTAGATATTGGGAACCATCCTGTAAACTGGTTCTCCGTTTCCACACAGACAAAATAGACTGATGTTTTGGTGCGTGAAACTATAGCGTCAGAAGCTCACTGGTTGTGTTTTCATTGCGTCTTTGAGACTTACAGGACGGGTGTAAAAGTGATGCTAAAAATGAGCATGGCCTGACCTCACTGCTTCTAGTAGCGATGATGTCGAACTGAGTGAGCGCAGTTCATGGTTTTCACCAGCAGAGGGCAGCGTGAAACAAGGCGTCGGTGCGCCACAGTCGCTGAAAAACATGTTCATGCTGTTCTACAACACAGCCGAAACAAATGCGAAACAGTGTAAATGGCGGAGAAAACGTTTTTCTGTGGCCTCGACAAACCTGTACTCACCGTCGCCACGTCTGGAAACTTGCGCTCATTGTGTGATTTACCGATGAGTGAACTTTCTCTCGAAGCCCCACCCTCCTATAGCGACTGCGCAGGTGCTGACCAGGCCCTTTTGGCCGAGGAGGTCCGAGCGCCCTTTTCAGACAACGTTCCAACCAATAATGTAATTTTCAAGAGCGTCTGGCTGCAGACCTGCACTGTCAGGACCCACCTGCACTGAGAGGACCGCATGCACTGTCAGGACCGGAAATTCATTTAAAGCCTTTCAAATTAAAACGCTTTTGGACAGAAAGTTCATTTAAGCCCCGGAAGTTCATTTAAATCCTTTCAAATTAAAAGGTTTTATAAATTTAAACAGAGTACGTGAAGATTTTTTTTAAAGATTAATTGTTATGTTTACTGTGCCATCAGAACAGGCTTTCGATTTTCTATTGTATTTTCAGTTTGAAAGATTACGATTATGATCCACTCCTGGTAGCTTTCATAACTATGTTTTGCCGGAGAAAACGAAACCGCACGACCGACCTCCCATACATCAAGAAGCCCGAAAAGAAGCCCGAAAAGAGCAGCGCATCACGGTCATGGAAGACCTGAAAATCAGGGACAGTGCTGCTCTCAATGCCGTTCTGGGCAAGATGGTGAGTGAACTGTTTACAGGTTTGAGATGTGTTGATTCATTCATAGCTATTATACAACTTAATGCACCAAGAGTGGACCTGCTGACATGGTGTTGCTGTGTGCCCTCAGAGGAGGTCGCTGTCAAAGGAGGAGCAGGATGGATACTATGAAAAGGCCAGAGTGGAGAAAGAGCTCCACTCCCAGCAGCACCCAGGCTGGTCGGCCACGTTCAATTACGTATGTACACCACACAGAGTCACAGTGCAACACTACACCACAACTGTGGAAGCAAAGCACCATCAGAGTGCACAAGACATGCTTCTGCCTACTGATCTCAGACCTTTTCTGGTTTCGTGTAGGGTCGAAGTAAAAGAATGAAGAGGAGCGGCAGATGGACGCCTCCATCGCAGTGCCAGGTAGGCCTCATGAAAACCTGATGATGGGAACACAACGTTTATGATTCTTCCAGAGAAATAATTAATACGAGAAAGAGATGGAGGACCTTTTTAAGAAAAAGATGAAATAAAATACAATTTCATTTTGTGCAAATATTGGTCTCACATGTTTACAATTGAAAAGAAATGCTGTTCTCAAGAATTAGCATCACCATCCATCCGACAGTGCAGGCTACCAGGTTGCTAGCACACATCACTCATGTTTGCATGTTTTGTTTCTTTGTGTTTCAGAATCTCCAGTTCTTCAGCTGATGGAGCTCTCCTCTGCACCGTGTACAGTCCTCAGATCCCTGTTTGTGTATATGTTGTATATATTAGATTTTGTAGTGTATATTTTAAAGACATGTGTAAATAAGCAAAGCACCATCAGAGTGTCTTCAATGGCTCAGTGTGTTGACCTTTGCTCTCCCCCCATTCCAGGAGCAGTTCCTGTATCCTGTTGGATAGCTAGCAGCAGCCACAAGTCTTTTTTTTATATTTAAAGTTTAAGTAATTTGCAGTGCACTTTTGTAATAAAGAAAAGTTCATATTTTATATATCTTTGTTGGTGTCAGATTATTTACAATTATTAATAGGCCTGGGCTTTCAGGGACATCTGGTGGTCCTTGGACCTCACTTTGAGAACCACTAATCAATTTTTTTCGGTATTTATTTCAATTTATCTGCATTTATGTTTGCAAAAACCAATTTCTTTGGGCGTGCATCGGTAAGGTGGGGCCCCAGGGATTTCTTGCTTGGAGCCCAGCAACGTCTCTGCCCACCCACCCCAAAAAAGGTCCTTCCTGTAAATCAGACCCTGTGTCTCAATAGTGTTTAAATTGAATAAAAAATAAATAAAAAACTTGTGCTACGGCGATTGGCCATGTCTGACTTCAGAGCTCCAGCAGCTGTTAACTTCAATAGTGAAAAGAACGACAAACAGTGAAAGTGGCTGGAACATGGTGAAGGGAGTGTTCATACAGGGCTTACTGTTACTGAGTAGGGGAGTATGACCTACCTGAGCTGGGCGCCCAGGCGTGGTTCAGGTAAAGTTCATGTTAGATAGAGACGGAGGCTGCTGCTGCAGCTGCTGCTGCTGTCCCCGTCCTCTGGCTTGACATCATCCGGAGAAAGCAAGACGTCCACCGGGTCCAGAAGCTCCTTGTCCAACACTTTCGGCGAGCCAGGAGCCAAACGTGTGACTAAAACATTCAAATGTGTGGGAATCGCTAATGCTATCTTATGATGGCAAACGTCAAATTCCGAAAAAAAAGACATGTACATGCTTATAGAGCTGAATTAAAATGCAAGGCGAATAGCTTAATGATCAGAAAGACATACTATATAACTTTGTTAGGTTGGAATGCGAGCGACTGAAAAGGCAGTCAACGTCAAAGTCCCTCAAGTTTGTGGCCAAAACTTTTTCCATTCCTTAACATACCTTAATGCTCAGTGGTCAGTAGGTGTAACTGCAGGTAATGTCCCCCTGAATCCAAGATGGATAACCGATAGAGATGGACCACTGCTGTCAATCTTTCTGTCCCAGAACTACCCAAGAGGTGAAATAGTAATAATCATGATAGTAGTAGTTGTAATAAAGATTTGTTTTTCAAACTCTAAAATAAATGGGCTTGTATATGACTTAAAACGCAAGTTAATTCATTTTTGCATGAAATGCACACTGGTTTCATGTTCGGTGCTCCGGCAGCACTGGATTGATCATGTTTTAAAATTATAATATAAATAAACTTTAAAAGAAAAAAGAAAAAAAAAAGAAATTAATTACGTGAGGATGTGCTCATGTTCTTTGAGAAGGTCACTTACAATTTGTAATGCACCTTAAAAAAACAACGAAGGTTATACAAATATTTTTGAAATCTTTGGTACTCATTTTCTAGATAATTCAAAGGTTCAAGTAAATTAAAAGACTATTCATTTCGTAATGCAATAGTTTTTAAAACCACCTGGTTGCCCCCCATTATTTTAAGAACCAGCAAGTAAAGCTCCAAAGAGGTTTATGGGTTCCCGTGAAGAAAACTGGTGGGACAAGTCATGACGAATACAATGATTATTAAACTTTGCAGAAAGGTCTCACTGACTTCTTATCTAACTTATAAATTGAATTTGCACCTGAGGTATTCAGATGGAGAATGTTGCCACCGTTACCAGGAGGAGGAGACCATAAAAAGCATATTGGAAAAGTCACTACGGAAAATCAACTTCATTTCCCATAATCCCCACAAATGCACAAATCTTAAAAACCTAGCGCAGTCACGTACACCTAGCATACCATGCTAATGTTGCCCCCTCTAGCTGCCCGCGTGCAACGGAACGTTCATCTCAACGTACTTTGAACGTATGTCAAAATTTGACAATTATTTAAGTGTGCTTATGTATTAATTTGGGCTCATTGTGACCGGAAATAAAAGACGCATCAGAAAATTGAGTTTTCTACGCTATACCCATAAAACGCATTACTTTTTTTTGACAAAACGTGCGGCGATGAACCCAAACCGCCATAACTGACATTCCTTCATACGTCACCATCACCATGGCAACATCCTCCGAACGTTCGAGGGGGTATATAAGGAAGGCCGTAGTGTCGGACAGTTTGTGGAGCATCAACATCAGGTAAACTCACCCCAAATGTTCTACCCAGGAAACACAGTAAAACCTTTCATAACTATACACGAATATGCTGTTTATGCACATACACAACGTGTAAGACTTTATTCACAGAAGTTATCACAGTATTTTGCTGAGCCTACAGAGGAGCAGTGGTTAACTGTGAAACACGTTCTGAGATATCTAAAAGGTACTTCTGAAAAAGGTTTGTGTTTCCAGAGAAGCTGTGAGAAACTTGGCATCCAAGCCTACAGCGATGCTGACTGGGCGACAGATGTCAGCGATAGACGCAGTACGACCGGCTACTGTGTGAGACTTAACAAAAACAATTCTCCAGTTTCATGGAAAACTAGAAAACAACCTACAGTTGCACTCTCAACATGTGAAGCAGAATATATGGCATTAGCTTCAACGATCCAGGAGCGTCTATATCTCGAACAGTTACTAGAAGGTATGGATAACTACAAATACACAAAAACGGTGGTTCATGAGGACAATCAGGGAACAATTGCTTTTGCTAAAAACCCAGTCAACAGACAGAGGTGTAAGCATATAGATATAAAATACCATTTCATCAGATCCACTGTGGATGAAGGTAAAGTCGTTTTGATGTATTGTTCTACAGATACTATGGTTGCCGACATTATGACCAAACCTGCAACCAAGTTGAAGCTGCAAAAGTTTGCACCTATTATTTTTGGAGTTGGAAATGTGTAAGACAAGAGTCCACATTCATTCCATTCTGTATTTTTGTTTCTTTTGATAAGTTCATTGTTTACAACAACCTGAGAACAAGTGGGGGTGTTAAGAATTGACATGGTATTGTGTCCTCAGTTTTGTTTCATGTGCAATTCCATAATTGACCACATGGGGGAAACACTTATTATAAACTTCTATGTACTTAGGTGAAGTTTTTCTTCTGTTTTTCTTTCTGTAAAACAAGTGTGTGTTCAGTCTTTATTAAATACGCCGTGTTGGCTAAAAAGAGCCAACAACATTCAGTCATCTTTTCTCCGAATGCAACGTTAGCTGCAAAGGTTCGACCATAAGCCTCAACAATGATCCTGTATGTTTTCTGTCGGGAATGTAATTTGCAGTGAAGAACATCTAACGCCTCACTCTTATGGATGACTGCTTCTTCTGAAATGATGTCTATTATGTAGTTGGCCTAAACCTTTTAATTCAGTCACTTTTCAAAAAGAACAAAGAAAATAGAATAATTTTCTCTGCTCTCCAAATCAGAAATAATTTGAACAAAATGAATAGCAGAAAATGAAAAGTTGAAAATTTAAAAACGTTGCATGTCTGTGCACTTGCGCCCAGTTAGAAGGTATAAATAGTTGTCGTGTATCCTTACTCCTTTGTCATTAGTCCCAAATGAAGATATTATATGATGTGATAATATGATGATGATGATGAGGATGATGACGACGACGATGGTGATAGTCATAAACAATCTTCTGTTTGACTTTATAGGGATTTCCACAACAGCCCTACGGGCAAGACTGTGGCATCTTCATGCTAATGGTAAATTAGATGTATTCATATCTCCTAAATATATTAATATTTTCTTTTTTTCTAGTATGCCCTCTACACAGTCCTGGATGCTCCATATGATCTCACCATAGTAAGTTTACCTTTTCATTAAAATAAAGGTAGTTAATTTGATGTTGAATGAAATGAAATCCATTTCTGTGTCCGTAGGCCGACATGCCAACCCTGCGAAAATGGTGGTGTATCATGCTGATTGAAAACTTTGATCTCGGAAGGTACAATGTTGTAATTTAATTGACTTTGACATGTTAAAAATGGCACTTTATTTTACTTGTAGTTTTTACTTTAAGTTAGGATCCAGGCAGTCTAAGCTGCCAGTTATCCAGTATGTGCTTCATTCTTTCTTCTGAGGAAACCGACTTCCCATGCATGAAAGGAAAAACACCAAACTTTACACAGAAGCCCAGTCCCATGCTAGACTGCTTCAGCTGCAAAAACAATAGTCAGTAATTTTAGTGGCACTGCAGCAACCATTCATTCTTCCATTCTGTAGAGGCTAAGCCTACTGCTTAAAGTCCCTGAGATGCTTGCTAGATGGGCACCTGTTTGACGCGCTTGCTATAATCCACATCGTTGATATCCACAAAGATGACGAGACTCATATATCTTGCAAAGACGAGTTTATTGCAGCTCCCCGTGGCCCAACGTACAATGATCAACTCCTTCAACATAGCTCGACGATGCAAACACAACGCTTTGAGAAGCAACGCGATCAGAAACTGTGCTCCACCCATCAGGCAACCTCTAACACCTGTACTGTTAGACGTGATGGCAGAGAATAACTCTGACACATTCATTCATTCATCTTCTATACCCGCTTATTCCTATTCAGGGTCACGGGGGTCTGCTGGAGCCTCTCCCAGCTGTCTTAGGGTGAAGGCAGGGTGACACCCTGGACAAGTCGCCAGTTCATCGCAGGGTCACATAGAAACAAACAACCATTCACACTCACCTGCATCAGTTTTTACACACTTCCTTTATTTAAATGGATTGTTGCTGTCTTGTCACTTGCTAAGATGGTCTGTGAACCTTCAGACCACTTAACATTTTCTAAATTTTGTGTCAGACGTTAATTTATTCCACTGACACTCTAATGTCATCTGTGTAGTTGTCCTTCTATTCTCATGCTAGTTTCCAGACTTGCATATCTTGGATTTGCCTAAAGTTGCCTGGCTCCGGCCATTGCTCCACAGCATATGTAATTTTAATTGTTTTATCCTTTTAACCTATTAATATAGCCATGGAAAGAGGTTTACCCATTGGAGCAAGGCATCTAAAGCCCTTCTGGCAGGTGAGGTGCCACCAAACTTTTTTTTTCGACTGAAGCGCAAGACGACATGACCAAGGTCAGTTTGCAGTCATTTTTTTTCCTCAATCTTTATAAGTTCTTTTCAGTTTTCAATCCCAGTAAATGGTTTGAGAATTACTTTGTGACAACTGCTTGTATTCAATGCTCAATATTAATTGTTTAGGCTCAAGATAATAAATGTCAGGAAGAGACAACTGAAGACATGTTGTTAAGTTTTCTAAGATGACCTTTCAGGTTATGAGAAAAAGATGATTATTTTTTTTTCTCCTTGAGATCAGTCCAGTTGGCCGAATTTTGCAGCAATGTGAACAAGCAGCAGAATGGATTCAAGCGAATAAAGAGTTGTTGACAGGAAGGGTGGACATCCCAGAGATTATAAACATGGATGGCGCGCCAAAAGAGGAGGCTACACAGGAAATGACAAAACTGTTCAATGACTCTTTTGAGTCATTCTGCTGCTGCTGCTGCCACAACCCCCCTGTCCTCAACCCCACATGCCAACACCCCTTGGGCCCTCTCCCACCACAGTGACATTGATTCCTCAAATTGGGGATTGTTGTGGAATAAAAATAAAACGCTTAACAAAAATCTCCGAGTGAGAAATCTTTTATCTTTTATAAAAGTTTATTAAAGTTTTTAAGCACAAACACATGGACAGCAAAGCAGTCAGAAAGCGAGTGCAAGGAGACAAAGACATTGAAGATACTTCATCCTGTGAGGAGAGGAAGAAGAGGGAGATATGAAGTTTTGTGAAAGTCTGACCAATTCTAGACACAGGCTACATCGGCCTTGTTCTTTGCCCTCTTTGCCAGGACACTGAAAGATACCAAGCTGTTGCAGGTGGGAGAAGTAAAGCTGAAAAACAAGACTCATAACTCCATAACTCATGAAAGTACAGGATGTGCAAGACGAGATAGTAACTCACATCACGAGCTGCAACATTTCACGAGTATAGAAAAAAGGAAAACTAAAGACGGGGCAGTCAGGACAGTAATTCTAGATATAAATTCTGGACACATTTTTATTAAACAAACAAAATCTGACAATCATACTGGAAGAGCCAAATTTGATTTGGCCAGTGGAAGTGGTATACACAAAGCCAGAGGGAAATTTAGCCCAAGAATGGCTTTCTTATGATCACCTTCTCTAAATGTTTTGCAGAAAGCCAATGTTAAAAAACAGTTTTCTGCTTAACGTTCACTCCATGTTTTTCCTTTTCATCATTCCAAGAGCCAATCGGTTGCAATTAGCTTTAGACCAATCTATGTCTATATATATATATATATATATATATATATATATATATATATATATATATATGTATATATATATATGTATATATATATATATATATATATACATATATATGTATATATACATATATATATATATATATACATATATATACATATATATATATATATATATATATATATATATATATATATACATATATAACACAGTACATATAATGTACATGTATGTGTATATATATATATATATATACACACATAAATATATACACATAAATATATATATATACATACATATACGTGTGTGTGTGTGTGTTACAAAAAACAAACATTTGAACGGTTGGGTTTGTGTTGATAAAAACCCACCTCCTAAAACACAGGGAACACAAAGTTATGAAAGCTAACAGGAGTAGATCATAATCGTAATAATTAAAACTGAAAATACAATAGAAAATCAAAAGCTTGTTCTGATGGCACAGTAAACATAACAATTAATCTTTAAAAAAAGAAAAAATTCCTCACGTCTTCTGTTACAAAAATCTTCATGTACTCTGTTGTAAAACTTTTTAATTTATTAAACCTTTTAATTTGAAAGGCTTTAAATCAACTTCCGGGGATTTAAATGAACTTCTGGTCCAAAAGCGTTTAAATTTGAAAGGCTTAAAATCAACTTCCGGTCCTGACAGTGCAGGCGGACCTCTCAGTGCAGGTGGGTCCTGACAGTGCAGGTCTGCAGCCAGACGCTCTTGCTAGTTTCAGGCCACTGGCCAGGTCCTCTTGGATTTTCATGTGTCTGTGAATGTTGCCATTGGCGGTCAAGGTCTGGCCACAGAGAGAATCTACTTGTCGGCTCTCTCACTGCTGTCAAGCAGCATGTTTGGGTGGAGCGAGGAGGTTGGGGTGGGGTGGAAGGAGAGGTTTTAAATGAGCTGCAAGAACAGACATCCAGTCTACGTCATTCAGGTAGAGGGATCGTCCAGTTTCCCCGAAGCCCTCCCCTCGACAGTGCGGCTACGTGAAGGTCATTTAGGGGAACTGGACTGAGTCCATCTTCTGCCGAGGTGAGAAGTGGAGATTGTACGGTCCTTCCGGCGTGCAAAAGCTGGGGCCCCATCTCGCTGAGGGTGGCGTCTGTACGAGACAGTCACCCACTCTCCAGCCCGTGCAATGCATTTTTTTTTTGCAATTTTTTTTGTCATTTTTAAAAAAATATATTTTTAGTAATTAGGGTTAGGATTAGAAAAGGGTCTCCACCCCCTCGGAGACTGAGCAGAATAGGCGCTGTCCGTCCACCCGGTGTCTCCCCTCCACTGGTCTCGCCATTAGGGCGTCATCTAGGCGGTGCGTCTGCCAACGGCTTGCTATGGCTCCCTTTGTCGGTCTCGATGCGCCATTACACCTGCTGAGGCTCTAGAGTCATGCCCGTGACATACTTTTGAATGGCCACATCTCCGCGGGCGAATGTGTAAAGATCTTGAAATGTTGCACACAGATCTCGTGTGGAAGTGCAGGTGGCATGAAGTGTGCTTCGACGTCACTTCCACTTCTGGAGTTATTAGCGTTTGAAACTCAATTTCTTTCGTATCACTGGACGGGAAGGTCGGAGAGATGCGAGAGAGAGAAATTTTTTCCATGTCATTGACATTGTAGTTTTATGTATTTATGAAGTCCCATTATTTTTTAAATACCAAAATCGACCACGTTTCAGGCCACATCTGGAGTAGATTGAGGTGATTTTTCTTCAATTTCGGACTCTTAAGTTTGACCTCTGGTGTCATGGGGCTCCTCCATAATGACTGCGCGTAGCACAGCACACTACCTTACAACACAAGTCAGTTGTACTACACACGGTCATTCCGGAGGACCCCCATGACCACAGAGGCACTCAAGCCCCCACGCCAAGTCACCGCAGAGTCCATGTGGAGTTTTTTATTTATTTTTTGTTTTATTTTGGACACATCAATCACTCCCTATTCTAACCCTATCACACACCCTAACACTAACTATTTGTAACGCTATCACACCAAAACCAAACTAACTCCAAACTCGCACACAGCAACAAGCAATACTCACACAGCCATTGTCACTCACTCACTCACTCAGCATGTTTACATCATTGCGATGCGCTTTTCTTTTAATCCATGCAGGGTCCTTGTAGGGATCTCGAGGTGTTCACACTCCAGTATGTAGAGCTGATACGCCTCTTGGTGGGTGTGTTTGCCGTCAGTGGGGATAAGGCCCAACTCCCTCGGGGTCCAGGACACACGATTAGGTGGCAGGAAGCGCACTCCCCTCTCCCTCCTTGTCATGGGAGGAACTTCCACCACCTCCACCGTCTGGACGTCCCGTTTCCTCTTGGGTGCCGGGTCAGCTCCAGTCTGCAAGAGATGACCGACATTCGGCCAGGGTTAGGGCACCTGGCTGTCTGGGTTAAACATGAAGGTGACCTTCTTCGCGGGTCACACATTCCTTGCGACCCCCACAGATAAACATAACGTCGAACGCGTGATCCAGCACAATACCCGCGCCGGCTGTTGTTGCCGTTGGGCAACACATGTCCATCTGGGATGAACATACAGGTGACCTTCTTCGAGGGTCACACCTTCCTTGCGACCCCCACAGACAAACACTCTGACATCAAAGGTTCTGCGACCTAGGGCAATAGCCGCAATGGCCGGGGTTAGGGTTGGGTGTGGAGGGTCGACAAGGGGTGGGCAGGTGGCACAGGGGACGGGCAGGGTGGGTGGGACACGTCTTTGGGTTAGAGCTTCTGTGTCTTTTCCAGACTTCACACAGGGTGGGTGGGTGGGTAGGTAGGGGGAGGGTCAATGTGGGGATCAGGGCTGGGTAAGGAGGGATGAGAAGGTGTTGCTGTGGGTTTGTCACGGGGTTCCTTTTGGGTGTGTGGCTAGGATTGTGGCCAGGATGCTGTCCGAGAACCTTGAGTCCCCCTCCTGGTCTTCAAGGCCTTCACCTCTGGTGTTGAAGGCATTTGGACTTTTTTGTTTGCCTGCAAGAGATGACGGATATTCCGTTGGTGGTGAAGGTTAGGGTTTGTCTTAGGTTCTGCGAGCCGACATTGTTGCCGTTGGGCAACACATGGCCATCTGGGATGAACATACAGGTGACCTTCTTCGGGGGTCACACCTTCCTTGCGCACACACACAAACAGTCTCACGTCGAACGTGTGCGACCCAGCGCAATAGCCGCGCCGGCCGGGGTTAGGGTGGGTGAAGAGGGGTGACAAGGGGTGGACATGTGACACATGGGAGGGACATGCTTTGTGTTTCTTTCTCGGGGTGAGGACGGACGAAAAGGGATGGGCGGGTGACAGACGGGAGGGACAAGGTGGGGATCAGGGTTGGGTGTGGAGGGACGACAAGGAGTGGGAATGGGACACATGGGAGGAAGACGCAATTCTGCACTGTGATTATTCCAGTGTTCAGAGACTTGCCCCCCAATCCCCCCCTCCCCCCCTGCCCCACAAACACAGACAAGGGTGGATCTATCTTCTGGACGATGCCCGGATGCAGGAGTGTTGGGTGGGTGGGTGGCTAGGAGTGTGGCCAGGATGCCGTCCGAGATGTTCGACATGGGTTGGGAATGGGACTCATTGGAGGGAAGACACAATTCTGCACTGTGATAATGCCAGTATTCAGAGACTTCAACGCCCCCCAATTTGTTCTTCCTACCTGCCCCACAAACATTTTTTGGGGCAGGGAAGAAATTAAAAAAAAAAAAAAAAAAATGGGGGGGGGATTTTCTTCATGTGGGACTCGAGGGACCCCGTGTCCCTGTTGTCACGGACATGGGTGGATCAGTCTTTGAGAGCGTATGGGCTTCTTTGTTTACCTGCAAGAGATGACGGACATTTGGATGACGGACACTCTCATAGGGCGGGGCAGGTGCTCTGCCCTTCCCACCAAAGCGGCCGCCGTCCTGCCGGGTCCCTCCAGAAAAGAATGGGCGTTGGCCCCTTCAGTATTTGAGGCGGACCGTTGTCCAGCCGTCCTCCATAATGAGATTTATTTATTTCTAATATTTATTTATTTCTAATATTTATTCATTTTAATTTTTTTTGAAAAAACAAAAAAAATCCAAAAACAGAAGGTGTGGAAACAAAAAAACAACGTTTCGACCCTCGTCCGGGTCTTCTTCAGGTTGAATGGCACACTAAAACCTGAATGCAAGATCAGTCCAAAAAAAACAAACAAAAAAACTTGACCCACCGTCGGTACCCCCTGCTGGCTGTCGGCATTGTTCACCGCCCTGTTCTCCATCTTGTCCCTGCTGTCTCTGGTCCGGGGATGAAATTGGTGTTTACCCAGAAGTGGGACATTTTGTCCTTCTTCATCGTCTGTTTATGGAAGAACTCCACTTTGATGTCTCCGCAGACTGGCAGTGGCTGGGGGAACTCGAAGAACATGTGCCTGCCGCGTGTGAGCCGGGTTCGATGTGTGGATCTTCACTTCCAGCTGGTAGACCACAAACTGGGGATTGCAGGTGCCCCCGCTGAACATGGGGAGAGTCTCGAACACCATTTTGTGGAAGAGGAGCGCCACGGGCTTGTACTCCAGCTGGTTTTTCAGTAGGTAGCTGTAGTAGTTGACGTAGCGCCATTGGCTCGGGATCGCGACTCCCTTCTTGTCCCTTGTCCTGACTTCCCCGCAAAAGTCTAGTGCTTCCTTGGCCTCCTGGAACTTGTGGCAGTGGAGGAGATAGGAGCAGATCATGACCTCGGTGCGTCCCTTCCCGGCCTTGCAGTGGATGGCCACCACGTGATTGTCGTCCTCGCTGAGGGTTAGGTTCGGGACAAGGTCTCCACCCCCTCTGGGAAGGGGCAGAGGGAGTTTGTTTTCCGATGGAAGTGTTGATGATCGTGGGGTTCTTAGCTTTTATATGATACATAAAAGGGAGAGTCCTCCCTCCACTGGACCCTCCGCTGATAGGGCTCTCTCCTTCGGCGTCCGTAACGCCCCTCCGTCCAGCCGTCTCGATCCATCTTGGTCAGTTGTACTTTAATTATTTATAAATTATTTATTAGGGTTTGGAAATATGGGCTCAGTCCATCTCCCACCAAGGTGGGAGATAGAATTTGCACGGCCCTTGCGTGGAGCACTGACACGGGCTACATCCTGTGGTTGTGGAAAAAATTGTGCACGGCGAGGTTGGGGTTGCCATCTGCGACGGACCATGACCCACTCCTCATCTTGCGCGAGAACCATGAGGTCTTGTTTTAATTATTTTTTGTATCTTTTTATGAATTTTTTATATATTTTTTCAGAATTTTGTATTTTTAATTGAAATGGATGAAATATAAATTAAATAAAAAAATTAATTAATTAATCAAATGAAATTATAGTGCCCAAAAACGCGACGTTTCGACGCCAATGAGTCTTCTTCAGGCGTTGTCGAGGGCACAGAAGAGGAGCAGGCTGATGCGACTTGTCTCCTGGAGAGCTCGAGAGCAGGGTTAGGGTTAGGGTTAGGTTTTTGGAGAAAAGTCAAGTTAGGGTTATGGTTAGGGTTATTTTTTTGATATTTAAAGTTCAGATAATTCGTGTGTTCCTGTGACCTCTGGTGGTCCTTGGAACTCACTTTGAGAACCACTAATGTATTCATTCATTCATTCATTTTCTATACCCGCTTATTCCCGAGCTCAGGGTCACGGGGTCTGCTGAAGCCTATCCCAGCTGTCTTAGGGCGAAGGCAGGGTGACATCCTGGACAAGTCGCCAGTTCATCGCAGGGCCACATACAGTCAAACAGCCATTCACACTCACATGCACACCTACGGACAATTTAGAATATTCAATTGACCTCATGCATGTTTTTTGGATTGTGGGACCATTTACCTCAAATTTCCCAGAAATTGTGCGTTTAGTTGTGTAAAAATCATTTTTTTTCAGCGTGCACTGATAAGGTGGTGCCCCAAGGTAACTTTTTGCTTCGAGACCCAAGAGACCCTAGCACTGCCTCTGGTTGTGGGTTTTCAACTTTTAAAACAGAAATTAAAAAAATAAATGTTTAGTATCCGAGTAATTACTTCCATGATTTGACATTACATTGTCACATTTATTATTCAGCATTACTTCCTTCAACTACGTCACCATTCACAATTGTCCAACATCAAACCTTCGCAGATGCCACTTGCTATAATTTCCTTCTCGAATCGGTCCCACTTTGTCGTGATGATGACTGACAGATCCTCATCTTGAATCTCTGTGGCATCAGGCCTCTTTAGAAGACTCACTAATCACCCAAAAAAGTTGGAAACATTAAAATGTAAGAGTTGTGCCATGCAATTTTTAAACAAATACCATTTTCATGAAAAAACAAAACAAAAAACAAACGAATTGGAGACCTATGCATTTCAACGCAAAAGGTCCATGGAGTGTTTAATCATTCACCCAATAATACATAGATACTCCCAAGTATTACAAAGTTGATTCCCTGAGCCATAATTGCAATAAGAAATAAGTTTGGACATTTCTAAAAGCCTGAAATAATTAAAAATTATTTCAACAAAAATGTCACTCCTTAATGCATATTAATAAGCATTAACATACCAGGCACATCAAAAGACAACTTCCAGTTGGCATCTGCTATTGCCACTGGGGTGTGGTGACCACATTTGTCGCAGAAGAAGTCATCGTCGTAATTTGTAAATGCAGAGTAGTGGAAAAAAAGTCCTCCGTATGGTGTTGTGGTGGATTGTGATATTGAGCTGATGCTCCATAGCGGCGATGAATCTCCCGATAGCAGTGTGGCTCTGTTGAAGACAAAGAAAATAGTTTTATAGTATTTGCAACAACATTAAACTAAATGTTATTACATGCAGATAGTTTAAAAGTATGTTACCTTTAGTAAATTTGTCATGAATGAACATAACTGAAGGGTTGTGAAGACTCGGTTGTTGTAATTATGTATTCCTGTCAAATAATTTTGAAATCTGACAGGTATTTTGCAGACAGGGGCAAGTTTTGATGTACACATGGACATCTAAAGGGGGACAAAAAAAGGGAACATCAACCCATGACATGCAGTACTAGATAGGCACATTAACATTTTGAATGTTACAATTGGAATTAAAATTAAACTCAGACAAACCTTTTTTAACTGTGAGAATGCCATAACCAGTGCCATTTTTAGTGACAAGTTTCTCTGACAGATCTGGTGGTGTAGGACCTGGACAATATGGGCATTTTGTTTCCTCAGGTGAAAGCCTCAGGCGGATGCTTGGTCTTGTGTTTTGCAACTCTTCTGGCAAATTAGCAGGCAATCTTTTGGAGTTGCACATGTATTCAACAATATTTTTAATTTGCACTGAACTTAAGTCATTTGCCTTTTGAAAAAGCCCTGGCTCAATGTCGTCGGTGTCCAGATCGTCGTTGGTGTCACTGCTGAAATCCAACTCCCTGCCCTGTAAGAGGTGTCGTGTCTCTTGGAAGGTGTGTAGAGGAAGGTGATGACAGTGCTGCGACCGCGACTCCTCAAATGAACTTATATATCATGCACAATAAACATGGACATATCAAATGCTATGATTAACATTCTTTTTTCCACATTTCACGACGCCATATGCGTGAGCACCATCACATCTTACCTTTCTTCAGCAGGGCTAAAGCCAAGTGAGGAGAAAACGGCAAAATGTACAGGAAATGACGCCGCTACTGTGTCAAAAGTTAAAGAAATAAATTAAAGCAATAAAATAAATTGAACTGAATAATAGCTCCCCAAAAAAAGAAACAAAATTTGTATGAAGGAAATTACAGCACTTACTTCCATAAAAAACGAAATAAACAATAACTGATTTTTGTGAAATTGAAACAACCTGATTAACACATCGGTTACATATAGGTCACTGTATAATATAATAAAACAGTTTATAGTCATGTGTTTACCATAAGCAGTGGGCTGTATAATAGGCTGTATGAACAGGGTGACCTATTGACCTCCACCGTCCTCAGGCTAACAAGGTGGTTAGCTCAGTAGGCTAAACCTCTGACTGTGGTTGTAGGAGATGTAGGTTCAAAGCCCAGTTGGTGCCAGATGACCAGGTTTTTAATATATATATTTGTACTTTATACTATTGTATGTGTTTTTTTTCTGATTTTCAGACATGTTGAGATTTTGCTTGGAGTAGCGCTGTTTCGTGCTAAGCTAGCACAGGACTTTTAGTTTCGGTGCATTTTGGACTGACTAGAGTATTTTATTAAAGTATTTAAAATTCTTTGCACTTGGAAAAAAACATCATATATAGATTTTTTTCAGATGTTCAGAGAAGAGCTTAAATAAGTTCTCCAGGAGCTGCAGCCCATCAGCCCACAGACGGCTCAGTTGATGAGACGGCTGACTGTGAATCACAAGGTTGTTGGATCAAGTCCCACCATGGACTGAGATCCACTTTGAAGGTCAATGGCTCCAAAACGAAGGATAAATGTAACAGTGGATGTACTTCAAGAGTCAGCTGATGGCTCAGGGCGGAAGAGTGCTGACTGATAGTTCCTGTGGTTGGAGGTTGGAGTCCCTCCAACGGCCCCAAAAGATCAGTAGAAGTGACTTCAGAGTTTTCACGGAGCTCAGCATGAAAAACAAAATGTCTCTGAATACTCGATGCTTCAATTCTGATGACAAATTGCTCCTCTTGAATTCAAAACACTAGTGTGCCTGTGCCAGGTCTTGAACCAGCAACCTTGACATTCAAAGCTCTTCCTCTGATGCAGTGAGCTACCTGGCTGCTCCTCAAACC
>NW_027466077.1:7500-17500 GCF_046127955.1 Nelusetta ayraudi
TTATAATCCGGAGCGCCTTATATATGGATTGATTCTGGTTGTGCTTGCTGACGTCGAAGCGATTTGGAGAGGTACACGGCGCTCTGTCAAAGTGTTTTACCGTAGTACGACTTAGGTAAATTACAAAGCCGCACCGCTCGCAGCATTACGGCTATCGCGGAGTAATACATAAGCCTCTTATACACTAAGATAAAGATGAAGATCGCGTAGATGAAGTGAGACAGTGTTCAGGAGTCCGGCGCTGCTGTAGAATCATTCTGGGAAAAATGCGGGCATGTCCTTCAGACGAGGAAGTGAAATGGGCAATGTGGGCGTGTTCCTCCTCATGCTAACGCTGACTGCTTTTGTTTCCCCTTTTCTGCCTCTCTCTCTATCACTCTCTCTCTCTCACCCCTTCTCTCTTTCTCCTCCTCTCTCTCTCTCTCTCTCTCTCTCTCTCTCTCACCCACCAGGCTGCTGTTTTGTCACATTCTACACGCGGAAAGCCGCCCTCGAAGCCCAGAACGCGCTGCACAACATCAAGACCTTAACAGGGGTGAGTCTCTCTCTCCAACCACCAATCACACACGTCGGCGTTTTGCTCGTTTGGTGGGTGGAGCTTCAGAAGGGGTCAGTAACGTTGACCCCTTCCTTTGCTGTGTTTTCCGACATGCGTGCGTTGCAGCCTCTCCGTCCCGTGTTCCCTGCCAGCTTGTGACGGCTCCCCCTGGTGGCCCCAGGGGGCGAGAGCAGCCGCCGCGATCGGCTTTCTCGCTCCGGCTCTCTCGCGGCAGTTATTCCCTCAGATCACTTCTCTCTCCCGGCCCGCCATTGGCCGATCCTGCCGCCGACCAACCCGGGAATCCCATCATTCCCGGCGCAGTCGTCCAACTCGTCCTCGCCCCCCCGTCCTCCCACTGGAAGCTGCAACTCCCGCCGCAGCTTCCAGTGGAAGGAAGGGATTTGTCCTGCCGACTTTCCCCCAGAATCGGCCTTGCTGTTGTTTTTGCGCCGAGTCGCCGCCGTGTTAATTGCTGCTGGAATAAGTCTGTTAAGCTCGCTATGTGTTCCCGCGGCGGCGGCGGCGGCAGCGGCGAGGGCTTCAGTCTCTTTATCCCCATGTCGGAGGTGTGAAGACGCCCCGGGGGGACGAGGCCGCGGCAGGATTACTGCGCTGGCCAAAGCGCCTTCTCTTTCTTCTTCTTCTACTTCTTCTTCTTCCTCTGTGCCGCGGCTCCCTTCCTTCCCGGCTCCGCCCCCGCACGCCGGCGGCGTTTCCTGTCGAGCTCTCGTGTCCGGAGCCCCTTTTTGAAGTCGCGCTCCGGCAAAATTTGGATTGTAGTGGCGAGCGAGTGAGTGAGCGAGTGAGTGAGTGGGTGAGCGAGTGAGCGAGCCAGTGAGTGAGTGACTCAGTGAGTGAGTGAGCGAGTGAGTGAGTGAGCAAGTGAGGGAGTGAGCGAGTGAGTGAGCGAGTGAGGGAGTGAGCGAGCGAGTGAGTGAGTGAGTGAGTGAGTGAGCCAGTGAGCAAGCCAGTGAGTGAGTGACTCAGTGAGTGAGTGAGTGACTGAGTCAGTGAGCGAGTGAGTGAGTGAGCGAGTGAGGGAGTGAGCAAGTGAGGGAGTGAGTCAGTGAGTGAGCGAGTGAGTGAGTGAGTCAATGAGTCAGTGAGTGAGCGAGTGAGTGAGTCGGGTGAGCGAGTCAGTGAGCGAGCGAGTGAGTCAGTTAGCGAGTGAGTCAGTGAGTGAGTGAGTCAGTGAGTGAGTGAGTCAGTGAGTGAGTCAGTGAGTCAGTGAGTGAGTCGGCTTCTTCAGAGGCGTGACGGCTCAGCGGTTTGCTTGTTTGGCGGTGCTGCTCGAGAACTGGAAAAGAACTTTGAAGAACTGTCGCCACCCTGCACCAGCGGCGACTCACATTGCACTCTGTCACTCTGTGATTGGTAAGAAGTTTTTAACCCCCCCCCCGGAGGGAAGAGGATTAAAAAGAGTCCACGTGGAGCAGAGAGAGAAGGTTTCACGCTGCGTCCGCGCTCGTTGCCACGGTGTTCACCACTGTGTTCCCGACGCCGCTCTTTAAAACCTGGTGGACGCGGCCGTACCAGCAGCAGGTGGTGCCGATGGGCGGCCGATTTGTCGTAGAAGTCGTTGCAGACAAGTTACGCCCACTTGGCTTCTGGGCAGCGGCGGCGGCGGCGGCAGCAGCAGCAGCAGCGGGCGGGGGGGAGTCGACCAGCGGACGGTGAGGACAGCCAATCAATTGCCTGCAAAACAAAAGCTGGGGAGGGATGTGTGGAGGGAGGGAGGTGGGGAGGGAGGGATGGAGGGAGGGATGGAGGGAGGTGTGGAGGGAGGGATGGAGGGAGGTGTGGATGGAGGGAGGAAGGTGTGGAGGGAGGGATGGAGGGAGGTGTGGAGGGAGGGATGGAGGAAGGTGTGGAGGGAGGGATGGAGGGAGGTGTTGGGGGAGGTGTGGATGGAGGGAGGGATGGAGGGAGGTGTGGAGGGAGGGATGGAGGTTATCCGAGCGACGATGGAGCGAGCGGATGGACGGTGGAGGGGCGGAGCCGAGGCACTCCGGCGCACCGGAGGGCAAAGCAATAAGTGCAGCAGCGGTTAAAAAGCAATACCTGCTTATTAACTTCCACCGGCTCGCCCGGCTTGTGAAAGCCGGCGGAGTGATGTTTGTGGTTCGGCGCTCTTCCCCCTCCCGCACGACTCTCCTTCGAAAAATAAAAAAAAACAACGGCTAACGGGGGACTGATGGGGGCAGAGTGGAATGTTGGAGCGCCGCCAAAAACTTGGAGCGGGAAGTGAAAAAGAGCGGCGGCGGCGGTGGAGGGAGGTGGAGAGGGAGAATGCACTCTGAGTGAAGTAGCTGTTAACGTTGTTTAATGCCCCCCCGCCCAGGCCAGCCACGATTCCACGATTGCTAACTGTATTCGTTGCTGAATTGACACAAACGCATCATCTGAGACAGAGGCGACTTGAGCGATGCTAGGCTAGCCAGCTAACCATTCCTCCTTGTGGCTAGTTTTTCCAGCGCTAACTGTTGAAGAGTACAGTACGCTACGCTGCACATTGAGCTAGCTCCCCTCGCTCACACTACTTAGCATGGGCTAACGGCTAATTCTGCGGCAGGCGTGGCTCGGCTTGTTTGTCATTTCTGCTGTGTTTTGGCAGAGGTGTCAGGCCCCAGTTTGGCTCAGCCACAGCGATTCCCGAGGCCCCGCCCCTAGCAGTGCAAATTTTATACTAGCTAAGCTGTCAAAAAAAAAAGAAGCGCACACACTGAAACAGAATGAGATGTACAAATAGTGCGACTCCGCTTCCTCTCATAACATAACTCTTTGGATTCTATAGTGGATCATTTGTCTGCAGTCTGACAGTGCGCACACACGCACACACACACACACACACACACACACACACACACACACACACACACACACACGCGCGCGCGGCAAACGTTGGCCTAAGTGATTTAAGGTGTGCGATAAGTGTGCGTTCTCGTCGTCTGTCAGAGCGGCGTGATGAAGCCGAGCGCTGCCGCAGACGACGCCGGTCGGAGCAGGAAGCGCTCGTCGCCTCGCTGCCGCTGCAGATTTGTAGCGGGAGCTGCCGGGAATGTTTTACAAGGTGTCACGCCCCCGCAGGTCGCCCACTTTCCTTGCGACTGATGCTGTCGGCTGTCATTTTGCTCTCGCAAGCAGATGCAGATGTGATGAGTCACAAAAGCTCCGAGGATGGAGCGGAGCTGGAAATGAGCCGTCATTACCGCTGCTGCTGCTGCTGCTGCTGCCGCCGCCGCTGCTGCTGCTGCTGCTGCCGCCGCCGCTGCTGCCGCCGCCGCCGCTGCAGCTGCTGCTGCTGCTGCTGCCGCCGCCGCCGCTGCTGCTGCTAACAGTGCGCCGGTCCAGAAGTCTGTTTAAGGATTCCCTCTCCGACCTCCTTTGTAAAGCTTTTATACTTTGATCTCAGGATTTGCTGCTTTTCTTCTCTTTTTTTTATTTTCTTCATGGTTTCCAGCGGAGGGTTCGGTTGGAAAATAAAACGTCTGAGTTTGGCCGTCGGACGATCGGACGGATGAAGGGCTCCCCGGGTTGACGTCTCTTTTCAAAGCACTTTTAAAAAAAAACAAAAAAACATTTTTGATCAGAATGTGGGATAAAGGCCGAAGACACTCGACCTGTTTTTATTTTTTTATTTTTTTTTGTTTGAGCGTCATCGTAAATCAGAAAACTCCACATCTCCCGCAGCGGGCTAACGTCGCCGCTAGCTAACCCAGGTTACCGCCTAGCCAAAGGTAACAAGGAGGAGACTGAAGCTGCTACATTTGTAGTCTCCCAAGTCTGCTGTCTGCCCCACCACAGTAGACTTGCGGACAACACTTTAATGTCCCAGAATGTTCCCGCAACCCGTGGATGTATTATAAGAACCGGATACTGGACCGGCAATATGTCGGCGCATGTTTATTTTTTCCAGTGGCCACTTGAGGTACTGCAGCAACAAATCCCATGGGCCCCAAAAGCATTTTTAATAATAATATCTGCCACCACTTGGTCCCCGCCTAGCTTAACGGCAGCAGTAGAATGCTAATATACGAAGCCGTAGCTTACAGATGTTTGCCAGGTCAAGCGAATGTTCTGTGCTCACTGCTAGCATCTCCTTCATACGGCTTTTTGACCGTCTACGGTGGCTAATTTCTGACATGACATTGATGAAACTGTGCTAACCAATCAGAAGAGAGGAGGCCCCGTCGTCGCGCAGCAGGCGGATTGTCACCGGAATAGACGAGACGCGTTAGTGTTGCTTCCGACAACTTGCGACGTTCGCGATGTCGGCGGCCGATGCCTTTCAAGACGCAGGAAGGAAAAACAAACAATTTGCAGACAAAGACTGAAGTTGCGGTGGAAAAACAGAAATAATGAGTCTTCTCGGCGAAGATGATTGCGTTTTTTCTTCTGTTTTTTGTTTTGCCTTCACATTAGAACAGCGGCCGGAACCCAAGTCGTTGCTAATGACCCGCTAATGAAGCTCCGGGGGGGCGGAGACAAAGCGCGCTGGTGTCCATTTGTGCCGCGTTGCCTCGAGAGCCGCGTTCATCTCGCCACTTTTAATAACGCCACCGGGGTCTAAAAAACACTTTTCCATGCACACACACACACACACACACCACAACCCATCTATCGGCGACAAACATGCACCGCGCCCCCTGGAGGGCTTTAAAGCCCTAAGCCCCGCCCCCCTTCTGCCACAGTCGGGGCTCTCCGGCTCTCGAGCTCTTTTCATGTGCGCGGCTCCGCCTTTATTACATCACAGGCGACATTTTTCTCTCTTTCTTTCACTCCCTCTCTCTCTTTGATGAGCACACACGCAGCAACTTGCAGCGGCAACCCATCCGTCGGCCCCCATCCAATCAGGCGAGGCCTCTCCATGGCTTCTTCATCGCGAACCCTCTCCTGATTGGCCGACGGGCGTCTGAAAGCGTCAAGGGCGGGAGCTCGTCCGGGACGCGTCCTCCAAGTTGGCCCTCTTTCTTCTTTTCTGGCTCTCGTAGCGCTGTCGTCATCATCATCATCTTCATCTTTCTTTTGTCTGATAGACCTCCCCCCACCCGCCCCCCCACGCCCCGCCCCCCTCCCACCTCACTCTCACCCATCTCTTTGTGGAGAAACCGATGAAAAAGCTCTTTGATTCATCGTTTTTCTCTCAAGGATGTTTCACTTTGACACTGAAGCTGAATACGAGGGAGAGGGGGGGGGGGGGGGAGGTCACATGACCAGTGGAGTGCTGTCCTCCGTCCATGTGGGTGGATCACAGTGCAGGATTTTTTGGTGTTTGTTTGTTGTTTTTTCAGGGGTTTTTTTTGAGAGCGATAAGAAGTGTGGGGCTCATTAAAAAGCTGCTGAGACCACATACACACAAACACACACGCACATTTAAACACACACACACACACACACACACACACACACCACCTCCTCCTTTACCTTCCCTCGCTGGGCGAGATAATTAGCGCCACTCCACTGCCAGAGTACAACCGCTAGCTTGGCTCTCTCAGTGTGTGTGTGTGTGTGTGTGTGTGTGTGTGTGTGTGTGTCACCCACTCATCAAACGTCAAAGAAGAAGAACACCTTCTCCAGCCGTTTTTTTTTTTTTAAAGCACAGCTTTGCATCTCAACACCGACAGCAAGTGGTCGCGTGATTGGTTGTTTCTTCCCGGAAGGGGGCGTGGCCTACCGCTGATAATGACGATGACGACGCGTTGTGGTTCTTGCGGCCGCGTTTGATGCCGACAGGCGCTGCCGCCGTCTTTGAGGGTTTTTTTTTTTTTTTTTTTTTTTCTTTCATATCTCTGCAGGAAAAAAAAAAAAAAAAAAAAAAAGTCTGAGGGATGAAGAGAACTCACGTTTACTCAGCCGCCGGCGCCAACGCCTCCCTTCTTTTACTTTTCCTTGAATAAAAAATCCTGCGACGGATGAGCCAAAAACACTGGAGGCTTTGCGCCGTGACCTCGCCTTCACCCAGACTCCATCTAAATCCAGGCTAGCGACGCTAGCTGGCTAACTGGCTAGCTTTCAGCTTGACATTTCAACCCCTCAAGTTGCATCAAAAGTGTTTTTTGCGGCCGTAAAGTCAGTGTGCGAGTTCACGCCAGGGCGTTGCAAAAGCGTCCCAGAGGTGTGAAACTGCGGCGCTCCGGAAAAACACACTTAGACCGTTGTAGTTTTCACCGCTAGCGACCGAGTCAAGCACAGCAGGTGGAATCCCTCAGGCAGGAAGTCGGTGATGGGAAAGCACGGCGGTTCGGTTGATTTGCATCATGACGTACAATGTGCTGGATTACGCATCGGCTTCAACGCTGTTCAGTTCGGCTGTCAAACAACAAAGCCGATTTCACTTTAAATCTGAAACTGTGGTGAACAAAATGCAGGCGTACTTGAATACAGGGATTCTTTACCGCAGACACCTGTGGTGTAAATTGGGGGGAAATGAAGCTAATTAGCTCCGGCAGGTGTCTTTATTTCAATCAAAGTCCAAGAGCTGTTTGCATTTCCTTAAAAAACACCTGGTCGCTCGCTGCGCTCCTGCTAATGTATTGTTAGCATCGCTACCTAGCATCAGGAGTTCCTCTTTTGGCTCTGCGACCGTCCGTGCTGCCTCTGCGTCCTCCTCGTCTTTAAAGCCCTGCAATCCTTTTGGTAACGACAAACACAGCAGCAGTTTGCTTCCACGCGCACGCACAAACGTACACACACTCTGCCGTTCCCAGCGCAGTGTCATTACAGAAGCTCATTATCAAAATCAATTCAATTAAAGGCTGTAATTGCTGCAGTCGAACCCGAATGCTGTCGCAAACAGCGCTGAAAGGGGAGGCTAACCGCATCGACGTGCGTTTTGTGTGTGTGTGTGTGTGTGTGTGTGTGTGTGTGTGTGTGTGTGTGTGTGTGTGTGTGTGTGTGTGTGTGTGTGTGTGTGTGTGTGTGTGTGTGTGCGTAAGGTCTCATTTAGCAAAATAAATATTTTCTCGTTGACGGCGGCGCCGCCTTTAAGCCTATTGATTGTGCAGGGGGCGGGGCTAAAGGAGGAGAAGGAGCGCTAATGTGAGCCGACTGTGTTAAACACTCGGAGGGTAGTTAGCGCCGAGACGCTACGCCGCTTAGCTTAATGCCAAGTCCCTCCATCGGGCACACACACACACACACACCAGGGTTAATTGTTCCGCCAGCTAAATGAAGTGGGGATAATGTCGGCTAACTGCGCCGCTAACGGCGCCGCTAAGGCCGGCGACGGCCGTTTTAAAGGACACATTGAGCGTTGGAGTGTTGTGCATCTGGCTAAAGGCACGCTCACGTGCGCGCGTGTGTGTGTGTGTGTGTTCCAACAGAGGATTTGACGGAAAGTGGAAAGCTGCGGTGCTTTCACGTGGCCCCCCTGCGTCCCAGTGCTCGCACGGCGTCATGGAACATCAGAGAAAACATCTCTGAAAAGGAAGAGAACAGTTACCTTAAAAAAAAAAAAAAAAAAGTTTGGATGGGTTTTATTTCTCTGCCGTTTTGAGTGAAATTTCGCCGCCTCCTTCTTTCATTTCTCCCAAAGAGAAAAAAAAAACGTTCTTCCGTTCCAGGTTTGCGCGTCGATCGCGGCCTCAGACGCGCGACCGCGTGCACTGGAGGAAGAAGGAAAAAAAAACACAGCGCCGTGAGGCGGGTCACGACACGACGCTGCTCACGTCGTCGCAATTAGCGGAAATAAGGGAGGAAGTGGCGGGGAAGAGAGGAAGAAAACATTTTTCACCTGATTGCTAATCACCGAAACATCTCGGACGCATTTCACCACCGGGAGCTCCGAGACGGCGGCGGCGGCGGTGAATCCGAGAGCAGATTGCAGATAAATACCGGCGCCCGCTGCGTCAGGAAGTCCCGCCTCCTCCACCCAGTTATATATATATATATATATATATATATATATATATATATATATATATATATATACATATATATATATATATACATATACATATATACATACATGTATATATTTATATATTTTTTTCTTTTTTTTTTTTCCTTTTTTCTCAGAGAAACCTCAGCCGGCTGTTCTCCTGGCTTCTGCGGTTGATAATCACCGACTCGAGGTCGTGCATCAGTGTGTGTGTGTGTGTGTGCGTGCGTGCGTGCGTGCGTGCGTGCGTGCGTGCGTGTGTGTGTGTGTGTGTGTGTGTGTGTGTGTGTGTGTGGGTGGTGGTCACTCGGCCAGTCGTCCGTCTCGGTCACCGTTATTGAATTCCAACAGCGAGGACCATCTGTCCTGCTCACCAGCACCACACCTTCAAGAGGAGTGTGTGTGTGTGTGTGTGTGTGTGTGTGTGTGTGTGTGTGTGTGTGTGTGTGTGTGTGTGTGTGTGTGTGTGTGTGTGTGTGTGTGTGTGTGAGAGAGAGAGTCTGTCTTTTTTTGGCCACACTCTCACTGCTCATGTGAACTTTTTGCTTTCAAGATGCCAACTGCTGGCAAAGGGCCTCACACACACACACACACACGCACATGCGCTTCTTGCAGCGTGAACCTCAACTTTGTCCTTCGTCTCTAAGGCCAAGTTGACCTCTGACCTTTCTCTTAAATGACTTTGGGGGGGCAGTTCTGGAAGGTTGGTGACGGAGGGGGGCGGTGGTTAACATTTCGGAAGTGTCGCCTTCCCTGCAACCCAGGGGGCGGGGCAGCCATTAATGAGGGGGGGCGGGGGGTCGACGCGTGACTGCGGCGCCTCTTCCTGGAACCATTAAAATACCCTGGAAGGTCACGGGCAGCATCGCGGCCACCGCCACCGCGGTCCCTGTGGCGTAATGTGCACCTGATGGTGTCATCATCAGGGGTTGGCGCCGCTAATATGTCCCACTGATGAGCTAACCTTGTGGCGCTATCGCAGCAGCAGCTGTGAGCTGTCACGCTCTGCTCCGCGTGGCTCCGCTTACACAATATTTTCATATCGAAAGTGCCAAAAACACACACACACACACACGCACGCACACACACGCACGCACGCACACGCGCACACACCAGCCGGTTCTGGGCCCATTCGACTGGATCGCTTTTATTTTCATTGGTTTCACTTTGGTCCCTGAGGCGGCGGGCGTCGCTGTGGCAAATTAGCCTCGGAGAGAGGAAGTTAGCAACGACAACCAGCGTAGCACTGAAAAGAGAGTCACGCCGGACACTCCAGTAGCGTGAACAAACGCTAAATAAATGGGTCTGAGCGACATGTTAGCTCAGTGCTAGCTGCTTCTTAGCGTCTTATCCAATCCTGTTGCAAGTTAATTGTTGGAATTTTCTAAAAGAAATCACTCGGACAGGCTAGGCTAAGCTAGCAGGTTGCTTTCCTCGTTTGAGTGGCGGAGGAAGGTAAAGGTTGATTCCATGGAGAGAAATAGCAAACGCACGCTGGCTAGCAACGAACCGTTAGGACAAGCGACACGTTAGCTCCTCCTCCTGCGACTTTTGTTTCTTTTTTGTTAAATTGCAAAATA
>NW_027466077.1:25000-107500 GCF_046127955.1 Nelusetta ayraudi
CTCCTCCTCTTCTTCTTCTCCTCTTTTTTATTTCCCCTTAGCCCCGCCCCCTCCTGCCCTCCCTCCCTTTTTGTATTTTATTTGTGTATTTATCGATATAGACTTGATGTTCGGTCTCAACCTGAGGCAGAACAAAAATAGCTGCTGCTGCTGCTGCTGCCGCTGCTGCTGCTGCCGCTGCTGCTGCTGCCGCTGCTGCTGCTGCTGCTGCGTTCAGAAGGCCACAAGTCAAAGATCTCACAGTCGATGAGAGACGGGGACATTTAGAAAGAACGAAAAAAAGAACTCAACGCTAAACAGGACTTTTTTTTTCTCTTTTTTTTTGACCGACTGATTTTCTTTTTTTCGAAGCCGTTTGCTGCGATGACACGGAGCTCAGACCACAGCGCGGTGTCGCTGAAGACACAAATCAATGAGCAACAAAATTGTTTTGTGCTGCCAGAGTAGAATTTTAGAGATTTGAAGGCGGGGGGGGGAGGAAAAAAAACCCACAAAAAATGGCTTCTTTCATCTTCTTATTTTGACTGAGAAGAACACCCCACCCCCCCACCCCCAAATCCCCCCCAAAAAATGTCCTTTGTGAATTTTCACCGCTGCTGTTGTTTCTAAGCAGCCGAGCTGCAACGCCGAGTGGTTTGGAACCACTAGAGGTGCTTTTTTCATTCACGGCCGCCCGTGATTGGCTGCGTATTGATGTTCTGTCAACGACCCCTTTGAAAAGGCCAATTAGCAGCCGACTGAACAGCCAATCAAATCACACCTTGAGCCCAAGCTCCTCCTAGTCCTCACACAGTCTCGTCCCCCAGTGGGTGAGTGAGTGAGTGAGTGAGTGAGTGAGTGACAGGAGGGGGGCCGTCCTATTGGCCCATTTCAAAGTGGAACTCTCTGATGCTCCGCCTCCTCCTGTCACATGACCCGTCATCGTCTCCGAGGTTCACTCTTTGTTTTTCCTCGTTCTGTTCATCCCGTCTTCCCTCCCTCCCTCCCTCCATCTCTCCCTCCCGGAGCTAAGAGACTCCCATGATCCTTTGCTTCCCTCCCTCCTAGAATCACCATCAGTTTGTCTTCCTCTCCCTGGCGCCTCCCACAGACTCCTCCCACCTCCTCTCCGTCTACCTCCCCCTTCCCTTCCTCCTCCTCCTTCTCCGCCTCTCGTTTGTCCTCATCAATATTTCACACGCGGCCGCCAAATGATCCCTCCTGTCTTCTTCTTCTTCTTCGGTCTGGACTGCGGTGGTGGCAGCGGCCAATCAGCAGCTCCCCCCCTGTTGGAAGCGCTGCCCTCGCCACCTGGGCGGCGCCGCAGAGCTCCCGTTAAACGCCGACGTCCTGCTATTAATAAAATGTGGAGCATGGCGGCGGTGGGCGGTGGGGGTTGGTGGTTGGGGTGGGAGGGGCGGGGGGCCTGGGAGCACTGGGAGCTCGCCTACTTCCATTAACGGCGCCGCTGACGACAGAACGACGGCCCGCAAGGTATTTTTAGATCCAGAGTCGCCTGCCAGGAAACTGAGTAAATAAATAAATAAAAGAGTAAATAAATAAAAAGCGAAGTCAAGCGTGTGCCGGCCATGCGGCGAGCGTCACGGCGGCGCCACTTCGGGGTTGTTTTTAAATAGCTCTGTTAGCCCCACCTCCTTCGCCCTGGTTTTGGGTTGACTCCGCCCACCGACCGCTTTGAAATGAACGCAGCAACCCGTTTTCCTGAGCTAGATACGGCAGCGTTGACCTTCGCAATCTCCTTCTCCTCTTCCTTCTACCCCTCTTCCTCCTCCTCCCCTTCCTTCTCCTCTTTCTCCTCCTCCTCCTCTTCTTCCCCTTCTTCCTCCTGCTCTTCCTCCTCCTCCTCTTCTACCCCTTCCTCCTCTCCCTCTTCCTCCCCCACCTCCTCTTCCTCCTGCCTTCCTTCTCCTTCTCCTTCCTCTTGCTCTTCCTCCTCTTCCTCCTCTTCCTCCTCCTCCACCACCTGCTTTTTCTCTTCCTCCTCCTCCTCTTCCTCTTCCTCTTCCTCTCGCCTCTCTGGCTGCCGAGTCAGCCACAGCGTTTTTGTAACTTCCAGCTGGCACAAGGACACAAAGTCAGATTTTCTCTTTTTGCCTCATGAAAGATTTAAAAAGCTGGTCCTTGATGCTGGAAAAAAGAAAAAATTGCATCGCATTTCTGGGATGTCGTATCATCTAAACATCATGGGCAGAGTTTTATTTTAAGTGGCAGGAAGTGTGTGTCTCACTGGTCCCTGGTCAGTTAGCGCGGTAGCACCAGTTAGCACCAGAGCCACCAGTCACTTCCTTGAAAAGTGGACTTTCAGCATATGGAACGCTGCCCTCTGGCTGCCTGGAGGCCAGTTAGATGTTATAATCCTCCAATTTCCTTGGCCAGGTAGCAGAGGTCAAAGGTCAAAGGTGTGATGACTTAGGTTGTTTTTTTTCCCCCTCCAATGATGTTCAAACTTGAGTACACTGTCAGCGAGGCTCCACAAGGACGAGTTCTCAGATTAAGAAAGAGAGATAGAGAGAGAGGGGGGGAAAAAACTCTGTCTGAAATCTGTGAAGTGGATGAAAAACAACAACTAAAAAAAAGAAAACCCAGACTCTCCGTCTGCAGCAGTCTGGATCCATTGCAGGAGCAGCAGCAGTAACAGCAGCAGCAGCAGCAGCAGCAGCAGTCGCAGCAGCAATAACAGCAGCAGCAGCAGTAAGAGGCTTTTGCTGGAGGTGGATGAGGACGACACCACCATCATCGTGTCTCTCTCTCTCTCTCTCTCTCCCTCTCATTATCTATCCTCTACTTTTCTCCATCCTGTCTCTCCGACTCTATCTGATGACCTCCGACTGTTGCCGAGTCAGCCAGCCGAACTTGAACCTTTATGTGTGTGTGCATGTGTGTGTGTCTGTGTGTGTGAGCATGCCACTAATCAGTTCAGGCTTGGCTGCGCTAACGCGCTAATGTCTGTTAGCATATCATTATCTCGGCTAATCGCTCCCTTAACAGACGTTTAAAAGGGAGTAATAAAACAGCCCTGAAGCTCCAGAAGAGACTCCGCCCACCTCTGTTGATTGGATAAAATCATCCATCTCCGCCCCTCTCTCTCTCAGTGGGTCAGATTAACGTGACTCCCCCTCCTCCTCTTCCTCCAGCAGGGGGAACCGCTGCCCCCAGGTATTTTAGCTGCAGGTGGGTCGCCGCCTCCTCCTTCCTGCTCCGGTCGGACCAATCAGAGAGGAGATAGTGGGCGGAGTTGAATCCAGTTCTGGGTGATTTGATCAAAACAGACAAACAAACAAAAAGATAGTGAGAGAGGATGACGGAGGAGCCAAGGAGGAGTGTGGGTGTGGTTTGGAGGAGTGGGAGGGGGCGTGTCCTTGTCTTGACGCTGTGCCTGTTTGTGTGTGTGTGTGTGTTCCCTCCGGCTGTTGTTGATTGGCTGAGAAAAATGTTGTCATTGTTGTCGACTTCCTGTTTCAATCTGTTTTTTTCAACAACGACGACGTGCGTGTGACCCTTTTGTCTTTGTTTTTTGTTCTTTCTTGTCTTCCCTCCTCCTCCTCCTCCTCCTCTTCCTCCTCCTGCCCCCTCCCCCCTACTCCCCCTCCCCCTGCAGGATGTGCGTTTGTCACGTTTTCCACCAGAGCTATGGCACAGAATGCAATCAAAGCCATGCACCAGTCTCAGACCATGGAGGTACTGTAACTCTTCTTCAGTCTCTGTCTTCCTCCCTCTCTCTCTCTTTCTCTCACTCTCTCTCTCTCTCTCTCTCTCTCTCTCGCTCTCTCTCTCTCTGACCCGCAAAAAACTTTTCTGACATGCAGAATGCGGCACAGTTAGCCCGCTGTTTGTTTGCAGCCTCCTGGGCTAAAAGCGACATTTTGTTGGACCATCTGCATGATCAGAAGATCGAAAACCCCAGAACATCTCGCTGAGAGGGAGGGTTGGGTGCCCTTTGTGACATCGTAGAAGACCCATAGAGCGCACGCAGGAGCGTCAAACTCAAACTCACACTGGGACCAAAATTTAAACAAAGTCGCAGGTCAATTTAATATTGCACACATTCAAAATCGCATTTCAAATTTAAAAAAAAAAACATCAAAATCAATAAAATGTAAGTCAAAATCGTATGACTTTTTATTGGCAGCCTTCTGATTTAAATTTCAACCATAACCTTTTTTCCACGGCTAATAATACATTTAAAAATAGAATAATAAACCAATGAAGTCAAAATAATAATATCCTTCAACATACTAGCAAAATACCAGCAGAGCATTCTGGGATTTGCAGTACATGTGCTGTATAATACTGGCGGGCCAGCAGCACGAGTAGTGATTTAATATTGACCTCGCGGGCCAAATAGAATGACACTGCGGATCAAATCTGGCCTGCAGGCCAGAGTTTGACACCTATGGTCTGAAATTTTGGCACCTCACAATGAAAACGCCACTTCTTCCAATCAGCATTTAGTCAAAGTGCAAACTGCAGCGCCCCCTAGTGTCCGTTTCCCATCGACGTGTTGCGACCCTGACAGGATAAAGGTCGCGGAGTCACGGTCGGCTCCTCCTGCCATCCCTCAGCTCACAGTGCCGCCGGTCCAGGCTGGAAGTAACTCCTGGTAAACGGCGTTTAGCGTTTGGCTTTTAGCCGAAGTGAAAGAGACAAAGAAAAGGAAAATCTCTCTCACTCCCCCTCACTCCCCCTCACACCGGCACGGCGGCGGTACGGTGATATCACACTGGACAATAGCAACAATAAAAGAAAAATATATAAATAAATAAAAACCTCACCTTCATTTCCATTTGAAAACAAGCTGTCCAGCCCCGGGCGAAGCTAAATTGCCACAACCGTTTGTTAATGTTCCTCAGTTTTTGCAATTTAAAAGTAATTACTGTGCTGCTGCTGCTGCTGCTGCTCCTGCTGCGGCGGCGGCGGTGGCGGTGGCAGTGGCGTGAGGGAGCGAGCTCCCGTGAATAGAGTTTTGCCTGTTGTCTCTCTCGGCCTTTGGATTGGACCTGATTGGACCAGGAACTCTCCCACCCCCTTCCCAGCACCACCAGCACCACCTGCACCACCACCCCATCGTCCATCCGTCTGCTCTCATTACTTCCTGACATTCAGGCGCACGGCGGCACAAGAGCTCGTTGAATGTCAGGAAGTAATGAAGCGAAGGCGGTGGTGATGGTGCCGGCGATGGCGACGGTGGCGTCGAAGCTCCGTGTTGCCCGCCGTCGTCCAAACCTCACAAAAGGCAAAGAGCGAACCCGCTGTCCTGGCCTTGATTTGTGCATTTACATTATTTACTCAGCCTGATAAACACTCTTTTTAGCAGGCAGCCCCTCCCACTCCCACTCCATCTCTCTCTCTTACCCACACGCACACACACACACACACACTCGCGTGCGATTGGACCGCACGCACTCACATTATCACGGCGGACGCACCGCGAATACAAAAGCAGCGTCGAGAACTGGAACTGAAGTAGAACGAAGAGGTGGAGTGGGGGGGGGGGGGGGGGTGAAGGGGCGGGGGGGGGGGGATCAGATGAGTCAGGCGATGATGCGGCACTCTTCTTCCTCTAAATAAATGAAATAGAATAAAAATCAGGCAGCCTCTCTGAGGTGTTTGGGAGTCACTCAGAGTTCAAGCAGTTTGATGATAAAAAAAAAAAAAATGTCTGGATGAATTAAGAGCGACCGCAGCGAGGCATCTGATTGGACTGTAAAAAAATAACAACTTTTTTTCAAAGTGAGTCTGCCCCCTAGTGGCTGAGTGCAGTATAGGGGGTTCAGTGCCTACAGACTAGATGCTCTTGTGATCCGCTGGGCTTCCGTAGCCGTGGTTTTGATGCTTTTTTGGAACTAGGGGGGAGCGGAGGCTTGAGGGGTCTCGTGATTGGACGGGAAGCTGACGGGGGGTGGGGGGTCCTTCCCAATCACATGTCTTGTTCGGATTTTCAAGATAAACAGAGTGCATGAGTAAAAAAAATGACAGTGGAGGAGAAGAACCTTCCATCTTTGGAGAATCGGATATCGAAAAATGACTCAGTAAAAAAAAAGGAGGCCTGTAATTCTGTGTCATAACAATAATAATTAAAACATTTTACATTATTATGATCGTTATTGTTGTTTTCCTGTCGCATTTTTTTCCTTTTTTGACAGGTTTTTCTCTCTTAAGGCTGATTAGTTTGCCACCTTTCACATACCAAAATTCAAGCTGCTGCTAATCCGCAATGAATTCTTAACCCCACCCACCCCCGGCGGTAAGAAGAAAAAAAAATCAATGATGATTTGTTTCTTTGAATGGGGGCGGGAAACAGATGGCAGGAGCTGCCGGCTGCTCGCCATCAGGACGGGAGGCCAAAGTTGAGCCAATCGCCTTCTTTGAAACTTGGAAGCGTCGTCAGGGGGAAGTGGGAGGAGCCGACCTGAATGAGATATTCAGCAGACAGGAAAGTGAATCTCCGCCCTCCTGGGGTTAGGGGAGGCGGGGGGAGGAGTCACCTGGGACCAACCACACACACATAGGAAGTGGTTCGGCCGGCTGCGGTCGGAGAGATCTGAAAAAAAAAATGTTGCCGCTTCCGTCCGTCTGTGCGGCGACTCGTGTCTTTGAAAGGCTTTTTTTGTTCCCAAGGTTTAGCGACAATGGATGAAAAATTGGATATAAATAAAATGTGAAGTTGCCGTTGGCAGGTAACGACCGGACTGGAGCTCAGGGATTAATTAAAACATCCAGAAGAAAGAAAATGTTTTCACCCGCTGCCACACTGAGCATCTTTTCAGGTTTCGCTGTGATGTCTGTAAATATCTGGCCTTCAAGATAGATAGATAGAAATAAACTGTATTATTCACTCAGGGACATTTAGGTTGCAGGAGGAGCAGAACCAGGAAAATCTTGTTTTAAATACAATAAAAATAAATTCCAAAAACAGTGTAAATACCATAAAAATACAATAAAATTGACCGACACAGACACAAGGTGGAGGAACACTCCAGGCCACTAGGTGGAGGAACACTAACACTCCAGACCACTAGGTGGAGGAACACTCCAGGCCACTAGGTGGAGGAACACTCCAGACCACTAGGTGGAGGAACACTCCAGGCCACTAGGTGGAAGAACACTCCAGGCCACTAGGTGGAGGAACACTAACACTCCAGACCACTAGATGGAGGAACACTAACACTCCAGACCACTAGGTGGAGGAATACTCCAGACCACTAGGTGGAGGAACACTCCAGGCCACTAGGTGGGGGAACACTAACACTCCAGACCACTAGGTGGAGGAACACTCCAGGCCACTAGGTGGAGGAACACTAACACTCCAGACCACTGGGTGGAGGAATACTCCAGACCACTAGGTGGAGGAACACTCCAGGCCACTTGGTGGAGAAACACTCCAGGCCACTAGGTGGAGGAACACTAACACTCCAGACCACTGGGTGGAGGAATACTCCAGACCACTAGGTGGAGGAACACTCCATGCCACTAGGTGGAGGAACACTAACACTCCAGACCACTAGGTGGAGGAACACTCCAGGCCACTAGGTGGAGGAACACTAACACTCCAGACCACTGGGTGGAGGAACACTCCAGGCCACTAGATGGAGGAACACTCCAGGCCACTGGGTGTAGGAACACTAACACTCCAGGCCACTAGATGGAGGAACATTAACACTCCAGACCACTAGGTGGAGGAACACTCCAGGCCACGTTTCATTCTGGAATTTTCGGGGGAAACAGTTTTGAAAAAAGGTTTGTTTTAAGTGAAGATTTTCATGTTGTTTGTGCTTTGTAAAAAACTGTCCTTGTTGAGTTTGGTCGGGTTCAGACTGTTGCCGGACCAATCAGCAGTGGCCCTCCTGAGGAGGCGGAGCCACAGCCAGGGGTTCAGCTGCCTGTTGTAAACTGTGTCAGCGCGGACGCTGTAGTGTGAGGGAGTCTGATGACTTCATTCAGTGAGGCAGTAAAGGAATCTGATTTGTTCCTCTCCTTAAGTGTCATCATGACTTAGGGTTCTAATGGCCCCGCCCCTTTTTGTTTAACACGCTGCGCTAATTAAATCGCTAATGAGCTCAGAGACGCTCTGCATTTTTAATGTAGCGGGAGAAAACTTGTCGCTCCGCTGATGTAACATTACTTCCGCTGGATTCTCTCTCGCTCTCTCTCTCTCTCTCTCTCTCTCGCTCGTTTGCTCTCTCTCTCTCGGTCGACTTCACGCGGATGCTTTTGTATTTTTTTTGTACATGCACTTCACTGCGCACTGCTGGAGGCCGAGCCGCGGCCCTCAGCTGAAAAACTCCCGCCTCAGAGTTGTTTTCAGTGTGAAGCTTTCAGCGTGGCTCACTGCCGCCACCTTTCTTCAGACCGTCCGTCCTCCACATGTTTTTGGTCCTTTTCTTCCTCTCTCGGCTTCCTCGACCTCCGTCTCTGGTCGTCACAATCACTCGTTTTCTGCCCTCTTCTTCTTCTCCCTGCTGCCTCCCGTCCTCGCACACACACACACACACACACACATACATACGTGCGTGCGCGATTACACACACGCTCATCCAGCCCGTCTTCTGATGAGATGATGAAATAGTCGGAGGAATCAGGAAATCTTGTTCTGGTGAAACCTTTCTGGACTCGGAGATAACTGAGCCCTGGTGGGGAGGAAGAAGAGGAGAAGAAGGAGAAGAAGAAAAGCCCGTCGGCTTGAGAGTCCAGCTTCCTGTCTTCCTCTGTGTGTGTGTGTGTGTGTGTGTGTGTGTGTGTGTGTGTGTGTGTCTGCAGCTCTTCACTTATTTCCAGATGTGATTCATTTCACTGTATTTGTTCCTATTTAACTTTTCTCTTTTGTCTTCTTCTCCTCCTCCTTCTTCTTCTCCTGTCCTCCACCTCAACCACCCCATCTTCACTTTTTTCCTTTTCACCCCTTTTTGTTTCAACATCAACCTCTCATTCATCCATCCTTCCTTTTTTCTCTTTCTAAAATAAAATCCCTCCACATTTCCATCTCCTCCTCTCTCTCTCTCTCTCTCTTTCTCTCTCTCCGCCCTCCCCCCCGTTCCCCCCCCGCAGGGCTGCTCGTCCCCCATCGTGGTGAAGTTCGCCGACACGCAGAAGGACAAGGAGCAGCGGCGCCTGCAGCAGCAGCTGGCGCAGCAGATGCAGCAGCTCAACAGCGCCACCACCTGGGGCAGCCTGACGGGCCTGGGCGGCCTCACCCCGCAGTATCTGGCTGTAAGGAGCGCCGCCTCGCCCGCCTCCATCACCACCACCTCCTCCATCCCTTACTGCAGCCCCGCCGCCAACACCGTCAGTGCACCCCGGAAACACAGCAATCCCACAATGCACTCTGCCTCTCTTGGCCCTTCCTCCCTCCTCCTCCTCCTCCTCCTCCTCCCACTCATCCAAATGAGCTCTTTGAATCTGGTCAAACTAAACTCACGAAGGACACGCCCCCAACCCCAGCAAGATTTTACTTTTATTTATAAAAAATGAAAAAGAAAAGAAATCCCATCAGTCAAACGTTTGATTCAAGGAGGGCGTGTGAAACTTTTTTTTTTTTTGCCCTTCCTTTATTTTTCCCCTCGTCCGACAACAAAGAAAAGTAATTTGGCGACGACTGAAGAGCCAATAAAGGCTTTTTTTTTTGTTTCTTTTTCTTTCCTTCAATGAGAGCCAAAGAAAAGTTCCAGCTTTCAGTTTTCAAGCCGTCGTCCGGGAGATTTGGGCTCCGACTCCTCCTCCGACTCCTGAAGTCCCGAAGTGCGAGTCAGGAACTCAGTTTGGTCTCTTGATCAAATCACCGAGAGAGAAAAAAAAACCCAGCAGAGCAGAGCAGCAGCGGCGTGATCCCAGTCGTCCTCCTGCCCTTCCAGAACGTTTTAATGGAGCGGAAAATTACCTTCCAGCGAGTGCTTCTTTCTTTTTTTCTAAAGTGTGCTCGTGCAAAAAAAAAAAAGAAAAAAAGTTTAAACAGTGTGAGCTCCAGCAATTAGCGGAGGAGCAGCAGTCGGTGAGCCGGGGGTAGGCGCAACTTTTTCCTTTTAGCGGCGAAAGTTCGAGAAGCTGAAACTCTGAAACTCACTCGTTGAGGCCCCGCAAACAAAAAAGAAAAGAGAAAAAAAGCCCCAAAAAAGTTTGACCTCAAAAGACCTCGATAATCTTTCTCAGCTCTTTCCGTTTCTTTTCTCTTTCCTTTCGCAGCTTCTTCACTTTTTTTCTCCTTTAAAACGCCGCAAATGTTCAGCCTGAACGCAAAAACGCTGCGATTTGTTTACAGGAAATTAGATCAATTCCGACAACTCCAATGTGTAGTTTTGTGGGAATCCTGCTCCTGCAGGAGGTTACATCATTGCGCCAAAAAAATAAATAAATAAGACTTCACAAAAAACAAAAGGAGACAAACAAGCGGGCGGGCGGGTGGAGCCTCTGGGAGTCGGCTGATCCCCCCCAATTTGAGCGGCCGCGCTGCACGGCAGAGCCTAGTGGCCGCATTCATTAAAACCACGCCGTGGGTTTGATTTGTTGTTTGTTTGCTTGTTTTTCTTAGAAGAAAAAAAAAAAGAACAAATTGAAGGCGGGATTTCCGGGAACCTGATTGGCTCTGAGGTTTCCTTCCAGATCGACAGCCGCAACAACCTCGGCTTTTAAAACAGCTCGCCTGCCGCGTCTTTCCGGTGCCTTCCTAATTCAGCGGCGTTGCGTCTTTTTCTCACAGCTTTTTTTGTGTTGTTGTTGCGAGGAGGAGGGTGATAAAAAGAAAGAAACTTTTTTTTGAGTGTGTGTGTTATTTTTGCGAATTGGACTCGCTCCTCGTTCTCAGCTGTTTAAAAAGATTAAGCACCGGAGGGATGGAGGGAGGGAGGGATGGAGGGGGAAAACGGGCGTGCATGCGCCCACACAATAGAAGCGAGATGTTAATTTGCCGTTAATTCGAGTCTGTGCAGGATTTTTTGACAGCATCAGTATTCCGCTTTTGTTTTGTTGGGGGGGGGGAATCTAATCAGCCGGCGAGATCGGAGCTTTCATGCTCAACTTGTCTGGAAGAATCGCGGCTGTGGTGGAGGGGGAGGAGGGGGAGGGGGTGGGGGCTCGTTAGCTCGTACGAACTCCCTCCCCCCTCTTCCCTCCCCACCACTGGAAAAAAAATCTAACAATCCAGAAAGTGAAAGGGTGGCGCTAAAACCTGCTCATTACCACTTCCAGCTTCTCCAGCGCAGCACGATGTTGACATCCAGAACATTTGTCTGATTGTCCTCCACACTGCTGACTGACTCTTCTCCTCCTTCTCCTCCTTCTCCTCCTCTTCCTCCTCCTCTTCTCCCTTCTCCTCCTCCTCTACCTTTTCTTCCTTCTTCTTCCTCCTCCTCTTCCTCCATCTCCTCTTCTCCACTTATTACCTCCTCTTTCTCCCACCTCCTTTTTTCTCCTTCTTCTTCTCCTCTTCCTCATCTTCCTCGTCCTTCTTCTTCCTTCTCTTCTTCCCCTTTCTCCTCCACCTCCTAATCCTCTTCCTCCATCTCCTCTTTGTCTTCCTCTTCTTCTCCCTCTTTCCTCCTCTTCTTCTCCCTTCTTCCCTTCCTCCTCAAACTCCTCCTCCCCCTCTTCTCCTCTTCCTTCCTCTCCTCATTTTCTTGCCTCTCCCCCTCCTGCTCCCCTTTCTCTTCCTCCTCCTCTTCTCCCCTTCCTCTTCCTCCTCATCCTCCCTCCCCTCCTCCCCCTCCTCCTCCTCCTCCTCCTCCTCCTTCTCTCCATCAGCTGCTCCAGCAGGCCACGTCCTCTGGGAACCTGGGCGCCTTCAGTGGGATCCAGCAGATGGCCGGTGAGTCTCTCTGCCCGCCGCCCACCACCGTGCTTTCACGTTGTCGTCGTCGTTGCAAAGTTATTCCGCTAACAACTTGAAAATAACACGTTACAACATGGTCAGCGAACGCATCAGACTGCTGCAGGAGGGATTATTGGAGTGTGAGGCGCTCAGCGCCGGCCGCTCTGTTTGGTTTTAGGTGTTTTTTTTTCACACTCTGTGAGTTTGTGCGGCTATTAAACGCAGTGGATGATCGAATCAAGAGTCGCTGCTCAGTGGGACGTGTTTGCGACTCTGAGGACGAGGAGGAGGAGTTTCAGCGCGAGAAGACGAAGAAGGAGCCGCGACGGAACGATTTAAAGGACCAGCGTGGAACTTTTAAAGAGACCCTCACCGTGGAAGAGAAAATACATCTGTTCAGTTTGGGGGGGAATATCTCGCAAGCAAAAAGAGGAGGCGGCCATGTTTCTACGGTGGCCCAGAAGGCAGAGCTCTCAGTGCTCAGTGTTTGATGACATCACTGCCGCTGGAGGAAAAGTCCCTCAGATCTGGAGAAAAAGATTTTTTTTTTTTTTTCAAACGTGACGACATAAGCAGCGTCTTGAAGGTTTTCTTTGGTTGAAATAACGTGAAGAAGTAACAAAAACCACGACGACGTCAACGAAGAGAAACTTTATCTGTCATCATGCTGCTGATCTCAGGACTCTTTGTTGCACTTCTTCTTCTTCTTCTACTACCCCATTTATTTATCCTTTTCCTAGACCTTAAAAAAAATTAACACACACACACACACACACACACACACACACACACACACACAAACACAAAGGACCAAAGAGCATAGTGGATGAAGCAGCATGGCGGCAACAACCGTTAGCAGATCTTCTGCCCTGAAGATCCGCTCAGGGTTGCCGCGGACGCTCTTGATCTTTTAATGAGGCCAGACAAAGAGTCGACGCCGGGGGGGCGTGTCAGCCGAGCGTGAGCATGAAACACCCGGACGCCAGCGAGCGGAAGGAACGGGTAGCAGAGGAGGAGGAGGAGGAGAAGAAGAAGAGGAAGAAAGGAGGTCTTTTCAGCGAGGAAGAGCGTTCCACTGCCGGGTGGCGCCATCTACTGTCCGCAGGTCGAGGGTCTGAAGGAGGCTAATGAAGTTAGCGCTGCACAAGCCAGGGGAGGAGGAGGAGGAGGAGGAGAGGGATGAAGAGAGAAAGAAGAAGAGGAGAAGGAAGACGATGGGATGAAGCCACAGGAGGGATGGTGTGGGGCGGGCGGAGACAGTGAAGTACTGCAGATTGCGCAAACCCACCCGGCTGGGGCTTCTTTTTTTTTTAATCGGAGCCGCCAGCGCCGCACAAATCCTCCCATTAAATGTTGAACGAGATAAAAATCTCCGACTTGAGGAAATATCTTCCTCTTCTTCGTCTTCTTCTTCTTCTTTTTCTTTTTTCAGGCCCTTTAAATTTGAGGTTATTTAAGACCTCCGCGCGGCCGCTTACGAGCTCATCGCCTGCCTCCATTAAGCTGCTCTCTCCCTCCCTCTCTCTCTCCTCCAGTTTTTCTTTCCGCCCCCTCCCCCTCCTCCTCCACCCTCCTCCTCACCCCCGGCCTTCACACTCCGTCTGTTCCGCCTCCCCCGCTGTCTGCGAGAGGCGGCGGCGGAGGCGGCAGCGGCGGCGGTGGCTCTCCACTCGCACAGAAGACGATAAAAGTGGGGACGGCGACAGCAACCTGCGAGGAAGAGTGCGGCGCTGCCCCCCTCTGGCTGCTCCCTGCAGCTACACCCCCTCCCTCCCTCATCCTTCCTTCCATCCCTCCCTGAATTTCAAGACACGTTTTTCTCGCACGGATTAAACGGGCCGTTGGGGCTTTTTTTTGTGTTTTTTTGTGGGTTTATTTCTTTTGGGAACGGCGGCGTCGAGCCTCTAACGACGACAGTGACGTCGGTGGGGCGGGGGGGGGGGGGGATCTGGAGATCAGTCGGCCTCCATCTGCGGCGGGGGAGTCGCTGACTGGCAGGAGATGCGACGCAGCTGAGTGACATCTGGTGTCGCTCTTTAACACGGAGCTGAGAGGCTTCAATTACGGCCATGAGCGTTCAATTAGAGCACGCCAAACGCCGGCCCTGGCGCCACCATGCGTGGGGAGGGGTGGGTGGGAAGGGGGTGCACACACACACACACTGGCATGCCATCTGCACAGCCCGGATACTCGGACGGCGACCAGGGAAGTGGATTTGCCTCCAACTGTGTCCTCATCATCGCCCCCTCCTCTTCCTTCTTCTTCTCCTTCTTCCTCTTCTGGCAGCCGCCGTTCGGTGGTGGAGCCGAGGTGGAGAAATGTGAGTGGGGGGGCGGGGGGGGGGGAATTGCATCGAGAGGGCGGAAAAGAATGGAATACGAAAGAAGAAACAAGGAGGTTTTAAGCCATGAGGCAGATTTTTTTTAAAGGACCCGTTGGTTTGGTTGTGATGGAAAACCTCACGTCCGTCTTGAAAAGCTCCGGCGGGGCTGCGACTCATGCACAGCTTGGCCCCCTCCGGCCAATAGGACGCCAGGAGCTGTTGGCCGCCAACTAGTTCAGAAATCTGATTGGCCTCGTTTCAGTCCCACTTTCCAGACCTCCAAGGTTACATGAGAGCGAAAATGCAACTCGTCATTCGTTGTTTGCTTCATCACTAAGACTCGACTGTAGAAAAAAAAAAAGAAGAGCATCCACGAAGCTGAGCTCTGATTGGTCGGACTTGTAGCCTCGATGATGGGAACCACTCCATGGTGTCTCGTTTTGTTCCTGTCTATTTCCCTGTGTGTGCGTGCGTGCGTATGTGTGTGTGTGCGTGTGTGCGTGTGTGCGTGTGTGTGTGTGTGTGTGTGTGTGTGTGTGTGTGTTGTATATCTCCATGGTAAACTGTATATACACCCAGACTGTATATACGACACATACACACCTCAGCGTCTTTAACTCTGACATGTTCATGGGCCGCAGGAAGTCGGTCAGAAGTCCCCGCCTTCCTCTACACACACACACACACACACACACACACACACACACACACACACACACACACACACACACACACACACACACACTCTTGTTAGCTCTGCTAATTTCCCCAGTGTGGGATAAATAAAGGCATTCTTCTTCTTCTGCTTCTTCTTTTTCTTAATTTGCCTAAAGCATGTTTGCTGCAGGAGTGCACAAGTTATTTTCTTTCCTGCAGTTTTACTGCAAAACTGCAGTAAAACATATTTTTTTTTAGAGTCGAACCAGCCGGTCCTTTTCAAAGAAGATACTCAGCCCGAAAGCTAATTTCCATTCAGTGTCTCTTCACGGCTGTTGAAAGCAGGCGAGGCGCCCTGAGAGCCCGAAGGCTACAAATCTCAAATTTAAATGTTGGGCCTCTGCGATCCCGCACCTGTCTGGTCTGGTCTAATTACGACTCGCACCGACCAATCACATCCATCGACACAAAGCGCATCCTGGGGCGAAGGAGGGAAGGGGGGGAGGGGGGTGGGGGGGGGCTAGACCTCCCTCTGCGGAGATAAACGCTTGGCCTGCAGGAAGTGGAGCTTCCCGTCCCGTCCTGTCCCCTCCCGTCACGTCCCGTCCTTGGGCCCCGCCCCCCAGCTTTGACACCACTCCTCCGCCTCTCCCCAGGTATGAGCGCTCTGCAGTTGCAGAACCTGGCCACTTTAGCGGCGGCGGCGGCGGCGGCCCAAAACTCCAGTCCCTCCACCGCCAACCCCCTGTCGTCCAGCGCCGCCTCGCTGGGAGCGCTGGCCAGCCCAGGTAACCAGATGGGGGAGGGGGGAGAGGGGGAGGGGTCCCACGCCTGCCTGACTCCGCCCACCGCTCTGCCACCATTGTCGCCCCCACCACCACCACCACCACCACCACCGCCGTCACCACCACCATCGCAGTGATCACGTGACCTGCCCGGTCGTCACCGCCATCCCATCGCACACGCACTCGTTTACGTGTGTGTGTGTGCGCGTGTTTATGTATGTGTGTGTGTGTGTGTGTGTGTGTGTGTGTGTGTGTGTGTGTGTGTGTGTGTGTGTGTGTGTGCGTGTGCTCTGGCGTGTTTCCGTTGCTTTGAGCCGTGTCACCTGTCGTGGGTTTTTTTTATCGGTCGTCGTCATGTTGTTGTTTGTGTGTCGAGACTCACCTGATCCAGTGTGTATTGTGCGTGAGGGTCTATGCGTGTGTGTGTGTGTGTATGTGTGTATGTATGTGTGCGTGCGTGCGCTTTTGAATTGCTTGGTTGCGCTTAAATATTCAATATATAATTGAAACATCCATATTTCTTGACTTTCACTTGATGCTTTTTTTTTTTTTGTCTTTCGGGACTTTTTTTTTATTATTACACCCAGTGGGGGTTTTTTTTTCTCCTTCTTCTTCCTCTTCTTTTTCTTCTTCTTCTTGTTAAAAGTGAGCAAATTCTCGTCGAGTCCCGATGAGGGAAGATTCTGCTCCCGCCAGCCTCTCTGGTTCAGCGCTCAGGTTGCTGAGATCTCGCTAATTCATCCTGAAGAGCTCCACTCGGCAGCCGCCAGTCAGTCAGCGCCTCAGTGTTGCGTAGCTCTGCCCTTAAAACCACAGAAGAAGAAGAAGTCGAAGAAGAAGACGAAGAAGGAGCGGAAATCCCACCGTCAATTCTGTCACATTTGTTAGAGGATAGCCAGTCAGCCAGTCAGTCACTCAGTATGGGTGATGGGGGCGGAGCTACAGCCAGGCTGACAGGAACAGGAAGCTGCAGCCAATAGGAAGCCTGGAGCTGTGACCAGCCGGCTCCTAGCGGGCAGAGAAGGGATCTGATTGGCCCACTGCGAACGCCCTCCACCCCACATAACTCTTCAAGTATTATTTTGACTAATCAAAGCACGTTTAATGCAGTGGCAGTGCTTGACCAGAGAGGGCGCCAAAGCCCATTCACAAAGGTGAATTTCTAGCTGGTTGGGCTCTGCGCAGGCTTCAGGCTCGGGACGGACACGAAAGAAGCTGCTCTCCTGGAACTTCCTGTCTCTGGCTCCGCCCCGCTCATCCTCCTCTTCACCTTGCTCCCCTCCCGCCCCTCCCACCAACACCTCTTCCTCCTCCTCCTCTTCTGCCTCTCTCTCTCGCTCTCTCGTTTTGCAGCTCTGAATGTCAGTCCAACCTTGAGTCGAGAGCGCACTCTCACTCACACTCTCACTCACTCTCACTCACACACACACACGTACACATACACACTAGCTGTGAGTGAGCGCCGTTGCTGAAACCTGCAAAATGTCACGGCAGCTTGATAAATTTAGATATTTCTGCATGGAGACAGGCCGCCCGGCGCCATCCTCCCTTCACTGTTGTTGCTGTTGTTGTTGTTGTCGTTGTCGTTGTTGTTGTTTTGTTTCCCGCCTCCTCACGCCACCAACACGCCGCAACGCCTCTTGAACGGTTTGTTTGGTGACACAATCCTCCGCTGTCAGGGTGAACGCTGCTGATGCATCAACACAATTCATTTGATGTTTTTGCTGTGGCTGTTGTTGTTGTTGCTTTGTGCAGCTTCTCACATTGGTCTGTGTGTGTGTGTGTGTGTGTGTGTGTGTGTGTGTGTGTGTGTGTGTGTGTGTGTGTGTGTGTGTGTGTGTGTGTGTGTGTGTTGTCAGCTGACCCAAACTTTTGCTGAAAGTGTATAGAACCATTCAAAGCCTGCAGTTGTGACTATTTTGTTGAGCTGAGGCACTTTTGCTTTTAGTTTGTTTTTTTTTTACTTTTTGGTCATTTTTGCTTTATTTATGTTTTCCTGTTATTGTTGTTGCTTAAATGTTGAATTTGCAAACGCATGCAAGTGCAGCCGGAGCGACGTTTTGTCCATTTCCAGAGTTTTTGTGTCTTTTTGATGCTTGAAGTTGCACTTTGTGCGTGCGTGCGTGTGTGTGTGTGTGTGAGAGAGAGAGAGAGAGAGAGAGAGAGAGAGAGTTTTACCTTGTTGTTGCTGAGGACATACTTGGAATCAGCAGCATCAACTGGGTTGGAAACGACGTCTGTCCACTGTTTCCATAACTCAGTTGTGTTCCTGTCACCCCCCCCCTCCTCCCCCCGCCTCCCTCCCTTCCCCCCCAGCAGTGGGCACCACGGCCAGCTCCAACGCCAGCGCCATGAACTCTCTGACCTCTCTGGGCACCCTGCAGGGCCTCGCCGGCGCCACCGTGGGCCTGAACAACATTAATGCACTAGCAGGTAGCATCAACAGTGAGTATTCACGCTGCCATCGCTCCACACTCACCCCCTCCTCCCCCTCCCCCTCGCCCGCCCTCCCTCACCCGCAGAGAGACGCCGCGATTCGATCCCGGCTACCCGGCGCTTGCTCGGTTCCGCCTGTAGAGGGAGCCGCAGTGCTGCGTTGCCGGCTGCGCACAGGATGGTTTCTCTCTGTCTCCACCAGAGGGAGCACTTCCTGTCTAAGCTCCGCCCCCCCGACCCACTGTGTTCTGCGGCCTGATTTTTATTCGTTCATCAGTTTATTCTGGTTGAAGCGTGAGCTGCGGCCTGCGCCACTGTGCGCCTGCTGCCCCCTTATGGCTAATGGCGGCACTGCACCATCCCGTGACGTTGACTTCTCTTCGTTTTTCGATACGTTTGAATTTTGAAACATTTGATTAATTAAATTTGCATCTCATTCGTTCGGTCACGTCGTCTCTCTACCTCTCCGCTCAAACTCTTAAAGTCAGCTTAAAGTTTTTTTAGGCTTCTCTTCCCTCTCTCCCTCCCTCTCTCCCTCTTCCCTCCTTCCCTCCATCCATCAGCTCCGGGTCGAGCCGGCGTGCTGCTGCCGCTGCTGCTGCTGCTGCTGCTGCTGCTGCTGCTGCTGCTGCTGCCGACGACGAAGCTCGTCTGTCTGTGTCGATGTCGCGTTTGTGTTTTTGAATGTGAACGTCAGGGCGGAAGAGGAGAAGTTTTGGAGCCAGCTCGTAGGATTTTGCAAGCACAATGCAGTAGTATTGGAAAAGTTGAAAATGCAAATAATCGTTAAGAAAAAGCGATAAGAAAAACATTTCGCTCCAAAATACGATATTTTAAGATCCATAATGGAGACAAGTTAAACAGACTCCAGACATTTCACCGCGTCCCGCTCCTGACCTCTGGGGGGAGTCGGTGAGCGGCGGCGGCTCTTAATCAGACGTGTTGTTCCGGCTGCATTTATTCTCCCTCTGACCTTTCAGCCGCTGTAAATCACAGGCGCCTCGCGCTGGAGACTACAGCGGCGACACGGCGGTGGCGGGACGGGCGGACATCCGCCGCCTCAGGCACCTCCCCCTCCTCCTCCTCACCCTCCTCCTCCTCACCCTCCTCCTCACCCTCCTCCACACCCCACCGCCCCACACCTCCGCCGCCCTCATTTAAACACATCCAGGCCCGTAATTGAATTGCAAAGGTCAGCGGTGCAATTATTCCTGAATAAATGAGTGACCTATAATCCCGAGCGCCGAGCTGATAATTTATTTCACTGTGTCTGACGGCGAGACGACAGGACGCCGCGCCGATGTCGGACCCGCCCCCCCCCGCCCCTACCCCTCCCTCCCTCTGCCCCCCCCCCACTCCTAGCCCAGACAAGTTGCCCTCCGCCGCGATATTAAGCTGTTACACGCCGCTAATGAGCGCCACCGCTGCGTTTCCTCCAACCTCCCCCCCGCCAGCACCGCCTACTGGCCAGTCGCCTCATTTTTATTCCACACCATCCGTCTGCACTTATAATAGTTTCCGCCCCCGACCGAGGCAAAATAATGTGTTGCGGGTTGATCTGAGACGGATGAGCGCCAGTTAGATTAGTCTAGCCTAGCGCAAACACAGGAGGGGATGAAAAGAGCTAACGTAGCTAGCGGGGGGTCTTTTTGGCCACCCAGCAGTTGCCGTGTGTAGCCCCGCCCCCTTGTTAGTCTGTCACATGGTGTGTGTGTGTGTTTTTGTTGTTATTGTTGTTGCTGTTGCTTCTGTTTTGTGTCTGTGTGTGTGTGTGTGTGTGTGTGTGTGTGTGTGTGTGCCTGTGTTTTCACTGTGTGTTTGCGTGTTCTTGGCGTGCATGCGTGGCTGCAGATCTGGAAGCGGCGCCCCCTGCAGTTCTGGCTGTCATCGGCTACACTCATCCTGAACACGACTGTGTTGACACTGAAACTGTGTGTGTGTGTGTGTGTGTGTGTGTGTGTGTGTGTAAATGTGACTTGCAGTCATTGTTTCTATATCTGTGCGGTCTCTTTGTGCTGTCCATTACAGTTACAGTGTGTGTGTGTGTGTGTGTGTGTGTGTGTGTGTGTGTGTGTGCGTGCGTGCGTGCGTGCGTGCGTGCGTGCGTGCGTGCGTGCGTGCGTGTGCGTGCGTGCGTGCTCGTGAAACACAACCCCCAGTGGGAGCGCTAATGAGTAAGTGCATTCTTCTTTCTTTATTGTTGGGTTTTATGTAAAGTTGCTCAAATGCTCTCAGGTATGGCGGCTCTGAACGGCGGCCTGGGCAGCGCGGGGCTGACCAACGGGACGGCGGGCACCATGGACGCGCTGACGCAGGCCTACTCAGGGATCCAGCAGTACGCCGCCGCGGCGCTGCCCACCCTCTACAGCCAGTCGCTGCTGCAGCAGCAGGGCGCCGCCGGCAGCCAGAAGGAGGGTCAGTGTTTCACTCCTGCTGAGCTGAGGCTCAGATCTGGCAACCCCGGCTGCCCTTTGACCTGTCTATCGTGGAATTTGATTACTTTTAAGACGCCGGCGGCGGCGAAATAGGTGGCATACAGTGACGGGCAAAAGTTTTTGGAAACCTCATCCATTTGTGATGTACTTCACCGCGCTAAAAATCAGTCTTTAGTCTCGAGGTTCGTCTTGTTTCAGCGCAGCAGCCACCGGCGCTTCTTCCGTCCGTCCCAGAACTGCAAGTTTTACCAACTCAGAGGTGCAGAACTCCAACTCTAATTCACAACTACAAGAATTTCTTGTTTTGTTTCATCAACAGTAAACAACAACAAAAAAATTATCTCCATTTGTTTGCCTCTGATTGAATTCTCTGGCAATTATCTAATAACAATAATTGGGATTGAGTCAAATTTTAAAGGCGTCCAAAAACTTTTTTCCATATTTTTTTCTAGATTTGCACGTTTGGTGGCACATTTTGTCGCTTGAAGGTATTAAAGTGGCAAATAAGCATGTGTACCTCTGAAGTAGAGCGATTCTTTGTTTGTATCACGTGAACCATGCCATGCTTAAAAACACACACACACACACACACACACACACACACTGAAGGAGCCATTTGTTCCTTAAATTTATTTTCCTTTCAGTGAAGTCGTTACGTTCATGACCCCGGCTGGCGGTTTATGGTTACATATAAAAGGTTCTCGCACACCTGTGCAAATTGAGGCCAGGTTGGATCGTCTTGAGGCTCTGAATTGGAGAATTGGAGAGTTGGAGACGCCAGCAGGCAAATGCTTTTCAATTTTTTGGTTCATTTTGGAGACATTATTTTGAATTGAATCTTTTGCCATTTGTACCACCTTTGAAATGACTGAAACCTAAAAAATAATAACACGTCTCGATGCTTAAGTTTTTTCTTCCCTTTTTTTTTTCTTCTTTTTTACCTTTTTTCTACAAGCGAACGTATTGAACCACCTTGGCGCATGCTTTAAAAGGAGGCGTTACACACACACACACACACACACACACAAAAAAAAACTGAATTTCTTTTGTTTGGTTTCCCCCAACGCGAACTTCATTATCGTACGAGCTCGGTGTTGTCATCGCGGACGGCGTAATGAAACCGGTGGAGGCGTCACCTTCGGCGTGAACTGGCAGGCGGCAGCGACAAAGATCCTTTTCACAGGGACGCTTTTTTTTTTTGTCCTCTCCGTCCCTTTAAAACGTGAATGCGCGGGGAACCCTCGAAACCGGCGGCGGCGGCGGCGGCGGAGACAAAAGACTCGGCGAGCCCTCCGTCCCGCCGAGGGCTCGCCGGGCGACTCGCAGGCCTCCCGCTAATGTGTTGCGCGCGAGGCCGAGGCCGAAATGAAAAGCGCCTCCCACCGACCCTCTTCAGCTGTTTAAAAAGCACAGGGACCTCCACGCCATTGTTGAGCGGGGAAGCAGAAGCTCTGACGTGGGTTCTTAACGCTACGAGTTTTCGCAGTTTGAAAGGTCTATTGTCCTGAGTGCTGCACCTGCTTTCCATGTTGTTTAACACTGTTTGTGCACACACACACACACACACTCCCTAACGCCACCCTGCGTCCTCGCCCCCACCGGCAGGTCCTGAAGGTGCCAACCTGTTCATCTACCACCTGCCGCAGGAGTTCGGAGACCAGGACATCCTCCAGATGTTCATGCCTTTCGGAAACGTGGTCTCGGCCAAAGTCTTCATCGACAAACAGACAAACCTTAGCAAGTGCTTCGGTAAGGGAGACGCCACGCACGCACACGCGCGGGCGCACGCAGACGCACACTCTTCACTTTGGTTTTGCTCGTTTGTTGGTTTTTTTATTTTCATTTTTTTTTTTTATTGTTTTTTAAGGAACATAGAAAATAAAAGGAAAAGACAAAGAAAAAAGAAAAGTAAAAAGTGCAGGTTCATAATACCTACTTTTTATGTATCCATGGCATGTAATATAATAATATAATAATAATAAGACTATACTGCGCAAACAAACATAAGAGTCCTCGTTTGTTATCTTCTAAATATTTATTTACTTGTATGCTACCAAACGTCGCCTAGGTTAGCGCAGCAGGACGTATTAACACATTTATTTGTCTTTTGAAATATGTGATCTACACATTTTGAAGTGAAGTTTCCCTCTCTCTCTCTCCCTCTCTCTCTCTCCATCCCCCTCTCTCTCTATCCCCCTCTCTCTCTGTCTCTCTCTCCCTCTCTCTATCTCTCTCCCTCCCTCTCTCTCCCTCTCTCTCTCTCTCTATCCCCCTCTCTCTCTCTCTCTCTCTCCCTCTCTCTCCCTCTCTCTCTCTCTCTCTCTCTCTCTCTCTCTCTCTCTCTCCCTCTCTCTATCTCTCTCCCTCCCTCTCTCTCCCTCTCTCTCTCTCTCTATCCCCCTCTCTCTCTCTCTCTCTCTCCCTCTCTCTCTCTCTCTCTCCCTCTCTCTATCTCTCTCCCTCCCTCTCTCTCTCTCCCTCTCTCTCTCTCTCTATCCCCCTCTCTCTCTGTCTCTCTCCCTCTCTCTATCTCTCTCCCTCCCTCTCTCTCCCTCTCTCTCTCTCTCTATCCCCCTCTCTCTCTCTCTCTCTCTCCTCTCTCTCTCTCTCTCTCCCTCTCTCTATCCCCCTCTCTCTCTCTCTCTCTCTCCCTCTCTCTATCTCTCTCCCTCCCTCTCTCTCCCTCTCTCTCTCTCTCTATCCCCCTCTCTCTCTCTCTCTCTCTCCCTCTCTCTCTCTCTCTCTCCCTCTCTCTATCTCTCTCCCTCCCTCTCTCTCTCTCCCTCTCTCTCTCTCTCTATCCCCCTCTCTCTCTCTCTCTCTCCCTCTCTCTCTCTCTCTATCCCCCTCTCTCTCTGTCTCTCTCCCTCTCTCTATCTCTCTCCCTCCCTCTCTCTCTCTCTCTATCCCCCTCTCTCTCTATCTCTCTCCCTCCCTCTTTCTATCTCCCTCTCTCTATCTCTCTCTCTCTCTCTCTCTCCCTCTCTCTATCTCTCTCTCTCTCACTCTCTCTCTCTCTCTCCGCCAGGCTTCGTCAGCTACGACAATCCCGTGTCGGCACAGGCGGCCATCCAGGCCATGAACGGCTTCCAGATCGGCATGAAGCGGCTGAAGGTCCAGCTGAAGCGCTCCAAGAACGACAGCAAACCATACTGATCTTAGCGCTAGGGCCAATCTGCTCCCCATGTTAGCACTGCTAGGGTAAGTCCCGCCCCCTCCCCCAAACCCCGACCCAACAAAAAAACCAACAGAAAACATAAAATAAAACGGGAAAAAAAAAGAACGACAACGAGAGCGAAGCAGGCTGCGACCCTGACACGCCCCAACTGGGAGGAGGGAGGGGGTGACGCGGAGGTGGAGGGGTGGGGGGGTGGGAGGAAGGGAGAATGGGGGAGACACTCAGAGGGAGACGCACATGCCTCGTTTTGTTGAGAATTTGGTTTTTTCTTCTTTATTTTTGGAGATTTTTATGATAGCTTTCCAGTATTATCATTATTATTATTATTATTATTTATTACAATTATTATTTTCTTTTTTGTACACACATGAACGCTTCCATTATCGCCATAACTTTGTTTGTTTTTTTAATAATGGGAGGAAGTCGCCAACCTGGCCAGCTTTTTTTTCTTTTTTCTTTTTTTTTTTTTACGAGGAAGTTTTCTCAGTGATTATTTATATACATATATTTTTTTCGGTAAAGACAAAAAGGAGCCATGATGATTTTTTTTTTTTTTTTTGAAGCCTGTCCAAGGTTTAACCGCCGTTTTCTTTTCTCTTTTTGACTTCTCTGACGCGCTGATGCTGATATGCACATTCGACCTTTGACCTCCGCGTAGTTGGTTGCAGTCCGCCGTCGCTGCTGCTGCTGCTGCTTCTCCCGAGAGAAAGAGAGAAAAAGGCAAAAAAAAAAAAGAAATGCATATATAAATATATATATATATAAATATATATCTGAAAATGAAAGAGAGACGGGGAGAGCGTGCTGCCAGCCGGCCGCTCCAGCACTCACCACAGTCGAGACTGCACAGTTTTTCTATCCAGATTATTTTATTTCTCAAATGTGGAACAGGGAGCAAAATGAACGTAACTACTGGTAGGGTCAGATCACATTGGTCTTTGTCATGGGGGGAGGGGGGGGGGGGGCGAAAGGGGAATGGGGGGAGGGGGAGGTGGAACGGAGAGACAGAGAGAATATTTTCAAACCATTTGTGACAAAAGGCTACGACGATGATAATGAAAATAATCGTATTGACGACGACAATTTTCGATAATTACCGCAGAGTTTACGGTGGAGTTTGTTTAAAGACCAGAATACGGAATAATAATAATAATAATAATAATAATAATAATAATAATAATAATAATAATAATGACAATTCAAAGTACAGCGAGCTGCAGACCTGTAAATTTTATTTGTAAAAAAGAAAACAGAAAAAAAGCTACGAAGCGGTTCTATTTTTATACGACGTTTTTACTGCCTCAGACGAAAGAGAGAAAAAAAAAGGATTTTATTTATTGCCTCTCGTTAAGTTATCGGACTCCTGTCGATAAAGTGCGGCTTGGTAAAAGTGAGACCCCGCCCATCATGGAGGAGTCTCGTCCAATCGGCTTCTCCGGTGTTCTTGTTTTTGTTTTTGTTTTCCTTTCTTTATGTGTTTTTGTTTTTTTTTTTACTCCTGTGCCGTCAATCACAGACAAGCTCCGCCCACCATTTGAAACTCAGCCCCCCCCAACCCTCCCCCCCAGCTACTACAAGCTCCGCCCCCTCCCCTTCGTCACCTATGCTGTTCATCCATGCATTCATCCCTCTTTCTCTCCTCTCACCACTCTCCTTCTCTCTCCATCCATAGTGGAACTTCCTCCTCTTCCTCCTCTTCCTCCTCCTCCTCTTCTTCCTCTTCTTCCTCTCCTCGTTTGGCCGTTTCTCTTTTCACTTTTTTTGTAGTTTTCTTATCGTTTCATGTTTTTCGTTTGTCCGTAAGCCCCGCCCCCTATTCTCTCTCTCTTTTCCTTTTAAAATGAGTGGAACAAACCAGAAATGAACAGGCCCCACCCCCTCCCACCCAAATATGGCCGTTTGACTCCCAAATGACATCATCCATCTGGGACGTGATGGATAAATCTTTGGGGTGTTCTCTGTTTGTGTGTGCGCGCGCCTCTGCGTGTGTGTGTGTGTGTGTGTGTGTGTGTGTGTGTGTGTGTGTGTGTGTGTGTGTGTGTGTGTGTGTTACACTGTAGACTGAAGAGAATCATTTTAAACCAATGAGAAGAATTCCAGCTAAAAAGAAAAACCTTTTAGCCGTGATTTCAGTCGATGGTCTTTTGCATTACTGTTGTTGTTGGTTGTTGTTTGTTGTTGTTGTTGTTGTTCCTTCTGATTTTGTTGTACAATCAATGCTGTTGTGTTGTGCTGCTCCGGCTCTCTGTGTGTTAACTCTCTCCTCTCCCCTGTGTTTTTTCTTTCCTCCCTTTTAGAACAGCCCATCCTCCTCCATGCCTGTTAGCTCATCGTTTGCCCTAGCATGTCTGCGTGGCGTCGCCCCCCCTCCCCCCACCGCAAAAACAAACAAACAAACAAACAAAAACTTTTAAAAATGACAAAACTCCCCCAACCCAAACAGAAAAAGGTGTCACTCCCCCCCCCCCGCCCCACCACTGCCGTCGTCCTGTCACTATTTTCTTTTTTTCGGATGTCTTCTTCTTTTTTTTTCCAAGCTCGCCGACCATAAAAACCTGGTTCACCTCTGCTGCCACCTACTGACCGTTTTATGCTTTCAAACTTTTTTGGGGACTTTTTTTTTTTTTTTTACATTTTTGTTCCTAAAGTTTCCTGTCCTGATTTTGTCTTGTGTCTTTTTTTTTGGTCTAGTTTTCTTTCACACCTTTTTTGGTGCATGTGACCTCATTTGGATCTGTACATTTTTTACGATTCTTTTTTTTTTTTTTTTATCTGCAGGAGGGATCGGGGAGAGCGAGGGGGGGGGGGGGTTGTTGTGTACGAAAAACAAATCAATGTGAAAAAGATGTAACGGCTGCATTTATATGACAAAAAACAACTTTGGAGGGAGAGAGTGAGAGAGAGTGAGAGAGAGAGAGAGAAGGAGAGAGAGACTGCGATTTTTACAGAAAAACAAATTGTTCCTTTTGTTTTTCTTTCGGGAGATGAAAACACAGACAAAGTGATTTCCCTCGCTTTGTTTCTTTTTTCCCGCATTTAATTTTTTTCTCTTTCGTCCTCTTCCTCCTCCTCCACCTATTCTTCCTCTTCTTATTGGTTTTCTTCTTCCTTTGTGTCAGAATGATTTTTTTCTTTTCCTTCTTATTTTTTGTTTGTTCTTTATTTAAAGTAAACTTGAAAGTTCACCTGCAGGAATTGGCACGCCGTTTCGCTTCTGGCGCCGGGGGGGGTGGGGGGGGGGGCGATGGGAGGAGGAAGTTTAACACAAAACAAACAACAACAACAACAACAACAGAAAAGCAGGAAACGTTTTCTCTCTTTTTCTTTTGCGGGGCCAGAAGCCGTCCGCCGCGTCAGTCCCTCTGAGAAATAAGACTTCCTTCCAAACAGTTTTTGAGTCTAAAACTGTCTGATCAATACGAGAGTCGACTCTCGGAGCTCTCCGGCGGTTTTTACATTTTTCAGGCAGTGTAAAGTTTTTTGATAAGGCCATTTTAAGTGGCTCTGTTTCTCATTCAGAAGTCTATATATAGAACCACTTTTTTCTAGAGTAGTTTAAAAAGGTTTAAAAAAACAAAATGAACAAAAAAAAAAAAAAGAGAGACATTTTGCCCAAGCTCGGGTGCGGGAGAGATGCTACCTACTTGTGTCACCTTTTTTGCTGAAACTGACTCACAGACAGACAATCCGTGGTTTAAAAATGCACATGATGAAATGAACCTATATTTTCTACTGTTTAAATGTATAGAGGTTGAAAAGGAAAGGAGAAAAAAAAAGAAAAAAAAAAGAAGTAACAAACGACCACCTGTGTTAACCTGCGTTCACGTCGGTGCTTCTCGTGAGTTTAGTTGTGGTTTCCATCACGAGTCCAACGGTCTTAAATGTCCTCGCGTTTCGCTCTTCTTCTTCTTTTGTCGTTTTTTTTTTTCTTTTTCAAAGAGAAGACTGAAAAAAAAATCAGTTTACTTGAACAATAGACAAAGCCTTTCATACGATTAATATTCACTTTGTCGTTTTTTTTCCTCGATATTTTTTCTTCTTTTTGTTTGTTTGTTTTTGTTTTTTTGTTGTTTTTTTTTAAAGGAGTCCCGATTTGCTAAATTTCTTGTTGGTTAATTAGCTATATGAAATTCTTGAAAAATATATATAAATATAAATATATCTATATATATATATATATATATAAATATATATCTATATCTAAAATGTCAGCTTGTGAAGCATCAATGTCATTCTAATTTTATTTCTCTCGTGGGAAACGATACTTAGGTGTGTTTTTGTTGTTCGGCAAAAAAAAAAAAATGTGTTATTATAAAGGAAAAAAAAAAAAAGACGAGATCAGTGGAGTTTAGTGCCAAATTCTGACGGTACTTCCTGCCTACTAGCGCGTCAGTGTACTTCTTGTGAAATGATTTGATAACATGGGTATTTTATTATAAGTGTTTTGTATGGATCCCTCATATTTAAAACGACAAAATATAGATTTAAAAAAAAAAGAGTTTGTTAACTTGCTATTCTGTGGTCTTGTTGCCTGAAAAATGTCATGTTTGCTTTTTATTTGATTTTTATTTTTCTTTGTAAAGATGTAAAAAAAAAAAAAAAAGAGAAAAGTGCCCATGTGTCATATATATATATATATATATATATAAATATATATCTATAAACACACACACGCTCACACACACACTCACACACACATTCTCGTGCAGACCTCACAGTTTTACTTTTCTCGTTGTTTTTGCGTGGGAGCCCCAGAGTGCGAACGCCTCGACCGCGGCGCCGACCGCCAGCGTGCACACGCACGCACACACACACACACGCGCACACACACACACACACACAAACTCACTGCACTGATGTTTCTTTAGCCATTGCACAGCTGTTTGACTCATCGAAGCCTTACCAGGAATCTTTGCACTCTGCTCTCTTTATAGCGTCACGCACAAACACAGACAAAGACATCAAGCTTCGCCGCCACCGCCGCCGCCGCCGCCGTCCTCATCCTGATTGTTTTTGTTTTGATCCCGCCGCCGTTCCCTCGCCCCCGAGAAACAAAAACCGAGACCTCATTTTCCTTTCAAATCCTCCGACCTGTTGCCGTTTGTCTCAGACGGCGGAGGGCTGATCGCGGCACAATTGTCTATCACCTCCAGACGAGCGCGGCGCGGCGCTCGGGCCTTTCATGATGTAAGCACCGGGCAAGAACGGCCTTTGAGGGAATCGGCACAAAAGAAAGAGAAAACGTGGAAGCGCACCGTCTGGGATGATGGCGGCGAGAGGAAGAGGCGGGACGGTTCCGGGAGCACATTTCCTCTCTAGGTTATTAAACGCGCAATCGTTGTTTTATCCTGCGTCTTACAGTGTTTTGGGCCGAAAAACCACGTTCAGATGCCAAAGTGTGCAAGCGACATTCTCGTAGTCGAGCCGTTTACATGGCACAGTGTTGGTGTCAAGTCGATTCAACTGCCCCCCCACCTCTCCGGACCCCGACTCCCTGAAAGTTTACTACGCTCTGCAAAAAAAAAAAAAAAAAAACTACTTAAAAAAAAAATTAAAAAGGCAGCATTATTTTCTACCGAAGCTCACCAGTCGCCTTAACCAGGGAGCGTCGTACCAGTTATCCTGAGAGTAGAAGATGTTGTCCGTCACTCAGTGATGTTGTGCCCAGTCCAAGTTTTCTTGTTTGTTCTTTTGCGGTCCAACCTCCAACCCGTCTGACATTTCCCGGAGATGCTGAAAAAAAAAAATAGAGGCTCACCTCCGCCGCCGTCCTCCAGTTATTAGAAAAGGAGGTGTGTGCAGCGTGCCATCGGGGGAAATAAAGCTTCCGTTTGTTGGAATCGCACAGAAAAGGGTCGCGTCCGCCGGTTCCGCACAATCAAATCAACAACAACAACCGCCATCGCCGAGGATAAAGGCGGCGCCGCTTTCGCTATCTCACCAAAACTTTAATTCTACCAGACCTCATTGTGTCAGAGCTGATTTGTACTTCTGCAACTCTGCGCTATTGCCAACGCTATCTTTAGCAGTTATGCTTACACATTAGTACTATGGCACAAGTTTTTTCACCTCAACGTTGGTGGCATGACTTTAGTTCAAATCCAAAAGACTGGAATACCCGTGGCTCAAGTACCGCGGGACCTTACGTTCTGACAACCCAATGTTCCTTGGGCCTCAGGTTCCTTGGCTCCTAACCTCCCAGTCAGCCTTTGGCCCCAATTTTCAGAGAACCTAACAGCAACACCTGGAATGTGAAGCCCTGGAAGCTTCTGTCTTTGGCATCACAAGACCTCCGAAATTAGGAAGAACGGTCCCTGTTAACGATTGACGCTTTGTCATGGTTCTGGGATGTGGTGGAACGTATGAACCTGGGAACTGCTGTCCTCCAGAAGACACAAGCCCATGATCTATGAGCGTAGGTCCCTGGGAACAGACTGTAGGTCGCCGGTATCACAATCTAATTATCTACCATGTCACCTGGGTAACACTGGAATGTGGGAACATTGAGTCGTGTGATGACGGTATGTAACTAGCTACGTATGTAGCTAGCTACAGCTCGGAAAGACTAGCTATGTACTACGCAGCTAGCACCAAGCACGGTGCGATCCATAACTTTGTTGAAGCCCAAACGTGAAGCAAACACTTGTACCGTACCTTTGGGACCGTACCTTGGGACATTGACACGTCCAAGAATTAATGCAGGGGGCGTCACAGACTGACTTCTTTCTTCTTCTTCTTCTTCTTCTTCTTCTTCTTCTTCTTCTTCTTCTTCTTCTGCTTCTCCATCCTCTGTATAATTCTGAATGCAGTATGAGCAGTTCTCCAAACAGCCATAACTACCTGTTTAACAACTGGAGTCCAGTCAGGGCTGGCAGACCGCTCTATTCGGACCAGCATTTGCGCAGGTTTTTTTTATTAGTCCTCCCGTCGTAACCGCACGCGACACCGTTTTATTCGTATCGTCGCACAATCGTCGCACAATCCTCCCCCGTTTAGATTTCTGTCCGTTCTGAGCGCGGAGGCTACCGTCAGTGCGGCCGTCTTTGTCCACTGGCAAACGTTATCGCGCGGCGATGGGAAGACTCGCCAAAATCTCGGCGAGTTGCACGCAGCCTCGCACAGTCTCGTCTTTGTTGTCGACGTCAAAGCACAACGAGGGCGTTTTGGAGGCGGGCCACCCGTCGAGCGTTTCACCTCAGGGGCTCTCATCGCCGATGCTCATTGTAATCTTTCTATCTCGTCACTGTTCACTTCTCTGTTCTCCTTCTTTCTTGATTATCTTAAGTGCTATTTATCAAACAATGAAATCTCAAAGGAGCAAAAAAAAAAAATTGAACTTGTCGTTTCTTTGCATTATGGCTTATGTCGAGTTTTTTGAGGAAAAAGAAAATGTTTTGTGTGTTCTCTCTCTTTCCGTGCCGTAAAAAAAAAGAGCTTGTTGTCTGTAGAATTTATCCAAATTATTAGTTCTTTGGGGGTTTGTTTTTTCTTGTTTATTTGCATTCTCAGATATAAAAAAAAAAAACAAAAACAAAAAGGTTTTCAGTAGTTAATTGTCTCGAGAGAAGCCAAAGTCAATGCATTTCAGTGGATCCTGTAAGCGTGATGTATGTTTGTTTGACAACACTTGGAAAAAAAAAAATTATGTCACTGGATGGGATTTCAAAAGTACAAAAAATGCAGGCTTTCCTATTTCTACAACTGATTGTACTTATGCATTTTGTACCAGTGGAATTTTTTTATACTGGAGATTAAAGGATTCAACAAAAAAAAAATCTTAGAAAAAAACAAATCTGTCTGGCCTGGTGGTGTGGCCCGAGCCCGACTGGTCCCCGAGTTTGATTTCTAGCTGGCGTCGCAGGAAGTTGGCTTTTGATATCAGATTTTTCTAGGAGATCTTTTGGCTTTGTTTCTTTCACTTTTGCTTTTTCCCCTCACTTGAGTGTTTTCTTTTACTTTTTTTCTCTCTTTCTTTTGCCTTCTTTTCTTTCACTTCCCTAAAAACCAGAGGGTAGTCGAGTCTCAGATCCCTGATTTTCTTGGCTTTATTTTTTCGAAAAATAGCTCTTAGCCAGTTTGTCTATACAGCAGCGGTAAGTTTCATTTATACTTCTTGTATTGTGCCGTCAAACACGATAAGACAATTATAGGAAAAAGAAGGAATAGAAATATTTAGTCACCTTCAGTGGATTAATGTATTAGTTTAATAACGAGAGCAACTAATTAGAACTTTTTTGCTTTTAGCTGTTTAGATTTTTCCGGTTTCTCTGTCCTTCTCTGTGAACTAACTGTGTAGCTGAAGCAGTCAGAATTATTTTTGTAAACGTATGTTCTTGTGTGATGCAGTTTTTTGCTTCTGTCTCCTATATTAAACCATTTTTCCTAATACTCGTCTCTCTCTGTGTTGTTATGTTCCAGTGGCTGTCTGATGTTGTACCGTTGTTTCTCCTCTTCCTGCCATCTTCTGCCCCTCCCTCCCCCCTGTTTTTTCCTCCGTCTCTCCCTTTACTTTTCCCTTCTTCTCCTCCTCCTCCATCTTCACGTTGTTTCTCTTCATTTTGTTTTTGACCACATATTAAAGTTGGCTCCACCCCATTCCCCTCTCCCTCCCCCCACGCCCTCCACCAGTGGCAACTCGCCACGCTGTTGTCACTCAACATGGTAAATATACATCATCGTCTTTGTATGTATATTACTGTGTAGCCCAAGTCGCTGCGTGACAGTCGCGAAAAGAAAGGAGCGAGTCGTCGCCAAAAAATAACAAAACAGCAAGTAGAAAGGGCGAAGCATCCTAGCACGGCGGCGCCCTTAGCCGTTAGCTCTGAGGATCTGTTCAACATTTTGGGAAATCACTTTGTTCTTAGTCAAATTTAAGGCGTAAAACTTCATAAACGCTTCTTTTTACGACATTGGGTGTAGTTTTCAAGCTAGCCTCTCAATGCTAAAGCTAGGATTGTAGCTCATTTGTGCTCTTGTTTTAACATAATGTCATTGTTAAACAAACAAATTAGTGATTTGCGTTGGCTAGCTCGCTGGCTAGCTCAATAGCAAAACTCAATTGGCCTCTGGATCGAAAGAGTTTCCCCAGTTTTATCCACAACTCTCACATTTTAAATCAAAGCTGTGAAAACCGAAACTTTTAAACATATTTGTACATTTTTATCTATATATATATTATATATATTTTATCGCAGGTACTTCAGCGAAAATTGTGCCTTTCCCAGAATATTGACTTGAACCTCCTGATTTTTTTCTTACTGGAGCGGCTAACCGCTAACTGGTCCACCGTGCCAGTGCTTCCTCTTGCGAGATCTGGCCCCCCCACGCCGTCACACTTCCTGTGCTGTCCGCCGGCCTGGGCGAGGCCTGTCCACTGTATGTCCACTCTGTGTCCAATCCACTTCCGTAGTGTCTCACTGTCACAACTGCATCCCCAAACAAAAAGAAAAGGAGAGAAAGGAAAGAGAGGTCGCAGGTCAAAGTTTTTTCTCCCCCTCTTACATTCGCCGGATTCCCTCCTGGCTTTTTGGAGTTTTCTTTCCCGACGCTACTTGATCCCCGAGCATTTCGACAGAAAGTGACACCAGAAGCGGAAACATCTTTAGTCTGAGCAAAAAAGAAATAAAATAAAAATATGGACACAAGCGTTCTAGTTTCCGGTCTCTTTAAAACCAAAGTTGCACTTGTTCAGAATTTTTAGATTTGTTTTTTTCATATATATATATATATACATATATTTATATATATATATATCCACGTTATTACCTGCCCTCTGCCACTCGGAGCGTCTTTTGCTTTCATTGCCGCACCGAGTTTGTTATTAAATATTGATTGCCAGGTTCAGGCACGGGCAGAAAATAAACTGCCCCCAGACTGTTGAGGAGAATATTGCACCTCCATCACTGTCCACGCTAATCCAAATATAGATATTTGATTTCCCCTGATGTTTTTTTTTGGGTTTGTTTGTTTTTTTCATTTTTGTCTATGTAATTCAGGGGTGTTTGGTTGCGCAGCATGGAATATCCGAAAGCAGCCTCCAGGTCATTGGACTAGACTCTTATATTTTCACCACGGTTGTAGCAAAGAACTCTACATCAGCCGGTCAGCCAGGAAGACCCCAGATTTCAAGGTAAGTCGCTAACGTTCAGGGTTTTCTTTTTTTTTTCTTTTTTTTCCCCTGAGTGAACGGAGACTCGACTGCGTTTGAAGGCCGCGGACAGCACTTCAGTTCCCTCCAATTTGGCCGCTTTTAAGAGCCGGCGGCTTCAAGGATGATTCGGTGGCAGAGTTTTGTTTGAGCTTTCAAGCTTTTTGGAAGCAACGTTTAGCCCGAAGACTCGTCAATTTTCTACCGTTTCCGTGGAACCTGTATGGTAGATTTACCACGAAAAGAGGGAGAGAAAAAAAACTGTGGGAACGAACGCAAAATGTGATGAAAATAAATTGTCAGCTGGTTGTGTCAGCCGGCGCTGGTCCAGTCTTGGAAATGGTTGATTTGGAGAAATGATGTTTTCAGTTGCTATTTAACATTAACGTAGCATTTATTTCATGAGCTCAGTCTCCTCCGATTTGCTTCCTTTTCCATTTCTGTGCCCTTCTCTTTTTTTTTGCTTCTTCTCCCTCCAATTTTGCTTCGAGCTGGGAAGTCGTCTCGAGAGCTTATTCCCCGACGAAGCAGCACAGCTGAACGACGGCGCTCGAGTAAATCCCACAATCAATACGAAGCTGTTTACAGCGCTGGCGGCGGCTCAGCAACACCGGAACGCGACAGGCCACAGTGTTTGCAGAGCGACAGAGTCCGACGAGTCACGTTCAACTCAGAGCCACTCGTAGGTTTTTACGGAGGAGGGTTTATTAAACAGGGAGCGTTTGTTTTTCGCGCCAGGCTGAATAAATAAGCGGCCGGGCCCGAACGACTGCTGCGTTATTTACACCCTCACAAAGACAAAACAACATCGAGGAGGAAGAGGATCATGGGAAGTGGAGATCCGAGCTAATGAAGGTCAACAGCCGAGGCGGCGAGCGGGTAATGCAGATCATCACTGAGAGTCGAGACTTAGCGGAAGGGGGCCAAAGGTCAAGAGTGGCTGGGAGTACTTGCGAGAGGACGAGCAATTTTGTGTGTGTGTGTGTGTGTGTGTGTGTGTGTGTGTGTGTGTGTGTGTCCTCACTGAGATGTACTGTACGTCTGTTCAAACGCTAAAAAAAAAGAATAGAATGTAATGCAAATGTTTCCAGGCCAGAAGATTATTATTATTTTTCAAATATTCTACAAAATAAAAACTCCACATTTGAATTTTCATTCTTCTTTCTTCATGTTGGAAATTGTTTTGCTGAAGACACACATCCCCAAAAAACTTGGGCAGATTCAATTTACTAATATTGGACACAAGAGTAAAGAAATCATAAGAATCTAAAAATCTGCTTTTTAATTCTTTTAATTATCTGTTTTATTTTCTTGTTTTTAGTTTCAGCGTTTTATTATTTAATTATGATTATCATTCCATTGTTTTTGTCCATATACATTTTTAAGGTGTCAAATAAAAAGGATAAGGTTTCCAAATACAATAAAAAAAAAATGAGTAGCTACATAATAAAATTGTGTATATAAAATACAATTAATTTGTCCGTAAAACAAGAGGGTGAATTTTGACTGATGTTTTCATTTTTTTTTATTAGTTTTCGAGTCTTGCTCAGTTTTTCCCAGCTTCCAAAAATGAAAAACTCTTAACAATTGTTAAAAGAATGCAAGACTTTTAATTGAGCAGATTTCCTGACATGATTCTTTATCGCTGTTTCAGAAAGCTGTGGCACAACTTCCTTTATTTTATTTTATTTTTTCTCTTTGAATCCACTCGGAGGGAATGAGAGGCTCTCTTTGGTTCGCAGGTAATTAAATTATAGTCTTGATCAAAGAGACTTCTGGAGGAGGGAAAAAAGAGTTCTATCTCTTCCCTCTGTTCTCTGGTTGAAAGTTTTCCCACCGTTTCCTCCTCCTTCCTTTGAAGCGCCGAGGTGACTCATCAAACCTCCTCCTCCTCTGTTGAACAAAATAATCACACGACTCTCTCTTATGCGACATTGAAGCTCGTGCCTGAGCGCTGATGAACCAGTAAAGGCGTCTAGCTATTTAAAAACGCAATTCTGTGAGGCGATGCTGCCCTCTGGTGGCAGCAAAAGAGGATTCTGACGAGTTCGGGTCCTTCAACCAGGAGCGTCGCTGCTACCAGGTTGTTGATTAGATAAGCTCCGCCCCTTCGGTAGAGTTTCGCTCCTCCGGTGAAGTTCGACGGGGAACCGTGAAAGGAACTCGATAGAGAAGCCCCACTTAGAACCTCTGCTTATCAGGGGACGGGAAACAGGAAGTTGAGGGGCGACACAAGTCAACCAGCCACGGATGAGAAAGGCATTCTGGGAATTAACTAAAGTCTTCTAATTTATCTGAACAGGCAACATCGTCAGGTTAATGAATCCCACGGATTGAATAATCAATCTATAATTCTATTGACTGCGATGAACTGGCGACTTGTCCAGGGTGTCACCCTGCCTTCGCCCTAAGACAGCTGGGAGAGGCTCCAGCAGACCCCAGTGACCCTGAATAGGAATAAGCGGGTATAGAAGATGAATGAAATCTTTAATGAATAATTCTATTGAGCAACCTTTTTATATCGAGCACTAATTCGAATCCAAAGACGTCTCGAAGCGCTTTGCATGATCCAAGAGAAAACCCACAGATCCCCCCAGAGCAGCGTAAAGACGCAGTGGCCAGGAAAAACTCCCCAGTGGGAAGAAACCTGGAGAAGACCACGACCCGGGGGGGGCAGAGACATCTGCTTTGACCGGTTGGGGTGAAAAGGAGATACAATAAATAAAAGAAAGCGATAGTGATGGACGTAGAGTCAGAGTGGCAGACAGGAAGGTTCTTCCTCCTGGTCCTGGTCCTGGTCCTGGTCCTGGTCCTTGTCCTGGTTTTCTGCTCCCTGGTACCTCAGTCACCGCGTTTGTCTCATTTCTAAGTCAAGCACACGTGAGTGATACTGAAAGCGTCGCAGGCTCTAATCAGCAGCCTAATACACCATGAAATCAGCCGTTGCAGCATGGCCAAGCGCGCCTCTCGCCGCCACCGGTGGGCACATTAGGATAACAAATAGTCCGTGGCACGCCACTAACAAGGTGAGTGCCGCAAGTAGCGGCAGGATGTCGGGCGATAAAAAAAAACATGCTACCGTCGCCAGGTCGGCTAATCACGACACACTGGGGTGTATTGATCGAAGGGGGGTACCAACACATTCAAATTGCGTTGTGATTGGGCGGAACGTGCGCCCTTGATGCCTGACGGACGCGTCCAATAAACCGACACGGTGGGCCGCAAATGGGAAAATCCATGGCTGACTCTCAGCCAGCCGCCAGCGGCAGCGGGGAGTCGATAGTACGCCTCGGCTGCCTGAAGCAAAACCCAATTTATGGGGCACTGACTCCAAAGGTCTACCTTGATCCCTCGGTAGTTCTGAGACCCGGGAACACTTGGTATGTGGAAGCCGACCCAGAAGTGCCTGGTGTGTTGCCCTGAGTGGAATTCAAAGCAGAATGCAGACGGTGCCGGGCCTCTGTTGAAGCAGGCGAACGTGTCTCAAATGGGCTCTTCGCTGGAATCCAAATGAAATTTTGACGGGACGTGGTCAACTTGCCTATCTTGAACCCGATGATTTGCGGGTCCATGCGACTGCACTCTATGCGTCTGGAACAAAACGTAATCTATAGCCTTCGACATGAAGCAGAGAGGTTGATGACCAACACGGCAGCCATCCACAAGTGGGCAGTAGAGGCTCTTTGCCGTTGCTTTAAAGAAGGGGTCACCCAATGAGAAGCCTGTTGAAAAATAGATTTAAAAAAAAAAAACAATATAGATAGAACCAGAGAACCAAATGTGTAAAAGTTCTCGTGCCCGTATCGGATACGGAGAGGTGTAGACGTTTGGGTTTTGGGGGTCCTGTACTGCTGGACATTCATACTTTGAGCATCCCTTCGCAAACAACAGCAGCGTCTGCCAGGGGGTGCTGAGCGCTTCCACTCTCTCTGCAAGCACCGCAGCGCTCTCTCATGTAAATACTGGCTCTCGCTATGCACTCCCAACTGTGTGTTTTGGGCCCCCGCGGCGCCCCTCGGCTTGCCGGCAGCTCAGCGCCGAGCTCGGCTTCACCGAGCAGCAGAGCGCCGAGCTACTTCCGCCAGCAGCTGTCTTGCTTTGGGGCTGCAGAGGAAACCTGCAGCCACTTTTACAGAGGCAGATTGTTGTGCAGCGGAGGGAAAACCGCACTGTGGTTTCACGCTCTGTCGGGGAGGGGGGGGGGAAAGGGGAAGAAATCCTTCTGAGGATTTTCACATTTCACACAGTCAAAACAACACAAAACAAAACGGTTTTGTTTCCCCACCCAAACCGCCGTTTTATTTGTTCTGCTAAGCTAACCAAGTGCTTATTGTGCCCGAGGCTGATCGGAGCTTGATTTCCCTCAGCTCAGCTCAGCTGAAAAGGAAGAGTTCAAACGATTCGTAGAGAATTGAAAGCGTTGGAAGGATTTGGAACGAAATGGAACGTCTGTTGTTGTAGTTCCATTTTTGACCTGCAGATGTCAGTATTGGAACAAAGATTCATTGGAGTTTGGTTCGCCGATCGCTCCCTCACAATCCTGTTCTGGTGAGTTGAGTGATGAGTCACTCGGTTTGATCAGTTGCGGTGGTATTTGAAAGCAGAAGAGGCAAAACGTAACATGAACGCAACATCAACATAAGAGACAACAGCTACATTCTATGTTGTTGGCTCCATGCGTATTTATTAATGAACCAACTTTTTCAACATGTCAACGTGCAACAAACAGTTTTGATATTGGTTCCAGAATTACATAAATATAAGATAAACCCGTGTTGTCACTCATACTTATTCTTGCTCATTTTCAACGAATAATTGACATGAGCTTTTTTTTTTCTCTCTCTCTCTCTCTCTCCCCTCTTCTTCTTTAATTAAATAGAGAACGTTTAGGGCGATATAATGACACTCAAATAATAATATAAATGATGTGGCTAAAAGCATCGACATGAAAGTTAATATGTGTAATATAGGTTGATATTCAGTATATTGAGATGGGTTCTTAACTATTTATTTAAGTAAGTACAATCTTAGTACGGATTTCAAAATAAACTCAGTTTTCTCGAATACATTTTTAAAATGATAAAAAAAAAATGATAGCCTAGTTACGATTACGATTTGTTTGTTTGTTGGTTGGTTGGTTGGTTGTTTTTAAATTATACCTTTTAGTTTATGGTTTTAAAACATTTAACACAGGAACAATAAACTAAAATATAGAGAAGGAAAAACCACACACACACAACCTCATGTTTGATTGAGATTTCACTTGAGTTTACCAGCGGACGGGGGAAATAATCCCTCGCTGCGTGGCGGATGTGTCGGCATCCTGCCGTCGCTGAGGTCACAGCCGCCGGCGGGCGGCGCTTCGCCACCTGGCTGCGATCCTGCCTCCCCACACGGAGAGTTGGCGACGAGTGCGCCGGACTTCCTGGTACGGGACCATGGACGCTCTCTGCCCCGGTGCGTCCGGACAACTACCCGCGGCGATGTGAACCGTGCTTTGGAGACTAAGGTGAGCTCCGCCCACCCAGCCACATCGCCCCGGTCCACCGGGCGGCTCCGGTTCGGCTCCGGTGCCGCCGCTCGGAACTTGTCGAGCACCTGAAACGCATCTGTCAGCTTCGGCGTTCGTGGCGTGGCTGAATGACGGCAGCCCATCAACGGCAGCCTCTTGGCGTGACGGGGGAGCCGGGCGGTAGGGCTGGCCCGGGACCCTGCCCGTCACCCGGTTGGGTTTTTAATCGCGTTGTATTTATCGCTGTGGGAACATTGTTTTATGTGTTGAATCGTCGTTAAACTTTATGCTTATCTGTATTCACCGAGGCCTACCCACCTAGCCAAACCCACCGCCGTCAGGCCGCCGTGGTGGAGCGAGCCGACTTCCGGTCTCTGCCTTCAAAGTAAAATCTAAAAATAAAAGAGTTTCGAGCTAATTTTTTTTTTGCCAAGTATCCGCACCTGCATCTACACCTGGTCCGAATGGAAGGCTATTGGTACCCGATTTGACGGTGACGCCGCTTTGGTCATGTAATATGTTCAGATATGTGTGTGTGCGTGTGCGTGTGCGTGTGTGTCTTGTCACGTTAAGTGTTGTGTCACAACAACTCCCGCCGGTGTAGGGATTGACGCTGTTGCTAACCAGGATGCTAACGCTGTCAGTAGACAGTAGTTCGTAGCATCTGACTGAGTGTCTCTGCGTGGTTCATTTAAAATTAAGTATATAAACATTTACCGAGAAGTACTTTGATTTAAGATGTCAAAACAAATGGCATTGTCAAAGCGTCGCTGTGAGAAAAGCCTGTGTAACGTAATTTATTTTGAAATCCGAACTTGTGTGCATCCGGTCTTGTTTCGGGCAATTGCATCCAACTTGACGAGGCCGAACCCCCTTGGGCTGCCTCCCGCAACGGGATCAATGCTACCGGAGCACCAATCAGAGCCCCCCCATTGGCTGTATCGGTGGGCTGCGGCGATCCTGATTGGCCGCGGCCGCCCGTCACTCACACGCGTTGAGCCGCCTGAATGTTGGAATGTTTACGTTGCAAAACAGGAGGGAAATAAAGTGCGACCAAACGTCGGGTTGTTCAGGGTGCGGGGTAGTTTTTGTTTTGTTGTTTTCCGTTTGAGAGTAAACGTCGCTCGTCATTTCCTGCTCGGGGGAAATGTTGGGTTACCTTTATGGCAAAGGTGTGTGTGTGTGGGGGACGGGGGGGGGGGGGGGGACGGACGGACGTTCTGTTAATCATTATCAAAATAAAAGCGTTAAAAAGTAAGTCCCTTGTCTTCGCCTCGGTGAATGTATCAATGCCTGAGAGGCCATGAACCAACTCGGAACACAGTGCTTATCAAGAGTTTATAGAGTAAAAAAAAAAAAGCGTTCCCGTCACTTAAAAGTCTGATAATGTCATCACTCTGTTTTATCAGCACTTTGGACTGAATCACCTTACCAGAATACTGTTGGAAGTTTTTTGTTTGTTTGTTTCGTAATTTGGTTGTCTCGCCAATCAGCTTTTCAAGACATTAATCATTAATAACAAAACTACTTTAATGCAGCCAAACTGCACCAACACACTGATTTTCTTCCACACAAGTGCATGGTTTTTATTGTGAAACTCTTGCGGGCCACTCACTCATGTATTTTAATGTGATGGGATTCCCCCCGCCCCCCTCCCTGCCTCCCTCTGCTGCGACTCTGTCAATCCTTCCCATCCTGCTGCAGGATAATGCGGCTTAGCTTCACCCGGGGCTTTGCACTCTGGGAACAGTCGGGGGCCCGAGGCCCTGGGTGCCGTCTCACAGGGCTGCACCTGCACCTGCAGGAGTAAGCGGAGCTGCATCATCACGGCCAGAGAAGCACAAAGAAATTAATAAGAAACAAACTGAAAGCTTGTTGGTTTGTTAGTTATTCACACGAGTGAAGGCTGAAACGTCCCTGATCCGCCGTCGGCTCACGGTCGGGCTGTTCGCTTCATCAGCTGTTCTACTGACTGAGCAGCAGCACCGTCGCTGCAGCTGCTGCTGCTGCTGCTGCTGCTGCTGCTGCTGAGTGGCTAAACTGAGATCAGCCCCTTTTTTTTTCTTCTCTCTCTCTTCTGGCCCTCGCCACCGATGCAAAACGCAGATAAAAGAGCCGCGTAGACACAACTTTCCTGTATAGAGAGAGGGAGAATAAAGCACAACAGTGCCGCTGTAAAGTGGAGCTATGGAGACAAGAGGGAAGTTGTGCTTAAAAAGTGAACACTGCAGGGGCTTCGCAGCGAACAGTTTCCTCAATCTGTCGGGGACAAAAGGGAAGGACCCTCGAGAGAGAAAAAAAACAAAAAACCCTGACAGCTGATTGAACCATCGACCGTCCGTCCGTCCGTCCGTCCGTCATACTGGAAATGAGAATGATTGGAAATTGGTTGTCCATGTTGGATTCCTTCGCTGCCAGTGGAGCCAGTTGGTAACAGCGCCAGGCTTCCCATTGGTGGACATGGGGTGGGGGGTGGGGGGGACGCTAGACTTTACTGGCCGTCCTGTGGCGAGCGGCAATGGTGGGCGGAGCTTCAAGAAAATGTAACGAGGAAATGTCGTGCGGTTGTGGTCAGATTGACCGCGCTGCACATTGTTGACCATGGTAGTCGTTAATGTTGTTATTGATAATAATAATAAATAGTTTTGGCGTCTTTGGCAGCTTTATAAATAAAGTTTCAGTGCAAAAAAAAAGGCGCCCGAAAGGCCGCAGAATTTGCGGATACAGACTTCAGTTCAGAGCAACGGAATTCAGCCCCCACACACACACACACACACACACACACACACACACACACACACACACACACACACTCGTCCAGGTCTTGGCCCTGGCACTGGTCACTGATCCCAGTTGGCTCCAGCACAGCGACACACAGTCTGGTGGCAGATGCGTTGTGTGTCTTTTTGTGTGTGTGTGTGTGTGTGTGTGTGTGTGTGTGTGTGTGTGTGTGTGTGTGTGTGTGTGTGTGTGTGTGTGTGTGTGTGTGTTTGTGGGCTGACCGCTAACATCATCATGTCCAGCATCCTCAGCGCCGTGTGGCTGCAGCAGTTTACAGCGAAGGCGTCTCTTCTTTTTTTTGTTTGTTTTCTTTTTCGGCCACTCCGTTCCAAGAAAGTTGTTCCTGCTGAATCTGCTCGTTGTCGGAGCGCCGGCGTTCCGACCGCACTGAGGTTCCGTGGTTACTCTGCAGCACGCCGCCTCAGCTGCACGCCGCCTCAGCTGCACGCCCTTCCTTCATCGCCGCTGCACACTAAATGTCTTGCTTTGGGTTTTTTCTGCTCGTTTTTTTTTTCCCTCGAGCTTCATGAAAGGATTTTTGTTTCCGATTGAACAAAAAAAACGGATTTCTTCTTCTTTCTTTTTTAAATTCTGAATGAAATATAAAGCTAAAATCTTACAGAGACAGGTTCAGTCACACAGCGAGCGAGTAGCGTAGCGACGCCCGAGCCCGACTTCACCAGGTGTGTGTCCTTTCTTTTTAACTCCGGGTTTATTTTAGTCGCTCTAAAAATGGCACCTGTGGTGTAAAAATTGCTGCCCCGTGTCATCACTGTGTGTGTGTGTGTGTGTGTGTGTGTGTGTGGTTGTGTGTTTCTCCTGCGGCCTCTCCGTGGCAGTGAAGGAGCAGCTCTGCAGGTCTGAGGCCGAGGTGAACATATGGTGGATCTAATCCACTCTAATAGGGCTTTTCCTGGGCTTTTCCACACTCCAGCGTCATCACACACTCGACACAAGTCAGCTGTGTGTCTCTCTGTGTGTGTGTGTGTGTGTGTGTGTGTGTGTGTGTGTGTGTGTGTGTGTGTGTGTGTGTGTGTGTGTGTGTGTGTGTGTGTGTGTGTGTGTGTGTTCCTGAGAGAGACGAGCTGCGTTTCCGCTACCCCTGGGAATTGCGCAAAACCTAAATATGGCAATAAAAAACTGTTCATGGAAACTTTGAAAAACCTCTCAAATATGGCTGAAAAGTTTTGACGCTCTCATGAGGTGGTTTTTCAGATGTGTCCACGTAGAGGCAAATCGCAAAAGTGTCATGTAAACACTTTTTTTTTTTTTTTTTTGCATTTACACGTCAGCGGACGCGATGTACGCTTCGCACCGTTCAATGGAAACACCTGCAAATCACGAAAAACCGTCACGGAAACGCAGCGACTTTCTGCTGCTCAACATTTGAGCTAAAAAAAAGGAAGAAAAAGGCGTGAGGTGTCAGTCACCGGCCTTGATTTCTGACACAGATTCTCCTCGCCACCAGCTCTCCCTCCCTCCCTCCCTCCCTCCTCCCACACTGCTTGCTAGCGCCGCTAGCCAGCCAGCCAGCTAGCTCGCTGCCGCAGGTTTTTTTTTATTTTATTTTATTCTGCTGACCCGTGCAGGATGTCACTTCCTCCTGCTGCAGCAGCATCTGCGGCTGTCAGGTGCAAAGCACCGTGGGGGGTGGCGGGGGGGAGTGATTTCTACGTCATGTGCATCACCCCCTCACACACACACACTCACACACACACACACACACACACACACACCCTCCTCCTGCAGAGGGATCAAATTACCATCATTACTGCAAAGTCCCGTCAGATTACAGTGATTTAGAGGCAGCGGGCCGCCGGATTGGAGGTTCCTGTCGGCCTTTGTAAACACGCACGCACACACAGGATGGGAAGCTGCCCGTTAACATCCTCAGTGTGTGTGTGTGTGTGTGTGTGTGTGTGTGTGTGTGTGTGTGTGTGTGTGTGTGTGTGTGTGTGCTCGCAGTAAATGTACATCTTCAGGAGCTGCCTCGCATGAATTTTCACACTGTTTGACTGTGACAAAGTCAAATATTTTGCATCCCTTCAACCTGCAGAGTTTTAATAAGTAATGCTTCTGTACATTTACACTTTGCCTGAATTGACACAGGTGTGTGTGTTTTTGTGTGTGTGCATGTGTGTGTGTGTGCATGTGTGTGTGTGCGCGTGTTTTCCCTCCTCAGGTCATGAGTGCCTCGAGGAAACGCCCTGCGGAGAATAACCTCACCTGTCCGAAGCCCCGCCCACCCCGGGCCTCGCCCCCTCCCCCACAATCCCACCATGAGTAAGTCCCACCCTTTTCTCTTTTTTTTTTCTGCGTGCTGTTTGTGTCGTTGTCCTCGTTGTTGTTGTTGTTGTTTTTCTGTCGCTGGTCCGCGTCGCCCTGAAGCCGCTGCAGGTCTTTCTGATTCAGTTTGCTTTCGCTGCGACTGGAGGTGAATTCAGCAGCCGGGGGCCACAGTGTAAAATGTGACCGAGGTGCCGGCGCAGCAGCAGCAGATGGATGTGTTGTGGTGAGCCGACCTCATAAGAGGAAATAATGGTGGATGGACTGCAGCACCGTCACAGCACCCCAAAGCACTTTACATTGGCCTCTCATTCGCCCATTCACTCACACATTCACGCACCAATGGGTGGCTGCTGCCATGCAAGGTGCTGCCCATTGCTCCCCATTGGGAGCAATTTAGGGTTCAGTGTCTTGCCCAAGGACACAACGGCAGACTATGACGGATTTGAACCGCCGACCTTTCAGTCATTGGACAACCCGCTCTACCTCCTGAGCCACAGTCGCCCCATATCCCATAGTAATGTACTATGGGATGTGTAGAAAACACGTGGTTCAATGTTAAATTGAAAATGAACCAACGCAAAGTTGCAACGAAATCAGCGTCTTTGAAGCCGCACGGCGTTCAGCTCTTTATTGAAATGACTCGGAAAACACCGAAAACATGGAGGAAATACAGCTGTTTTACGACTTGCTCACTATCGGTATCATTTCTTTAATTTCGGCGGGCCGGAAATAGAAAGATTAGCGGGCCTCATATGGCCCCTGGGCCATAATTTGCCCATGCCTGACCCAGAGTCTCATAGAGAAGGTCGAGTGTGTTTGAGTCGCCTTCAGATTCTGGTCTGAGGAGGAACGAGGAGACATTTCCTGCTGCTGCTGCTGCTGCTGCTGCTGCTGCTGCTGCTGCTGCACCTTATCGCCCATCAATCACGTTGCAAAGCATCATGGGAGAGCTACTGGAGCAGGATGTGCACTCCATCAGCTGCATTGTGCGAGACGGCCTCACATGTCGGCTCAGCGTGCGACTCAGACTGTGCACGTGTGTGTTTGCCATGGAGGGAGTGGGGTGGAAGGTTTTTGGTTTGGGGGGGGGGTCCGACCCCTCAGAGTCCAGTGGGCGGAGTCTCTCTCAGACAGAGGGATACAGTGGAATGGAAACTGAGTGACGTCATGAAATCATATGAGATTGGATCCTGCTGAGAGACCTGATTCTCTGTGCAGGTGTGTGTGTGTGTGTGTGTGTGTGTGTGTGTGTGTGTGTGTGTGTGTGTGTGTGTGTGTGTGTGTGTGTGTGTGTGTGTGTGTGTGGGTCATGTGACTGATGGATGGATTGATTGGCAGTGATGAAAGTGCAGAAGGGGGGGTGTTGGGGGCTTGATTGATGAGCAGCGGCGGAGCAGCAGTTCTGTTCCGCCGCTGCCGCTCATCGGTCAGTTTGATCGGCGATCGAGCCGCCTCCTGAGACTCCGACAGCGTCGCGGCTCCTTCACCTCCGAGCTGCTCTCTCGCCTCCGAGCTGCTCTCTCGGCTCCGGGCTGCTCTCTCGGCTCCGGGAGGATCTTCATCTTCTCAGCCCAACGACGGCCGACCGGCTCTTATCGGTTTCATCGCGTTTGCCCGACTGCCTGCCGTCTCCTGTCGCTCAGCCGCTCGGTTGTTAATAATTCAGTCTTTCATTGATGTCCTTCCTGTTTCTATTCTGGGTCCCCCCCACCACCACCACCACCACCACCACCGCGGCGCTCATGAACATGAAGGATCTCGATCAGAAGAGAAGTTGAAAACAATCATCTGCCTGCTGGGAAAAAAGGAGAGAAAAAACAATTTTGAGCTCAAATCAGCCGTCAAAAAGGGGGAAAAAAAACAACCTTTTCTCTGCGTTTCTTCATTATTTATCTGCAATTAACTCTCGTCATCCTGATTATCCCCCAATGACTCTCTCTCTCACACACACGCACACACACACACACACACTCTCAGGCAGTGGGGTCGTGTCGCTCCCTAACGAGTGTCTTAACGAGGCCGTGCGATCGACTAATAGACTCGTCTGTTGTTTAAAGGAGCTTCTTCTTCTCCTTCTTCTTCTTCTTCTTCTTCTTCTTCTTCAGAGGGGGAATTCTTTTTTAGTGACGTGCTTGTGTGAAAAAACAACAAGAAATTTATTTATTTAGTTTGATTGATTAATGGAAATGAGAGCGGCAAATAAATGTTATTTTTCAAAAATCTTCTTCTTCTTCTTCTTCTTCTTCTTCTTCTTCTTCTTCTTCTTCTTCAGTCCAGCTGGTGGTAAAACCCTCTGAAACCGTCTGCTGAAGCCCAGCGAGCGGCCGCGTCCCAAATAGCTGCCGGTGTTGCGTTGGGAAAGCCAGAATAGCAGCGGCACGTTTAAAGGTCCCCCTCCCCACCCTGCAATCAGCGCCATTCGCTGCGACGCTGAAACCGCACACCCCGAGGAAGTCGGCGCCGTGTGATGTCACAAAGGGCCCCTATAGTTTTAGTGGCCGCAGCCCCCCCACCCAACACCCCTCGGATAATTCACGGTGTGACGCTGCGTTCCACTCATGTGGAACTCGCAGGAATGCAGGACCTTGGAAGTGTGTCTCGGACCCCGTGTGTGTTTTGCGTGTTTGTATGCAAGTTGTCGTACACTGTGTGTTGTTGGTCTGCCGCTGATGCCTGATTTGACCTCCTGTAGCTCCAGGTTGTGTCTCCAAACTGGACTTTTTGGACCCTCTGAAACCCTGCAGGGTTTCCATCCGTGTTTGGAACAGCAGCCTCGAAACTTTGCGCTGCCCCTTCAAAAGTTTCCTCTGTCCCAGTGTGAAAGTCGTAATAATTTGGATTAAAGAAAACGTCTTTTTTTCTTTCTTTTTTTGTCAGTGTCAGAATAAAATGTCCTGAGCGTCATCGGTCGCCACGCAGTTAAACCGATGTCGCGTGTCGAGGCAGGACGGCTCTGAGGCTGACTGCAGTGTGTGTGTGTGTGTGTGTGTGTGTGTGTGTGTGTGTGTGTGTGTGTGTGTGTGTGTGTGTGTGTGTGTGTGTCCGTCCTCCGGTCGGGCAGGTTTTTCGAGGCTGCTGCTGCTGCTGCTGCTTCATTAGAGCTTGGTCGAGGTTCAAGACCATTATTGCACATTTACCGCCGGATGCATGATGTGCTTTCATTGCCGAGGCCGTTGTGCTGGACAGTAACGAGGCTCCGGTGCTGGAAACTCATGTCAACCCAAGCGGCTCCAGTTCACGCTCACGCTTGTTGCTGCTTTTAATTCCTCGTTTGTTTGTTTTTTGTTTTGTTTTGGGGTTTGTTTGTTTTTTGAGCCAAACTGACCTTTAGTCTGCGAGAAGTTTGGCTCTTAGGTGTGGAAAGAAAAGGCGGGGGGGAGGGGCAGAAGCGATGGTCTTTATGTAGCCGCAAACGATAGCAATAAGCCGCTGGATTTATTTCAGCGCCGCTTCCGCTGCTTTTTCTTCCTCCTGGCGGTGCTGAGTGATTCTTCGATGACACGTTTGTGGTTTCTGTGTGTGCGTGTGTGCGTGTGTGCGTGCGCGCGCGCGTGCGTGTGTGTGTTATCGGGGAGGTTGTGGGGCTGAGTGGGAGGAGTCGCAGGAAGGAAGTCGTGCTGGATTACGATCACGCGTGGCTGTAAACACTGGCGGCTGGAGGAAATGGATCCTCCGGGCGTTCAGTCAGAGATTTCACAACTAATGCAATGTTACACTCACACACACACACACACACAACCTGGTGGGCCGCATACCTGAGCACATCCTCACCTGTGCGTCACGCTGCCAATCGTTCGACTTTGCTGCTGCAGGAACCTTCGCTTTGCGATCAGTTTTCGACTCACTTCCTGTTTTGTGCGAGTGGGTTGTGTGTCACAGTTTATCGGGTTGTGTAGCCGCTAGTGAGTCAGTCGGCGGAGTGTCAGTCAGCTCACTAAAACCGGAGCTGCCGCGGCGAAGATGTCCAGGACGAGCGCCACTTTTGCGGGCGACCTCTTCCGTCTTTTTCTCCAGTCAAAGGTCACGGCGGCCGCCTCCGTTTTGCAAAACGTGGCGCCGTCGTGGAGACGGAGATAGTTTTTTGGAATGCAGTCGGTGTGTAAGTGTGTGCAGGGGATTTATTTCAGGCCGGGAGACCAAGAGTCAAGAGGCGTCATCTGATTGGACGAGCTGGAACCCTTCATTAGTGGCGGGTTGGCGGGCGGGCGAGTGGGCAGGCGACCTCCAGACGAAGGGCAAAGTGTCACCGCAAACGTGGAGAGTAAACGGTTTAACTGCAATCACACAGAATGTGGCTTCTTCTTCTGGAAACTTCAGTCATGGCCGTTTGCTCTTGGATGGATGGAGTTCTGTGGGGGCGGAGCCACACAGCTGGGTGTGATAAAAATATTTATTTCACGAGTTCTGGGTCTCTGATGCAATTTTATTATTATTATCATTATTAGTAGTAGTAGTAGTATTAATATTATTATTACCAAGTTACCATGTGACTCAGCAGTCTCAGCTGTGTTTCACTCCTTAAATAGTCAACTGCTTGTGAGGTGGGCGGGGCCAGCTGTCAGCCCTGACAGGAAGTGTGTCCCTGAACATTGTGCGTTCTGCCTGTTTGTCGACCTGTTGCATCTCTTTGGCTGCCAAGCAAAAGAAACACACACGCACACACACACACTGAAACACACTGAAACTAGGTCGGAGGCTGAAATCAGGCCAAGTGTTTGAACTGCCACTCGTCCGTTAGCGGGACGGCCGTCTCGGGGGAGGAAAAAAAGAGTTCCTCATCAGCCTCCAGGAATTTTAGACACGCAGACGCCACTGTGTGTATCCTTCAGTACACACACACACACACACACACACACACACACACACACAAGTATGCACGCCTGTCAACCCTTGATGAACGACGCACGGCCTATCGACCAAGTGGGATACACCTGATCGACTGTGTGTGTGTGTGTGTGTGTGTGTGTGTGTGTGTGTGTGTGTGTGTGTGTGTGTGTGTGTGTGTGTGTGTGTGTGTGTGGTCGAGATCAATGGAGCGGGTCAGGCCAGTGTGTGTGTGGTGCATTGTGGGTAATATCCGCTCGCTCCCACAGCAGGTCGCGGATGACTTGGCTGCCGCATCCATCAAAGCTCCTGCTGCTGCTTGAGCAGCTGTTTGTAGTACTGGCAGGTGCACACACACACACCCACGCACACACACACACAAACACCAGCAGGTCACATGGTGGTGGGCGGAGTCACCCAGGCCTGAGAGCTGTCGACCGTGACGGGAAGGTTTAATCAGCTTCCTGATAGACTGAACTTTGATTTAGTTGGCTTCAGCTCAACTCACACTTTTCTTTTTTGAAGTTGAAACAGTGCAGCGAAAATGTGTTGGTGTGTTTACAGTTTAGTAAAAATCTAAATAAAAAAGTAGCCCTGAAAAGAAAAGCACAATGTCCCAGAGTGCTTTGGGAGAAACTCTGTTTGATTTTGGCAGCAATAATCTGATTAAGACCTGAGCTGAGCTTCAACTCAGGTTTTAAATCCAAAGTTTGTGCCTCTGTGTTCTCGTCGCACCAGAAACCCAAGGACCATGACGTGAGATCTGGCAGTTTTATTTGGAGGTTGTGGTTTGTTTTAAATCAGACGTTCGAATGTCTTGAGTGCACGAGCTGAAAGCGCCACAACGCCGCAGCGTCAGAGTTGTTTTATTTATGCCGCGCAATTACGCAAGGAAGAAAACACAGAGTGACACAACAGGGCGAGCAGACGGCCGCGGGTTTTACGGTGGAAGTCGGTCACGATTCGACACTTGACCGACTTAAACGACTCCCGCCGTCCCATTACGGCTGCGGCTCGACTCCCACCGCAGCGCACTGCCACCGCCGGTGACTCACCGACTCACTGACCCGTGTTTACAAACCTCCAGTTTGTGTTTTATGGAGCGGCAGAAAACCACAACAGACGACAACTGCAACAAATTAAAGTCGACTGCAGTCGCACAAAGAAAGGAAAATGTTTGCTGGAGAGTTTTTGTTGTGTTTTCTTTTTCTATAAACGGCTCAAGTCAAAATTGTATTGTTTGTGGAGTTGACGGCGTCTGCGGATGGGGGGTGGTTGGATGACTTAAAGGTGAAATGTGTAATCTTCTGAATTTCTTTTGAGAAGAAACAGAGACGGGAAGTGGTTACATTTTGGTTTCACTTATATGCTACGATTTTCACTTTGTATCGTTCCTCTCCCGAGCTCGACAGTGAACTACAGTGACCTGCGTACCCAAACCTGGATACCTCGTCCACCCTTTTCTTCATTGGTTTATTTGAAGTAGTCGCCCTATTTACGAACCGCGTTGTCGGGCGACCTGGATTGCCGACACCACACTTCCTTAGAAATATGGTGGTGCAAGGTGGCAGGTAAACAAGACCCTTTATTGATCTATGTATATTTCTATATACATAAAAGAACCGTTCTAAGGGTCGGAAAACCAAATTAATTTTATTTTACTGAGTATACACGTTTATTAATGTATTTATGGGCTGTGTGTTAAGGTTTTACTAATGCAAAAATCTTAAATTAAGCCAAATTTTACACCCTGGACCCTTAAACCACTGTGGGCGGAGACTCGGGGGTCAGCGGTGGTTCAGGAGTCCGTAGGCGGTGACGTGAATGCAGCTCGGCAGGTGCCAGTGGAACGGAGCAGCTCCGTCCAATTGGCCAGCCCTGGCAGAGCTGCACACTTCAGACAGGAAGTGACACAGGAGGGCAAGGCTAACAGGAAGCGGCAATGTTGTTCCACCGCCTTCTCTCTCACTCTCTCTCCGTTCCCATTCCCTCTCTCCGAGTGGCACGGCGCCAGACAGGAAGTGGGCAGGAAGCGGAGCCAGTCCAAGAGGGGGCGGAGCCTCCTGGCTGCATAACCTTTTGGGTGGAAAAAAAAAAAAAGCGCTGACTCAGGAATGTGTGCTAGTGGTGGTGGAGAAGGCTCCGGCCGGCCACACGGCTTGACAGGCTTCTGCTGCTTGTTGTCGTCGTCGTTGTTGTTGTCGTCGTCGTCGTTGTCATGTTCTTGTGTGACTTGTGCAACATGAGGATATGACCCTTCAGCTCACCACGACTGGACGTCCCACTGAAGCATGCCTCCGTCGGGATGATGTTGCCGCCTTTCCCTCAGACGTGTGAGTAGGACGCAGGCTAGCCACGCTGAAACTAACCCGCTAGCTTCAGCTAACCCGGCGAGGGCTTTGAGTTGATTGGGCCAAATCATCTCCAACCGGTTCTGTAGGGCGGGATTGGTTCGGTGCTGGGTTTGGTTTGGTGGGCCGACTTTTTGACTGGTGGGACCACAATGGGTTCTAAAATGTGCCAGGTGGATGGAGTGTTTTGGCGAACCAGCAAAATATATAATGGAAAACATGCTGCTTTAATGTCAATTGAAAATGAACCACAGCAAAGTTCCATGAAAATCAGTGCCTTTGAAGCCCCACAGTATTTCACACTTTATTAGAACTCATCCTAAAACACTGAAAACTGAATGAAATACAGATATTTTATAAATTTATTATTATTATTATTTCTACAAGTCCATCCGGCTGCATTAAAAAGCTTAACGGGCCGCGTATGGACACCGGCCGTAGTTTGCCCATGACTATAGGTGCTGCGCCCTGCTGGCCATAGAAAATTCATGCATGCCTTGATAAACTTTTATACTGGTTTAATATTTCAAGCCAGCGTGTTTTGTCAGCTACAGTGCTAATATTTTTCCCAGCTTTAATGGGTGCAAGAGTTTTGTTTTTGTTTTTTTTCCCTTTTTGAAATTGGAACTTTAGAGTGAAAGTCTCCAGAGTGGTGCGGCCACTTCGGCACGAAGACGTCAGCTAACAGCGCTGATGTGATCGTCTCCAGCGGCGAATTAATAGCGGAACTGTGTCTGACTGGATGCAGGTCTGCGAGGGCTGCAACATTAATCAATGAGCCAAACAATCAGCGGCGAGTCTAATTCAATCACACACACACACACACACACACACACAGGCAGCAGCGTTTTTTGTTGTACAGACAGTTTGCCGAGTCGATGAGCAAAAACAAAGAACGACGGCTTCCGTCGGCTCTCTCTGCGGGGTGGAAGACTCTCTTCTCACTCCCATGCCCCACTCCTGCATACCCCCCCCACCCCCTCACCCCCCCTGCTCCAGTTGGCTTCCAGAGCAGCCGGAACCAGAACTGTTGTGGATGGATTTGAGCTTCCATCCAGCGACCTCGCTGAAGGCCTCGGGGCAGCGTCCCGGAACGCAGCTGGAAACTCTGTCGGCCGCAGGCATGTTCACAACATCGGGACGGACGGGGGGGAGGGAGGGAGAGGCAGCAGCAGGAACAGCCGTAATAACTTAGAGCAGCTTGTTTAGTAGCCAGAAAAAGAAATTAAATGGCCTTATATTTTCAGGATTTTTTAAAAATCCAATCGAATCCACTTTATTTCTGTAGCACAGCTGCAACAAGGCAGCTTTCAGGTTTTCAAAGGGCAGCACGACGAGATGAAACAGCAGTGAAACGCAGGTAAATAGTCGGGTAGCAACACAGAAACCAATGCTTGGGGAAGCCAAACCGCAAGCACCCCTAAATCTGAGCTGGGGAATCCACCAGAGTCCGAGCCGAACTGACTCCTGGCCGGCCAGGATGTTGAGGGGAGAGGCCGCACTGCCCCCTGCTGGCCTGGGGTCACAGCCTTAGCAACAGCAGGTCTGCAGCCTAGCAACAGAGGCTCCAGTGATGCAGTAATTGGACCTTTTGGACTCTGTGAGCCGCAGGATCGACTCGCTGCAGAAACATTTCATCACCAGGGTGCGTGTGTGTGCGTGTGTGTGCGTGTGTGTGTGTGTGTGTGTGTGGCATCCACAAACAGTCCGAAGGCTGGTGGTAAATGTTTAATGGTGCTTTTCGTGTTGATAATGAAGCCGACTGTTCATCTCTGCATGTGTTGTTGTCCGTTTGTGTGTGTGTGTGTGTGTGTGTGTGTGTGTGTGTGTGTGTGTGTGTGTGTGTGTGTGTGTGTGTGTGTGTGTGTGTGTGTGTGTGTGAGAGACGGTTCTGCTCCGTTCAACCCAGCCGCCAACACTAATGGTGCAGCGTTTTCACGAGCCTCGCAGCATCGCCGCCACCGCCGCTCAAGGTCACTTGACGTTCCGCCCGCCTCGCCGTAACATGAGAACATTACTCAGAGCAGGGGCTGCTGGGAAATCCAGCTGGGGTCTGAGTGGAGGGAAGGACGTGAGGGCGAGGTGGAAGGAGGGTTCAGCGGTTTTACCCCCCCACCACCACCACCACCAGATTCCTTTTACTGCAGGGTGCCAAATATTTGACCTCTTCATCTTCAAAGATTATTTTGTTTTTGTTCGAAAATCTTAATTGTAATGAAGATTTTTTTTTTTTTGTAAATTTTGTCATTTTTGAAATCACTCACGTAAAAATAAATGAAATGAATAAATTAAGACTTAAACTAAGACTCATTGAGATTTATTTTGCAAACCATGTAGTTTGTAGCTTTGGAAGCTTCACTTATTATTCTTATTGTTTTTGTCATAAACACTGTCAGTTTTTCTAACTTGAACAAAAACATAATAGGAATAATAATAATAATGATGATGATGATGATGATGAAACCAGGAGTAAATACTGTGACGTGAGGGGCGTGGCCGAGGCTGCCGGGGTGTACAATCGTCACTCGGCGCTCTGCATTCATCTCGGGCTTTGCGGTGAATGTACAAGGAAAAACGGGAGGCGACATAATGAGGGGTGGGGGGGGGTGGAGGGGGTGTGGAGGGAGGAGGCGCACTGGTTGAGTGAGTGAGTCAGTGCGAGCGAGGGAGCGGGCGAGCGGTCTGTAATACAAATTCAAATGATGTGAGGAGACGAGAGGAGCGGAGCAGAGCAGAGCAGAGCGAGCTTGAACTGGACTGCAGGAGGCGCCGCTGAGGAGAGGAGGTGGAAGAGTGGAGGAGGAGGAGAGGAGGAAGAGGAGGAGGTGTAGGAGATCAGCCCAGTGCAGCGTCTGCAAGGAGCCAGAGACAGACGAGAGGATTTCTCTCTTCTTCTCTGCTGCTGTTTGCAGAATAATCAGCGTGCGTCTGTGTGTGTGTGTGTGTGAGAGAGAGACACACACACACACACACACACACACACACACACACACACACACACACACACACACACACACACACACACACGCACCTCCAGGGTGCAGGGAGTCGCCGCCACCTCGGCCAGTCTGTCCAGCAGCTCTCAGAGGGTCTCGCTGCTGATCTGAAGGAGGAAACTCGTTCCAGGAGGAAGTCTGAGAGTTTGAGTGCGAGGAGGAGAAGAAGAGGAGGATGAGCAGCAGCCAGGGCGGAGGAAGAGGAGGAAGAGGAAGAGGAGGATCCCTCGGCCGGCGGTGCTGAGAGGAGGGAGGACGGGAGGAGGAGCGGAGGGAGGGATGAGGCTGCTGGAGGAGCGAGGAGGACGGGCTGAGCGCCCTGAACATGCAGGTGCTGCAGAGGGTGAAGGAGCTGGTGTCGCCCTCCAGACACAGGGCCAGGCTCCCAGGTCAGTCTGTCTGTCAGTCTGTCTGTTTGTCTGTGTCTGTGTGTGTGTGTGACTGGGACACAAACGGGAAGTTGTCTCACCATTAATTGTTTTGTTGTGTGGAAGCTCCATCAGCTTCCTGTTGATGCCTCGAGTCGGGTGGTGTTAGCCCGCTGGTGTTAACCTGGTAGTATTAGCCCACTGGTGTTAACCTAGTAGTGTTAGTCCGCTGGTGTTAACCTGGTAGTGTTAGCCCACTAGTGTTAACCTGGTAGTATTAGCCCACTGGTGTTAACCTGGTAGTGTTAGCCCACTGGTGTTAGCATGGTAGTGTTAGCCCACTGATGTTAGCCCGCTGGTGTTAACCTGGTGGTGTTAGCCCGCTGGTGTTAACCTGCTAGTATTAGCCCGCTGGTGTTAACCTGGTAGTGTTAGCCCGCTGGTGTTAACCTGGTAGTATTAGCCCGCTGGTGTTAACCTGGTAGTATTAGCCCACTGGTGTTAACCTAGTAGTGTTAGTCCGCTGGTGTTAACCTAGTAGTGTTAGCCCACTAGTGTTAACCTGGTAGTATTAGCCCACTGGTGTTAACCTGGTAGTGTTAGCCCACTAGTGTTAACCTGGTAGTATTAGGCCACTGGTGTTAACCTGGTAGTGTTAGCCCGCTGGTGTTAACCTGGTAGTGTTAGCCCACTGGTGTTAACCTGGTAGTATTAGGCCACTGGTGTTAACCTGGTAGTGTTAGCCCACTAGTGTTAACCTGGTAGTATTAGGCCACTGGTGTTAACCTGGTAGTGTTAGCCCACTAGTGTTAACCTGGTAGTATTAGCCCACTGGTGTTAACCTGGTAGTGTTAGCCCGCTGGTGTTAACCTGGTAGTGTTAGCCCACTGGTGTTAACCTGGTAGTATTAGGCCACTGGTGTTAACCTGGTAGTGTTAGCCCGCTGGTGTTAACCTGGTAGTATTAGGCCACTGGCGTTAACCTGGTAGTGTTAGCCCACTAGTGTTAACCTGGTAGTATTAGGCCACTGGTGTTAACCTGGTAGTGTTAGCCCACTAGTGTTAACCTGGTAGTATTAGCCCACTGGTGTTAGCCCAATGATGTTAGCTGGTGTTTGCCCTGTGGCGTTAACCTGGTGGTGTTAGCCCACTGGTGTAAGCCCTGTGGTGTTAGTCCAGTGTTGTTAGCCCGGTGATGTTAGCCCCACTGGTGTAAGCCAGCTGGTGTTAGGTAGCTGGGGTTAGCCTGCTGGTCTCAGCCCGCCTTCTGCACCTGTTGCTGCTGTTTGTCGGTTTTGTCATCGTCAGATCTGTCCCTGACATAAAAAGCTTCTCTGTTAAGAGGGGAAATATAAACACCACAAATCAGTGCAGCGATCAACTGCTGCAAGCTCCGCCCACAGAAAGCACAGAAAAAGAAGAGGAAGTAGCTGCTGCCGGCTTGTCAACAGTCTGTCGGCACAACTGGCAACGTTTCCTCAGTAGAGGAAGAACAGAGAACCAACGGTGCAGAAGGCTGCGCGTGCGTGCGTGCGTGCGTGCGTGCGTGCGTGCGTGCGTGCGTGCGTGCGTGCGTGCGTGCGTGTGCGTGCATGTCCTTGGCATCCTTGAATGTTTTGTTGTCATTTTTGTTTTTTGTTCTGTGTGGCCGTAAATTGTTCGTGAAGCAGCTAATGTCAGTGTTCTCGGTGTCACTGTGTTGTGTCATGTCCTGCTGTAGACACACACACACACACACATACACAGAGTCCCTAAACAACACAGCTATTACAGCGCTGACCTGGGGCGTGTGTGTGTGTGTGTGTGTGTGTGTGTGTGTGTGTGTGTGTGTGTGTGTGTGTGTGTGTGTGTGTGCGCGCGTGCGCGTGTGTGTGTGTGTCAGTCGTTGGTCGGAGAACACTGATGAAGCACGAGGCCGCCGGGCGAGACAAGTGTCACATGCGTGACCTCTGACCTCTCGGCCCTCCAGCTGTGTCCGTCCTTCTGCAGCAGAAACGTCCCGACTGTCTGCAGGGTTTTCTGGGTTTTGTTTTCACCCTTGTAGAAAGAAAAAGCAGCAGCAGCGGGCAGTTTGTCATCTCGGGGGATTTCTCTCTTCCTCCACTCATTTCTGGAAGGAGATTGCAAGTTTTTTTTAAAGTTTTTTTTTCCCCCTGTTTGGAGCATCGACGACTTTGCTGCGGAGGTTTCCAAAAACTGAGCAAATTCACATGAAAGACGACGTCTGCGTGAATGAAATGAAGACAGAATTGAGTTGGGTTTTCATACAGGTGGAAAATATTACTTTTCCCACCAGCTGAATGATGTCACCAAGTGTGTGTGTGTGTGTGTGTGTTGTTGTTGTTGTTGTGTTTGTTTACCTGGAAACACCACAAAGCAGAGGCTTTGTGGTGTTTCAGTAGAGCTGCTGATGGGAAACTCATGTGTGCGTGTGTGTGTGTATGTGTGCGCTTGTGCGTGCATGTGTGTGTTATCTGCTTGTATACACACACACACACACACAACACACTCAAAGAGAGAAAATCGCCCGCGAGACTTCTGGCGCTTTTTGACGACGTACAGCAACGATTTGCGCTTTTCACTCAGTGCAGCCGGTTGTCAGCAGCTCCCGGCTTCCCATTGGTGCAGGAGGACGACTCGGTGGGCGGAGTCTAACTGACTGACTGAAGTCAGCGGTAGAAGGTAAAAAAAAAGCCTTGCGTTCTTTGCTCTTCTTCTTACGAGGAAACGTTGCAGATGCTGCAGGAACTTAGCTGGACTTTGCAGCTTCTTCTTCCTCTTCTTCTTCTGCTGCTGCTGCTGCTGCTGCTGTGGTTTCATTGGCAGCACGCAGCAACAGTCACTTCTCCACCTTCACGGCTTATTGGATGCATAGTTGCCGTGCCGTGGCAGCATTTCTCTGCATAAATTCAGCGGCTCCGACTCCTCGAAACCTTCGTCTACGAGGAGCAAAAAAAACCTCTGCAGCAGAACATTTAAAAAAAAAAAATGACCGGAGAAGAAAAAAGAAAAAGTGGACGTCTCGTCTCCGCCACTCGGTCTGGAGCTCCGGAACACAAGCTCGTTACCGAGGGTCGGCGGCCAGCAGGGGGCCGACTGAAGCTTCCCGCTGAGCCGCTGTCCTGCTGCTAATTGGCTGTCAGTGCTCAGACGGCGCTCCACCTGTCCCCCCCGCCCCCTCGCCCTCTGACACCCCTCCCTTCCTGAGTCTCAGCTCAGTTTAACGTCACCTTTGTTGCCCCCTTTCAGTGTTCAGTTCTTTTAGGGCTCAATCGTGATTATCACGTTATTTATTCAAAAAGATAAAGAACGAATCCCATAAATATCACAATAAAAAAAATTATTTAATTAAAAAAATATGGCTAAAAGGTTTTGATGCTCTCATGGGGTGGTTTTTCAGACGTATCCATATGGAGGTAGATCGCAAAAGTGTCATGGAAACACTTTCACGCATTTACACGTCAGCGGACGTGACGTACGGGGGTCACATGACCAGTTCACTTCGAGTGAAAATGGTGCTTGGACGGAGGAGGAGACAGAATATTTTTTTACAAGTAATCAAAGAGAAAAATAGAACAACCGTTCTTGGAACAGCAGGCAAAATGAAAATGCAGATTAATCGCAAAATGTTTTGTACCTCCGTCCTCCTCACAGTGGGGTCTCGCAGGACGAGGTTTGACCACAATTACGCGCTTCGCTCCATTCAACGGGAACACCTGCAAATCGCAATTGTGCTTTGTCGAAATATCACTTATTTTTGCGGAAAACTGTCATGGAAACTCAGCTACTGCTGCACAGCTTTGTGATCCTGTTATAGGTGCAGGGTGGTGGTGGTGGTGGTGGTGGTCGGGGGTCGAGAGGGAGGGGGTGGATGACTTCCGGTGGTTAACCAGGGGGAAGTTGACAAAGAGGAAGCGCGAGTCGTCTCACTTTCGCTCTGCGGTCGATGATGATTCTCACTTTGACACCTCGAAAGTGAAGGTGTGAAAGTGAGGCCACTGCTTCGTCCCTTCCTTAATTCCTTCCCCATCGCCGTACCCCAACGACTTTAAGTACTTCAACTACTTCAAGGTACTTCAAGTCAATAAACAGAGGCGTCGCTGTAGAAATCCCTCGGAACAACAAAGAGTGGAGGGGCGTTGTGTGTGTGTGTGTGTGGAGGGGGGGGTTGGAAGGTCGTCTCCCGGGAGACGCTGAGCGCCTTCCTGTGTTTAGCTCCACTTCCTGTCGTCTCTCCTCCTCGTCCCTTGAGTTGGTTCTCATCCCGCCGTTGGCCGTCCGAAACCTGGCCGCCAACAGTCCCCCAGGGACCTCGGTGGCCACGCCCACATTTCCCATCTGTAAACTTCTGTGTACAGAGTGTGTTCCGAGTCCAGTCTCCAGACAAACACAAACTTCCGGAGGCAACAGATTGAGGCTCCGCCCCCCCAACCCCTCCAATCCCACCACCACCACCCTTTTCATCAAGAGATCATCATAGAATAAAATACAATAGAATAGAATAGAATAAAACACCTTTATTAATTCCACAATGGGGAAATTTGTATAATTACAGCAATGTTATAGTGCAAAAAATTGAAAATGTTGAAAAGAACTAAGGAAATAAAAAAATAAAAAAGGTATATTTTGGGTAAAAAAGGTATTTACCACTTATAATAATAATAATAATAATAAGAAGAAGAAGAATACATTTTTTTTTAAAGGTGCCTTTCAGGACACTCAAGGTCACCGTACAGAAGAATCCATAGAAAAAAGGTAGAGCTGAGTGTCGTCTGCATAACAGTGGAAATTGATGTTATATTTTCGGAATAGATGACCAAGAGGGAGGAGGTAGATGATGAACAGGATGGGACCAAGGACAGAGCCCTGAGGAACACCAGAGGAGAGGGGAACAGTTGGATTATTTACAGCTGGAATGACCTGCAGGAGGTGCTCCTCTGTGTACTGACGGTGCTGGAAGTAGTTGCTCAGGCTCTCCACAGTGTGTCACTACCTGGGGGTGGGGGTGGGCGGTGTTGTTCCACGATGGATGTCAGCTTGGCCATTATCTAACTGTCTGTGGCGCCACCTCCTGGATGGAGGTATCGGCCCAGTCCAGGACGGAGCTGGTTCTCCTCAGCAGGGTGGTCCAGTCTCCTCCTGTCCCCCTGTCATCATGGACCACTCTCCTCTCATCAGAGGCCTTTTTCTCTTTCTCTTTTTCTCCTTCTGTTCCGGAGACATTCTCCAGTCTCGCCGGCCGCCCCGGACACAGTTGCAGCCTCTGTCCCGCCTGCGAGCCTCTGAGCAAGCAGCGCCGCTCTGAATGCGGCTTGTTGTGGTGGTTTGGGCGGAGAATGTTGCGAGTGGGCAGCGACTGTGCGCGATGATGTGATGAGAAACTTTCTCCGGCTCGGCTGGCGGCTCAACCAGGATCGATGAGGACCAAAGCTGCGGGTCGCTGCGACTCACTGCCTCTGGATTCCTTGAAAAGAGGTAAAAAAATAAATAAAAAAAAAAAAAAAAGGAAAGAAAGAAAGTGGATGTGGGGCGCTTTTGTGTAACGCGTTCTGGTGAGAAGGCGTCAGACTTCCTGCGATCGGTCGGGGGGGTTTTTGTTGTTGTTTTTTTCACAGTTCAAGGTGGGAAGCTGTGAGGTTTTGAAGCACAGCGGTGTGAAGGTGAAAATGGGTTCCCGTCATCGCCGCCCTGCTGGTGAAAGGTGGAGAAAGTTTGCGGAACATGATGCAGTGACTCAGTTTTGACGGCACAAAGTGCATCTGTACCTTTTGCATTGTCATCCCAGTCTCCAGCGGTGCTGCTCAACTCATAGATTATCTCCCCAGAATAATCTGGCTCTATGTCCAGAAGACATGGTGTTTAGCCTTGTGTTTGAAACCTTCTGCTAAAAAAAAAAAATGTAATGCTTTGTTGAACTGAGAAAAAAACGAGGCTGTCCCAGAGGGGCAGAGCCAACACCTGACTGGACTGTATGGACTTCCCGGTAGCATGCTATGTGCTAACTGCTAATGTCACGTCACACCCCAGGATGGCTGTTTTAACTTGTCAGTGATGATGGTGATGATGATGATGTGGAATGAGGCCTTGTCAAATTAGCTTCACATGGCAGTGAGAACTGTTAGCATGCTAACTTTAGCATGATATTTACTATTATAAATTTATTATTTATATTATTTACTATATATTTATCACATTTAGTCCAGACCTCCAACAAAGGTTTTCTGATCGTTTTTGCATTTGTTTGACTCAGTTCTCCAGGCCGCAACGGAAACGTTTCTTACGGTTGTGTAGATGTCAAGTTTGGAGCATTTTAGTGTGCGTGCGTGCGTGCGTGCGTGCGTGCGTGCGTGCGTGCGTGCGTGCGTGCGTGCGTGTCACGGCCGTGCGCCTCGCTGCGACGGGACGGCGAGAGACTGATGATTGTTTTGGAGGCGCTGTAATGACACATAATGGCGGCGAGTGTGTCACTGCCTGTTTGTTGTGAAGTGGGTGACATCATGTGTGTGTGTGTGTGTGTGTGTGCGTGTGTGTGTGTGTGTGTGTGTGTGTGTGTGTGTGTGTTCGAGCACGCTGAGCTTCATTAGCATGACACTTGTGGCTCCTCTCCTCACACTGAGCCACGCTCAGCGTTATTAATTATTTCCAAGTGTTTTTGCTGCTGTGGGTTATTTTGCATGTTTGCTGTTGCAGAGTTTTGCAGCAGCAACTCTGAGAGGCGGCGACGCCGCTTTACTGTCTTCCTCATTATTTCCCTGAAGGAACCAGCTGCTTTCTAAAATGATCTGGAACCAGACAGAATTTTACAACAGCTTTGCTTTTCTTTTCCTTTTTTTGTTTTTTTTCAAAGTGAGACATATCATGGAACGTGCCAAAATAAATGGGAATTATTTGACGCGTACATCCGGACTGAGAGGCCATAAAAGAGACGCACGCGTTTCTTTCCCCGTTTCCCATCACCGCTGAACTCTGGCTGTGGCTCCGCCCCCTTGCTTATGCGGCAACGCTGATTGGTCCGGTCATATTCTGACCAGCTGAAAACTATTCAACATTGTCTCTTCTGCTCTTGTCCACCGCTACTGCTGCTGCTGGAACTGTCAAGGCTGCTGCGTCTCATCGAGCAGCGTTCGAGAGCAGAGGCTGTAATCAGCTTGTTGGCCGTCTCCCTCGCTTCTCGTTAACAGCAGCTGCGATAGCGAGGAAAGAGTCTCTACCGGCACGAGACGAAGCCTCGTTTACAGACTGCGGCCGTCTTTTTCCAATGTACAACTTGTTTATTTCTTGTGGCACTGAAGGCTGTAATTAAAGCTGTTGTTCCGTTTCTGCTTTTTCGCATAAAAATGAGAGAGAGAGAGAGAGAGAGAGAGAGAGAGAGAGAGAGATATTTATCAACACGTAGGAATAAATTGAAACACAAATGGCGACGACAGGGGTCTGAAAAATAGCGTGGGATTTCATTCTCGCAGTTTGCCTCCCTGCTCACTGTGGACCCCTGCTGGCTGAGTGCTTCAAACGCGAGCACCGCAGGGCTGGAGGGCCGCTGCATGTCGGTCGCGCCGACCGCTCTCCCAGGGTGGGCGGGGTCAGTGACCGGCGGAGACATTTTCATCACGGCGGGTCGGCGACAGTTGGCTGGAAGCCACATCGGGCCTCGCCGGCGGGGACTGGCGGGGGTGGAAGGTCAGCACGCTGGGAGTCGCACGGTGGAGCGGGGGGGTCTTATTATAAAGGACACGCTTGGGAAATGGAGGACGGTGAGAAACGAGTTTTAGTGGTTGGTTTCGTCTGCTTGTGTGTTGAATCTGTAGCTGCTGCCGCTCCCCCTCTTTTTTTCAGAAGAGAGGAAAACTCTCCAGATCAGAGTTTTGCTTTTTGTTTTTTGTTTTTTAAGACCGTGCTTGGAGATTTCCATCGTAAAAATTCTCAACTGTCTCCTCCGCCGGAAGACTTGGCGGGAGAACTCAAGTTTATTCAAAACAAATGCAAATTCCCTGCAGACCCAACGAGCCGATCCAGATCCAGAGCCCTAAGCTGCAGATAGAAACACGGAAGGAAGGAATCTCTCTCTCTCTCTCTCTCTCTCTCTCTCTCTCTCTCTCTCTCTCCCTCCCTCTCTCTTGGGGAATGAAAAGTCGTCTGACTGCGCTGGGCTGAAGTCGGGTCCCTCTGGAATACTAACGCTGCTGTGAAAGAGTCCCGCGCCGGGAGGAGGCGGCGGCCAATAAAAGGCTCAATCCCACTTCCTGTCCGATTCCTTCGGCATTCCTTCTCCATGGGAACCAGTCGGCGACCTCCTGAGGTTAAACTCCCGGCTCACTGACTCGTCACTCCTTCGCTCCGTTTGTTTTCCTGCTGCTGCGAGCTGCGCCCTCACCATCCTGCCATAAAAACCACCAGACAGCTGAATGGGGAGGGTGTTTGGTTTTGTTCATGCGCTTCCCGTCCGTCACGCGGAATCTTTCACTTCGGAGCTGTTTGTAGACGTAAATGCCATAGACATAAAACATGAAACACAACCTTGTTTGGTCGAGAGCGTGTCAGCGTCGCTCACAATCATCCCAACCCCTGGTGGCGATAACGGGAAGTGTTTCTGTCAGACTGTCGTGAAAAAAAAGAAAGAATAAAGGAGCTGTCACATGGTGCGGATAGTGAGCGAGAAATCTGGTTTGCTGTCCTCGGAAATGAGACGTGTGTGTGTGTGTGTGTGTGTGTGTGTGTGTGTGTGTGTGTGTGTGTGTGTGTGTGTGTGTGTGTGTGTGTGTGTGCGCGTGCGTGCGCCTGTGCGCTTGTGTGCTTGTGTGACAACAAACACATCAATCCTTTCATTGCCGCCTTTGTGTCACAACAGTTTACAGGAGCTCCTCATCTCTCACACACACACACACACACACACACACACACACACATTCTTTTCCCAGGCTGACTGGTTTGAAGAGTGTCTTCAGAAGTGTGTGTGTGTGTGTGTGTGTGTGTGTGTGTGTGTGATTTTCTCGCAACTCTAAGCAGGACGCAAACGTGCGTGCGCACTCACACACACACACACACACACACAGTCTGTCATGATGGAACAATGTGATGAATGTGCTGCAGCAAACCCACTCCAAAGACTTGAGAGGAAACTGGACAGGAAGTTGTGTGTGTGTGTGTGTGTGTGTGTGTGTGTGTGTGTGTGTGTGTGTGTGTGTGTGTGTGTGTGTGTGTGTGTGTGTGTGTGTGTGTCATGTTGACACTCGGCCAGGTGAGCTCAGTCTTGGCAAATGATGGAGGACGTTTTAAAATTCCAGCGTGCAGCAACGACATCAACATCCGACTCTCTCAGCTGCTGATGTTTGAAGTCACAGTGTGAAGATGTGTGAAGTTTGTTGTCTTTCAGAGTTCTGCCCTGGTTTGATTGTTTTTGCTTTGATGTTTCCCAGCGGACGTTCACGCTGATCGTGCAGTAGTTTGCAGTGGAACTTTTTTGGGGGGGATTTCCTGCTAGTAAGCGCACTCATTTACACCTCTTCCTCTTCTTTTCCTCCTCCTCCTCTCCAGCGTCTGATATCGAGCAGGATGCCGCGGTGAAACTGGACCAGGAGCGAGCCGAGATCGTCTCCAAATATGACAAGGTGGGAAAACTCAAGACGCATAAAAAGAACTACTCGGACAGGGAGCTCCCTGACGCCAGCTGCTTTTCCATGACAGTTTTTCTTTCAGTTTTCTTTCTAAACTTTCGACAAAGCACAATTGCAATTTGCAGGCGTTTCCATCGAATGGTGTGAAGCGCATACGGCGGAATTCTCATAAAATCCCGTCCCCACTTCGAGGAGGATGGAGGTTCAACTCTTTATGCATTTTGGAGCGGCTATTTCCGTTGTCACTACTGCTGTTGCCGCTGTTATCATCAGGAGACGAAGGCAGCGGGTGATAATAGTTCGAAGGCAAAGTCCATGTATCCGCCATTGAACCTCTGGCGGAACCACACATCTTCACTCGAAGTGAGCTGGTCACGTGACCCCGGGTGTCAAAAGTGTTTCCATGACACTTGTGATATTCCTCTTAGCGATACGTCTGAAAAACCACCTCATGAGAGCGTCAAAACCTTCTAGGCGTACTTGGCGAAGTTCAGGTGTTCATGACCAGTTTTTTTATTGCAATATTTAGCTTTTGCACAATTCTAGGGGTCATGGTTTCACAGACAAAGTTGTAAAAGTTGTTTCCTGGGCAACACAGTGGGACTTCTTCCTGGGTGAGGCTCCCTCAGGGAGTCAGACGTTTTCCATTTAGTCCAACAGTGCAGACGGAATAATCAGGCTGCCTCGTTAGTAATCGTGTGTGTGTGTGTGTGTGTGTGTGTGTGTGTCCAATCAAAGACACCGTCACGCTGTTAGCGAGGGGGCGGAGCCATTTAACGGAGCCGCTTATTTTAGGCTCATCAGTCGGCGCTTCGTCTGTGGACTCTGAAACGATTTCACGGCAGAAAAAACAAAGACTTTAAAAAAAAAAAAAAAAAAAAAAATGCCAAGCTTATTGTTGAAGCCTTTTGGTCACATGACACTCGATGAAAAAAAAAAACTTCACTGAAGCGGATTCAGCCTTCTTATTTTTTTTGATTTTTAGATGAAGGAGTCGTTACTCCTCCTCCTCCTCCTCCTCACAAGGCCTCCGAGACAAACGCCTCTCGGCCACACGATTCATCGTTGTGAATCACACGGTGAATCATGAATCATTTAGAGCGACCTGGGAAGAAGACGCGCACCTTCTCGGCTCGGTGAAATCAAATCGGGCAGGATTCCCAGCAGGAGTTGTTTCTCTAGCGGGCGTGTCAGGGCCGAGGGTGGGTGGGAGCGGCCCGAGAGGAAAGAATTTCAAAATATTTCCACCGCAACATCTGGAGGTCAGAACCGGAGCCCAGGCTCCTCGTCCACCTCCTCCGCAGAAATCGCTGACTGAGCAGCGCCTCCTTCTGGTCTGCTCTGGTCTTGCAGGGGAAGGAGGCCAAGGTGGAGCCCTGGGAGGACACCAACTTCCACCTGTACAAGGTGGTCGACCGCTTCGGCTTCGTCCAGTAAGTGGACAAAGCAAAGTCTCCTCTCACACGACACTCGTCCTCATCATCCAGCTCATCTCTTCTTTTTCTTCTTCTTCTCCTCCTCCTCCTCAGTGAGAATGAGCTGCCGTCCTATGACTTGGCGGAGGAGAAGGTGAGTTCTGCTCCGTCACTGCTGTCTGATTCCCGACAGCTTCAATGTTTTCTGCAATGTTTTCTGGGGGATAAAAAGAACCTTCCTCATCTTCATCTTGTTTGCACTTCCTCTTTTGCAGCTGAAGCACACGGAGGTGGAGAGGACCACCAAGTGGCTGAAGATGATCAAGAGCTGGGACAAGTACAAGAACAGCGAGAAGGTCGGTTGCTCCCCCCCGCTCGCTCCGCACAGCTTGGGGCTTTTCAGCGACTGGGAGCTGAGTTGGACTCGAGTGGTCGCTTAAACTCGGGTGGCTTTCCGTACTATTAAACTTCTGCGTTTTCCCTTCCAGCTGGTGCGGAGGATCTACAAGGGAATCCCTCTGCAGCTCCGTGGGGAGGTGTGGTGCCTCCTGCTGGAAATCCCCAAAATCAAGGAGGAGAAGAAGGACTTCTACGAGGTGCGTTGGCCCCCTCCAACCTCCAGCCACCATTATTATTATTATTATTATTATTATTATTATTATTATTATTATTATTATTGTTATTATCATTATTATTATTATTACTATTATTATTATTATTATTATTATTATCATTATTATTATTATTATTATTATTATTATTATTATTATTATTATCATCACTATTATTATTATTATTATTAGGCAAGGCAGCTTTGTTTATATAGCTCATTTCATACACCAATGTACATTACATTATCATCATAACATCATTACATCAGTGTGCTCTACATGATTAAAAGTTCAACATTTTAAAAGCATTTCATAAAAAAGAAGTCTTCAAAGACAAAGTGCAGAGGAAAAAAAGGCAGCTTAAAATGCATAAATGGAGCAGTAATAAAAGGAGAATAGAAATAAAAAAGATGATATAAAAATATATTAAGATGAACAAAAGCACTCATAAGAGTCTTTAACCTGGATTTGGGGCTGACGTGACTTCGGTTGGCAGCTTATTCCATTTGTGTGCAGCATGACAGCTCAATGCTGGTTCACCATGTTTAGTTTGAGCTCTGGGCTCCACCAGCTGGCCTATTGCCATTATTCCTAAGTGGTCCGTGTGTTCTTGTGGTAGAAATTGAAGGCCCGAGCCAAAGGAACATCTCCGGACATCCGTCAGATCGACCTGGACGTCAACCGGACCTACCGGGACCACATCATGTTCATGCACCGCTACGACGTCAAGTAAGTTTGGCGCAGCCGCTTGGGTTGAGTCTCGAGGTGCCAAGTGGCTCGGCACAGTTTGACCTGGAGGTTCGGGGGTGTGGGGGCGTCGACGGAGCTGAGCTCCGGTCCAGTTGATGTGACGCCGCCTGTGTTTGCTGTGTTTGCAGGCAGCAGGCTCTCTTCCACGTCCTCACGGCGTACTCCATGTACAACACGGTGAGTCGGCGCCGACAAACTGTGTTGACTCGTGCACAACCGTCCTCACTGTGAGTTTCAAACAAAATGCTGAGTTTCTGGCAAGCGTTTTTCTGAATTTTCTTTTGTCCTCAGCAAAAGTCGACATACTAAAAGTATGTTGAGTTTTCCGATTTTGGGACAAGTTGAGATTTTGCTTGGAACAGATCCATCTCAGGCTAAGCTACGCTAGGAAGGTGGTTTCGGCGGAATTCGGACTGATTTAAGTATTTTTTTTTGTACTTGGAGAATGTTGATTTTTCCGATTTTCGGACAAGTTTGAGATTTTGCCCGGAACGGCGCCGTCTCGTGCTAAGCTACGCTAAAAAGGTGCATACATGATTTGATTTGATTTGATTTTGATTGATTGATTTCGAACATGAAGGAAAATGAGAAAAAAAAAGGGATACAAAACCAAAACATACGAAAGAAAAGTAAAAAAATAAATAAATAAAGATAGGATACGTAAGCAAACACCAATGAAATTAAAATAATGTTATTCATGTCCGAAAAGGGGTAGGAGGAAGTATAAACTTATATATACCTACTCCTAAACTCAAATAAATATACAAACTTATGAACTAAATGAAGTTTATACAACTAGATGACAGTAAAACAGCAAAACAGAAAACAAAAAAAAATACATTTTCAGCTTCACGCATACAACTACAATTCTACAGTAGAATTTGATTTGGGGACCATTCCGAGCGTTCCAGAAAGAGTCATGTCCATTCTCTGCCTGATGTTGACTTGTTGTTTGTGTTGTTTGTGTTTCAGGAGGTGGGCTACTGCCAAGGCATGAGTCAGATCACAGCACTGCTTCTCATCTACATGAACGAGGAAGATGCCTTCTGGGCTCTGGTCAAACTGCTGTCTGGACACAAACATGCAATGCACGGTAAACAACTTCCTTGAAATCAAGGCATCATTGCGATGATTGAAAAATGTTTGTAATTGACAATCGTACTGAAACACTGAGAACGTTTTGACGCAGAAGCAGCACGGCGAAGCTTCTGGACGTTCACGCGCTCCTCAGACGTCGTCGCTAATCAAGGACTATTTGTGTTGGAAAATGAAAAAATCCGACTGTTGTGCAAAACTGAGGAGACAGAATCAAACTTGAACGACCCGCTGGCTCTGTCATCCTCAGGGTTCTTCGTCCCCGGCTTCCCCAAGCTGATGCGTTTCCAGGAGCACCACGACCACATCCTGAAGAAGATGATCCCCAAACTGAAGCAGCACCTGGTGAGGAAACCAGTCAACACTTTGAAATGGGACCGAGCGAGTCAGGCTGCTCACACCCGCCCCGGCCGCGAAAGCCAATCAACGCTCACTAAAGCCCGACTATTTCCCACCGGAATTTCGGGTTGTGGTTGTGCAAAACAAAAACTCTGGAGGATGCGGCGATCCAGTGCTCCGTTTGTTTATTTTACCACTCAAAAAAACAAAAAAAAACAAAACTTGAGCAGTCTTACCGCGACAGTGGACAACGCGGCACAGGTTGCTTCCGACACACTGCTCGTCAAGGTAATCCAAAAAATAGTCAAAAATCAGAAATCCAATGAAAATGCTTGACAGCGTTCTGAAACTGTTCGACAGGTCTTCGAAGAGACCTGCCGGCCCCGTTCAGCACCTTGATATAGTGCAGGTGCTGCAGTCACCTTCCTGCGGTGATGTGAGGGCGTGGCCCTTAGCACAACCGATGATAAGAAAGTACAAAATAAATAAAACAATTACTGTTGAGTCCAGAATTAACACATTAAGCCAAAGTACCAATAAATCAGAAATAAGAAAAGAAAATAAATATTTTGGCTCCAATGCTTACTTTAATGATTGATTCAGTTTACGAATTTCAAAGAAAAAAAAAAAACTTTACTTTATCAATTAAACAAAAAAACAAAAAAACACTTATGCTATTTGTTTATACGCAGCCTAAACATGTTCAGAGCATGAACTGTGAGAACTGAATGAAAGTGGTGACGGCTGAATCGCTGTTGACAGCAGTTGTGATTGCTTTGCCTTGCAGGACAGCCAGGAGGTCCTCACCAGCCTGTACACCATGAAGTGGTTCTTCCAGTGTTTCCTGGACAGGGTGAGTGGACCCGGTGAAGAGGGCAGCGTGGTGGTGGTGGTGGTGGTGTTGTTGTGAGACTGACCTTTGACCCTGACTGTGTCTGTGTGTGTGCTCCATGTCCAGACTCCGTTCACGCTCACGTTGAGGATCTGGGACATCTACATCCTGGAGGGGGAGCGGGTGCTGCCGGCCATGTCCTACACCCTCCTGAAGCTGCACAGGAGTGAGACACACAGCCAGGCAGCACGAGAGAGGAAGCAGCTGCAGACCCGCAGGATCTCACTCTGCGCGTGTGTGTGTGTGTGTGTGTGTGTGTGTGTGTGTGTGTGTGTGTGTGTGTGTGTGTGTGTGTGTGTGTGTGTGTGTGTGTGTGTGTGTGTTTGACCAGAGCACATGATGAAGCTCTCCATGGAGGAGCTGGTGGAGTTCCTGCAGGAGAGCCTCTCCAAGAACTTTTACTACGATGACGACTTTGTCATCGAGCAGCTGCACGCCACCATGACGGAGCTGCGCCGGGCCAAGATGGACCTACCGCCACCAGGTAGCGCTGCGGCCTGCAATATATACATATATATACAGTATATATATTTATACACATGTGAAGAAATGAAGGCAATCTTGACGAATGCAATGATTCAGCCCACTGAACAGGATTAGAACTTCCAGAGTCAGCGGTCCTCGGTGTCAGCGGTCTTCACGCTGCACCCACCGACTGTCGTTAACCTGTTTCTACGGCAGCAGCCGCTGTCGTGATAATGACGCTGTGGCGTCGCTATGAGGGAAAAAAAACAAAGCAGCAGACATCGCGGCGTGTCTGCGGCCGGGCGCGGCCTTCCTGCAGCTCACTATCGCCCCCTGTCTCTAACCTTCCTCTCCCTCTCCTTCTCCTCCTCCTCCTCCTTCTTCTTCTTCCGATCGATTGGCGTTAAGCCAACAACAGCAAAAGTGTGGCGCTCAGCGGGGGCCGCCTCCCCGCCGCCTACAGCAACAGTAACCGGTGGGCTATCCTGACCCGTCTGTCCGTCTGTCCCTCAGTGCGTCTGTCCAGTGGTGTCTAACAGCTCTCTGTTCTTCTTTCCCCCCCCCCTCCCCCCTACGTGGTCGTGTCGGCCTTCAGTTGCGATGCATTTTGCTTCAGTGGAGTCCTGCAGTGGCTGCTGCTGCTCCGTCACCCCCTCTCCCTCTCTCTCTTTCACACACACACACACACACACACACACACACCTTCACCGCCCTCACCTCAAAATGCCTCTTGTGGCTTTGTGGCCTCGCTGTCTGAATGGTTTCCCAGGTGGCCCTCTGGTGGACAACATAAGGCAGTGCAAAATCTTTCTAGTTTCTGGTTGGTAAATAGCTTTTTCTTTTAACACTACGACTATTAGTTGCTATTAGTATATTAGCGGCGTTCAGGAATTTGAATGTGTTTCTCTGGAGTAAAATAGAAACCGGAGTGAAACCTATTTTCTTTGGGGCATTTTGGAACTTCCAGATTAAAAGCGAACCTTAAGACGGGTTGCAGCTGCAGGTTTAGGTGAAACAAACATTGTAGTCAATGTTACCGGTGGTTCTACTCACCAGAGTGATGGAGAATCCATCCCAGTCAAACCAGGACAGTTGAAAGAAGGAAAGACAGAGAGAAGGAAGCAGAAGCAGTCCGTTTGGTGCCAGCAGGAATTCTTTTTTTTTTTCCTCAGTTTTAAAATTAGGACTCGTTTTTCTTCTCTCTGTGGACTCACTCGAGTCTCATTAATCATCATCTATTTCTGTGTGACCTCTGGAGTCTGCAGCCGAGCGCAAGTTAATGAACCACAGCCAGAACCATCATCTCAGGCCCGGTGTCAGTGTCACCTGCTAACCAACCCCCCCCCCCCCCCCCCCCAGTGTCTCTCTGTCCGTTGCCTGCGGAGACGTCGGTTCAGTCATTGTGGATGTAACTCTTCTTTGTTTTTTGGCCCCCTTGTGGCAGTGGTGTTGCATGACTCCATGTTCCTGTCGCCATCCGATGTCAATCAGCGTCGCAACGTCTGTACGCCCGCCGTCTCCCCCCCCCACCCCCCACCCCCCACCTATCTCCCCCCACCCCACCCCACTCGCTCCATGGGGTCCCGCTGACGCTCTGCCTCTCCTCTGCCCCCTGCAGGTAAAGACGAGGAGTTTCCCAGGAAGCCGCTGGGGCAGCTTCCTCCTGAGCCCAACCACGTGGCCAACGGGCAGAGCCACGCTCCACCGGGGTCGGTGGCGGTCCGGGAGCCCAGCCCGGTGGCGGCGCCGCCCAGCCGGCCCCCCAGCCGGCCCCCCAGCCGGCAGCGGCGGGGCTCGCTGGAGAAGCCCAGGGGCCACCAGAGGGCCGACAGGAGGGACGTCCCCTCCAGGGGGTCCGGCGAGGTGGCGGAGCAGCAGCAGCCGCACAAATCGACGTCCAGCACGCCCGAGAGGGGCGTGACACCCCCCGCAGGCCCCGCCCCCGCAGACAGGAGGAAGCCCCTGAGCAACGCCGCCGCCAACAGCAACTCCAACGCCGGCCCCCACAGAGACTTCACCCCCCGCTGGGTGAAGCCCTCCGTCAGCAGGATGGAGGAGGTGCGAGCGGCCGCCGTCCGCCAGGCGCAGCTTGGCCACGGGGCGTCGCCCGCCCCGTCCAGCCCGGAGGACGGCGGCCTCGCCCACCGCCGCCCGCGTTCCAGGGGCTTCGCCGCCGGCGCCGACCGAGGCTCCAACGCCTCGCAGTACGACAACGTGCCGGGCCTGGCGGAGGAGGCGGAGCTGGAGATCCTGGAGCTGGAGAGGCCGCCCACCAGGATGAGGCCACACCCCCTCAGCCACCCGCCCGCCCGAGCCAGCCCCGACCGGACGGCGGCCGTCCCGCCGAGACACGCCGTCCCGTCGCCGTCCTTCTCCCCAAACAGTCCAGCAGGGGGCCTCGTCAGATACCACGGCAACCACAACCAGAACCACAGCCTGGAGCAGAACTCGGCGTCAGAACACGCCACCACAGAGGTGCCCATCCTGCACCCGGCCTACACGGTGGCGCTGGACCGTGGCGAGGACAGACTCTATGCCCCGCACCTCCAGCATGCCCCGCACCTCCAGCTGGTGTTTGGGGAGCGAGGCTACGCCACGGCCCAGCAGCACCACAGCAGCGTTTCGCCGGACAAAGCCCTCATGAACAACACCTACAGCCCCTACCGCAGGGGTCCGCCCTCCTCCTCCTCCCCCTCCCCCTACAACAACCACGTCAACGCCAGGCCTGCGCAGGAGCGCCCCCTGCACCTGGAGCATCGACCTGCAGCATCTAACTCCCCCATCTACCAGCAGCAGCAGCAGGTGGCCTTCGGCCGGGCCGACCTGGTGCTTCAGGCGCCGCCCGGCTCCCTCCACTTCCCGCCGGAGGGCCGCTCCCGCCGGCCGGTGGGCGGAGTCTGGGACGCAGAGGCGGAGCTGACGCCGCCCCCCCAGTCTCCGGGCGGCGTGCCTCGCTCGCCCAGCTTCCAGCGGGCGCAGCTCTCCCCCGTCCCTCACTTCATCTTCCCGGAGGAGTTGCACCGCTACGCCACGCCGTTCCAGGAGCAGCAGCAGCAGCAGCAGCAGCTGCAGCAGCAGCAGCAGCTGCAGCCTGTCGTCAGGCAGCAGCTCCCTCCGCTGTTCGGAGCGACACACTACAGGCACGCACAGGAGGAGTTCGCCAGGCAGGAGTCCATGCTGCTGTGACCGCAACACACACACTGAACTGGAGGACCACAGTCGCTGACACTGTAGTAAAGACCAACCAGCTCCTCATGTTTATACTGACGGCTTTAAAAAGAGGAAAACTAACTGACTGAAGAATTTATTTTATTTTTGATGTAAATCGTTGAGAAGAAGTGACAGTTTATATCTTTTAGAGTCCTGTATGTACAGTGGATGTTTTTGTTAATATGCTGAGTTGTTTTGCTGCGGGGGAGGGGGAAGGGTCCTCTGACTTATTTCCAGGTTTATTTTTCTTAAATTTTTTTTTTTTTTTTAGATATATAGGTTGATTAACACGATATGCTCATGAATGTTATTTTCTAAACATACAATATAAAAGTGTCCAATAATAGAAGCGCCTCCCTTAGAGAAACGGCAGGTTTAGTCATTTTAGTTTTTACTACTGACTTTTGCTGACGACACTCCAGCTAAGTAAATATTGTGACATTTGGTCTCTTTCACACAGAGGAAACACATTAAACTGGATACAGTACTTGTGTATATCTGGAAACTTTTACATTCTCACCCTGAAAAGTGGCTCAAGACACACAAGCTAAATCATTAACGTTATTTGACTTTAAATGTGCCGAATGGTTCATTCGGCACATTTAAAGTCAAATAATTTGCTTTGCAACGACAGCAAATATAACGAAAGCAAGGCAATTTTTTTATTATTTAACTTCATCACATCTGAACACCGTCTACTGAACTACTATTAAGCTGCTAGCACAAACACACACACACACACAATGTTAAACATTCCATGTTTCTGTTTCTCATCTCAAACTGCCTCTGAAACTGTTTTGTTCTTCGCAACATTCCGTCACTTTACTGTCTTTCCATTTGTTCACTAACTGCAGAGCTTCTGATACTTAATAAAATGCGGAGGACAGGTGAAAAATCATCTCTGACTCCAGTCTTTCATTTCACTTTTTAATGCCGACCCTCATGCACTGCTAATAAAGTTACATTTATTCTGAAGGGGTGTTTCATTTGTATTTGGGATGAATACATTGAGTCATTTTTTTAGGTGTCTGTCTGAACTTAAAAAAAAGGTTTTGTGTGCGCGGGCCACCGTAGTTCACCGGCAAGCTTGAGAGAGGATGCGTGAGAGGAAGAGCGTTGCAATCTACAATGAATACCCTGTTTCTTCTAAAAAGATCTCCAAAATTTACACTCTTAAGCTTTCATTCACCAAATATTACGGTCATAATAATATATGGTGTTGAACATAAGAGAGCAGTCGCCCAGCAGTCACTGACAAAGGTTTCACCTGCAAATGGGCGAATTAACACATTACTATAAAAATCATAAAGTGTACAACTGATGAGGAGAAAACTGGGAACACGAAATCATCAGCATCATTTTCAATGCCAACAACTTCACATGTATATAATAGATACTGTAAAACAACTAAAGTGCTTAAGAACAAATAGATGCTTTAGCTACCTTACGCCAATCAACTCTGGCAAAACTTTTAAAACAGCAACTGTAGACGCAAACAAGCTAGCAAGTCGCAAACTGCCCATTTCTGTCCAAACATCATCAGCTGCCATTTGAAACGTCACTATTTACTTCCCGCCAATCGCTTCCGATGACACCGGTCAATATACAGCTGACGCTCAAGTACTACGACAACACACCGATCCAATCAAACCACCGCAACATAACGGTTGCTACGAAAACTGCGAGCACAACCCAGCCAGCAAAACCGATAGCTACACATTGACAGTGACGACGAGCCAAACATACACAGCACAGCACGTTATTTATAGCAGCAGCAGCAGCAGCAGTGAACGTTAGCACAATTAAAAACAAAACAAAAAAAACAGCAGCATGACACTTGTTGAATGAGGCTGAAGTCATTTAACGATGTTTGAAGACCTTGTGCACTAATTCCTTTTATGTCCATGCCAAATCACCAGAAAAATTAAACTTTCACAATAATATTCCAACCCCACGAACTCTGAAGACAGGATGGCGGCCGGAAGTGACACATACGTAATCGACATTGAGCGGATGCGGAAGGTCACCGTCAGTCGGATACTTTTAAAAAAGAATGAGGAAAACAGGAGCTGCTCATGTGATTTCCACAGCTTTTAATTACACGAACTGAACACAATGTTGATACTGTGGAGTTAAGAATTTTCTCTTCTTAGCTACATTACAGGCCTATTGTGATTTGAGGAGGGGGCGAGGCCGGAAGCTGACCCTGGGAATTGCGAATGAGCCCTGCGTCGTTGCCGCTGGTGTACACCTGTCTGTTGAGAGGACAATAAAGTTCCATGATAAACATCCTCAGCAGGTTGTCACTAAAGCAATTTGAAACCGTGAGAAGCTTAAAAGCAGGCAACCGGACAGAGTCTGTCCAGAAGGTTTATCTCCTGAAGCCTGCAGACTAATTTACATTCTTATCAATCCACATTCTCTGTAACATTGCACAAATAAGAGAGCAACATTTATTCTCCATTAAGAGTCCATTTAAACCTTTTATGTAGATTAAGTCCACACAGGCAGAGCCATTGTGTTTTATCACAAGCATATAAGGCACAGAATAGTCCAGCATGTTTACCCACAAGCAGGAAATAATCAAAAACAAAAATTAATTACTCCACACTCGTGATTGAAACCCCCTTCATCTGGTAGGGGTCGTCAACAGATCCTTGCTGTGCGATCTCTCCAGATGCATTCGCCTCCCGTCAGTCATGAGCTTTTTCTGTCTTGTGGCTCCACACCGGCTTGCGTTTCTCTATAAAGGCCCGGATGCCCTCCTGTCCATCCCTGAGAGCCAGGTTATCCACCATCACCTTGGAGGCTGTGGCATAAGCAGCATCTCGGCCTTGAGCCATTTGTCTTCAGAGAGAACAGGACAAAAAAGTTCAAATGTTTTCTGGACTCAAAACGGTATTATTTTTGAAGTATCTGGCGGGGTGAGGGATTAAGAGTCTGCACCTCTGGAAAGTAGCCTTGCCAAGTGCTACCACCGGTCGGCTGGCTTGACACACCCGCTGCGCGATGGCGAAAGTCTCCGCCTCCAATCGTTCCTCCGGCACCACCTTACTGACCAGACCGTGCAGCAAAGCATCGTGGGCCGAGATGGGAGTCCCTGTGAACAGCATCTCCATGGCAACCTAGTCAACAACATTAGTACAAGAGTTCAAAACAGTGCTAATTTTTTTTAAAACAAATGGAAGTGTCATTTTTACTGCGGTTTAAACAACAATAATTGCAATAATTAAATTGGTGATTTTTGTTCCCTTTTTTCGCCCAGCTTCTTACCTTCCGCGGTACGGCCCTGCCAATGGCCACCGCAGGCGTCGAGCAGAACAGGCCAACGTTGACGCCCGGCGTGGCAAAGGTGGACTTTTCCGTCACCACAGCAACGTCGCAGCTGGCAACAAGCTGGCAGCCAGCCGCAGTGGCAACGCCGTTCACCATGGCTATTACTGGAACAGGCAAATCCTGGATCAACGTCATCACCTGAAACACAACAGACACCGGTGACTTCTAAAACATCTGATTATTATAAGACACATTTTTTTCACGCCTAAGTGCCAGAAGAAGGCCGACCTCTGTACAGGTGTGAAACACCTTGGTGTGATATTCTCGGCCCTCAGTTGACGTCAACTCCTTGAGGTCGTGGCCGGAGGAAAACACTGGACCTCTGGCTGGCAGGAACACACAAGGCAAGGTCACATGCGGTTGTATATTACACAAACGCAAACCCAGCAGCTACCCACCTGATAGGATAATGACCCTGAGATCGTCGCTGTCAACATCAGTCAGGATGTTTTCTCTCAGGGACTCCAACATGGACAAAGACAGAGCATTCCTCTTCTTGGGGTTGTTCAATATGATTCGCCTGGACAAAAGTGAAAAGTTATTGTTGCAATAAAGTTGCAACGTTATTTCCTTATTTATGTAATATCTATTTGGATATTATTCTGAAATAGGCGAAACATGGAAATAAACTAAAATAGCTGTGTCTTATTTGGTTATGGAATTTAATTTGGAGAATTTCGAGTCGTTCGAGTTGTGATGTTAATTGGGTTCAATGAGGCTACTGACATAAATAAAGACAATAAATCTTTGACAAGCAGAAACTCGTTAAAGTGACGCTGAAATATCCGGGGAGGAGCTCTGGGAAATATTTAACCAACAAAAAAAAAAAAAAAAAGAAAAGAAAAAGGGGGGGGGGGGCGAACTTCAGTGCCCTCAGTTTGCCTACTGCAGAAATCTTGATTGTGCTCGCACTTTACCTTACATCATAAAAAATACAAATGAGGGTAAACTGTCAAAGTATGACAGCCGAATTTAAGATCACAGTTTAAATGGTCCAACTGCACAATTTCATAACTTTTGAGACATTTTTTTCCTGAAAAATTCTTTATTTTCCCTTTAAAATATCAGATATTGGTACGGGGAACGTCTGTTCAGTGCACAAACTAGGACAGCGACTGCGGGGGACTCGCTTCGGTGCTGCACCTGATTCCGTCGTTCTGCTCCCTCACCGTCAGCGGCTCCGGTTGAGTCTGCGAGTAAAACCGGGACCCGGTCCGCAGTGCGGTTCTGCCGAGCTGCAGTGAGGCGGCAGCACGTCCAAACAGCCCGCCTGCCATGTTTACCCTGGTCGCGTCACCTTCTTCTCGCAGCTCCACTTCCGGGTGACGGCAGCAACACGTGGTGCAACGTCAAAAACAAACCGGGGTGAATTAACTTGTCACAGTCTTACAACGGTCATATCTTTAGCAGCTATTTTGTTTTGTTTGTTATATTTAAACAAAAATTTTATTTTACCATCCAAAATATTATTTTCAATAGAAATACAGAATAATTAACAAAAAGCTTATCAAAGAATGATTAATAAAAATTAATAATTACCAACAAATCTCAAATAAAGATGGCTAATAAACTTAATTTTTAAACATAATAACTTTAATGTCTATTCATGAAGTCAGCGTGGAATTAAATTTTGAATGTTATCATTGTGTTGAAACATGCAATGTTGAATTCAGCAGTCCATGTAGAGGAGCTGCGCTCTCATGGAGTGCATTTATTGTATTACGCCACAAATTAGAACATACAAAGTGAAGACATACACACACACACACATGTCTGGTACAAATGATTGATTGACACAATTGTCTTTAGCGTTGTTTAGTTTTGTTTTTTTTTGTTTTTTTTTATCAGTGGTAAAAAAAAAAAAAAAGTTGAAAGACTACACCATCAATGTATATTGGGAGACCAACTGAGATAAGGCAGGAAACTGAAATAGGACGAGTCCCATCAGAGCTGGGGATGCACCAACACCTGCAGTCCTCCTCCCCAGCAGGAGGAGCAGTGCAGCCAGCAGGACGAAGGCCTCATGTCAGGTGACGGCATTCAGGTTCTGGCCCCCGTCAGTGGCGGAGAAGAACTGGACTTTGGGTGCGATGAGACCCGAGTTGTTCCTCCGAAGGCTCCCAGTGCCCTTCCGCATGGAGTTGTTGCGGCGCATGGAGTTGCGCTTCCGCAGCGAGTTCTGCTGCGACAGCTCGTTTTTCTGGAGGGTCTGGATCAGGATGGACGGCTTCTCGTCCAGTTCTTTGGCGCTGCAGTGTGGCGTGGCTACCTGCAGGGCAGAAGAATCAAACAAACAGCATCAATCACAGCTTAAAGCTCACTTCAGCTCAATTCTTTTATTTCCTTTTGCTTCACCTTGACCGTGTTGCCAAACTTTGAGTAGTCGACCGAGTACACGCCCTCCTCCTCCGTCACTATGGGGACGAAGCGGTGGCCCCACTGGATCTCCTCCGACACGTAGGAGGTGCGGGCCTGCGTGGTGATGCCGGTCGTCTCCACAACCCCCTCCAGGATGACGATGACCTCCAGGTCGCTGCACTGCAGCTCCATGGCGGACAGGTCGTACAGCGGGCTGACCAGCAAGTACAGCACCATTTTATTTTTTATTCCAAAAATAAAGTTATATTGAAGAGGTAAAGTCAAGTATCTTGAGAGAGTTCACTTGAGTTGGTTGTGCGTTCTTGAATATTTGTGGCCATTGTTCTGATATTTACTCTTGATTGGATGTGTACACCAACTGTATATACTAATATATGTAAACTGTGTATGTGTCTACTACTCAAAAAAAAAAAAAGACTTTTGCAATGCATTGTGCATTTGTGCCCCAGGATATTTTGAACCTTTCCTCTTTCAAAGTGTTTGGCTTTTTGTTTGTCCAGCAGCCAGGTGGCGACACTGAGCTACAAGTACACACACCTGTTCTTGTCGATGACGTGGCAGATGATGAGCGGGGCGAGGAGGAACAGGCTGTTGCTGGACACGGCGCTCTCCGTCTGCACGTCGATCTGGTGGATGGGGATGACTTCGCCCTCGGGCGTGGTCGTCTTTCTCACCACCTGCAACACCAGCGAGGCCAGCGGTCAGCTTGACCACTCGTCATGGACACCATTTTTGAAGAGAATGAACTCAAAAGACAAAATGTTAAAATAATAATTGTTTTTTTTTTAATTTTGGCATTAATTATAATTAAAAACGTAAATCAAAAATAAATCTGATAAAAAGGTGAACGTTTGCAAATTTTATTTTTAATTTGCATTTAGAAAAATTAAATTGAATTTAAACAAATTCATTCATTCATTCATTCATTCATTCATTCATCTTCTATACCCGCTTATTCCTATTCAGGGTCACGGGGGTCTGCTGGAGCCTATCCCAGCTGTCTTAGGGCAAAGGCCGGGTGACACTCTGGACAAGTCGCCAGTTCATCGCAGGGCCTAAACAAATTCTATTTTTGAATTTAATTAAAGGTTCAGTTTGTAAAATTTGACTTGATTTATGACTTTTTAAATTGGTGAAAGCTTAACGTGCAGCCCATAAATAAATTATCAAAAGTGTATACTCACCATACAATACAAGTCATTTGTTGTTGTTTTTTAAACCTTTAAAACGGTTCCTATTTATATATAAGAATATACTGTACATAGAGCAATAAGGGTCTTGCTCCTCGTTAGTTGCCATATAACATCATCAAATTTCTAAGGAAGCCTGCTTGTCAGTGCTCTAAATACGAAACGCGTCATCAGGCGGGCTTCCTTGAAAATTTTACACACTGGACCTTTAAACAAACAAAAAAAAAATTCATCCAAAGAAAACCCTGAAGAGTCACGATTATCAATTGGACAAGTTTCCAGAGAAGTGGGCCGAGTCACCTGCAGCCTGACAGTGGCTCCGATGATCATGCTCTTCCTGAGGTCACCGATGCGGATCATGAAACACAGGTTGTTGTTTCTGACAGCGATGACGGCGTGCCGGCTAAAGATGAGCGTCTCCGCCCGGCGGTTGGACTGAGCCGTCTTCATGAAGATACAACCTGAGGTGCGGGGAGGAAGGGTGGTGGACTTTTAACCAAAGCCAGCCATGGCCACAACCCGGAAGCTTTTTGCAGGGCCTCACCCAGCATGACGGCGTTGATGATGAGCCCCACAATGTTCTGCATCATGAGGACGGTGATGGCGGTGGCACACTGCTCCGTGATCATGCGGCCGCCGAAGCCGATGGTCACCTGGACCTCGATGGAGAACAGGAAGGCCGAGGTGAACGACCTGAGGGAGGACCAGGCAAAGAGAGGATTTTACGTTTTTCGTTTTTTTTGTTTTGGTCCAACAATGTGTTTCCCTTTTTTCCCACCCAGCACTTAACCTGAAACAGAAGCAGTTCCCACCCTCTGGAACTCATCCCCATCCTACATCCATGATTGTACTGACCTGCCATCACTCAACACACATCTTTTCCATACTGCCTTTAAAGTGTAATTACTGTTTGTTTGTTTTTTGCTATTTATCAATTACAATTAATACTCAGCTTTCTGTTTTCTCTTATTTTACTCCTTACTTATTTACACATTCTTGATTTATTTGTGGGGATACTTTTAAGTATTTCAACTGCAAATTTTACTCTGATGTGTTTTAACCTTTTAACCTTTTCTTTTTTGTAAAGTGTCTTTGAGGACTTCGAAAAGCGCTCAATAAAAAATGAATTATTATTATTATTATTATTATTATTATTATTATTATTATTATTATTATTATTATTCAGGACATAATGAACTTCCACAACCTATAACTCTGTGCAGTTAGAAGGAGAAGTCCCCGACTTCCTGTTATCATTAATGTCTTCCTCCTCCCTCGCTCCCCTCCCTTCCTCCCCTCCCCATTCTCGCTCCTCCACCCCCACCGTCCCCCTCTGGCCGCTCAAAAATGGAGGCAGAGAAGAAGAAAAAGAAGAGGAGGACGAGGGTGGACGTTTAAACATGGCCGGGGGAGGCGTAAAAAGTCCCTCTACAACTACAAACGCGTTCCGAACCCGAACCCGTGGCCCCGCGAGGACCGGAAGCCGCCACCAGACTCACTTGACGTCGGTGACGCAGTGCGTCCCGTTCTGCCGCTGCGGGTCCAGGTCGCCGTGCGCGAACGCCACCAACCACCAGCTCATGGCGAAGAGCAGCCAGCTGCTGACGAAGGTGGTGGTGAAGATGACGAGCGTGAAGCGCCACTTGAGGTCCACCAGCGTGGTGAAGACGTCCTGCAGGAAGCGGCCCTGTTCGCGGATGTTCTTGTGCGCCAGGTTGCACGCGCCGTTCTTGGCGATGAAGCGCGCCTTGTTCACGCGGTCGCGGAACACCGGCTTGCGCGGCACGCGCGAGACGAGCCCCGGCAAGCCGAACTCCTCCGGGATGATGCTCTTCCTGGCCAACATCCTGCGGCCGAACCGGGCCGAGCCGAGTCGATCTGAGCCGGGACGTTGCTGTGGTTCCGAGTGGGGCCGACTGGCTCCGTGCGCGTCCTCGGTGCGCCTTTTACGCACAGGCAGTCGGTCAGTGAGTGAGTCAGAGAGTGAGTGAGTGAGTCGGTCAGCAGCTGCGCGTCCACCTGCAGGAGAGCCGAGCTGCTGCTGCTGCTGCTGCCGAGCGGCTCCGGAGGCTGGAACGGTTCCGGTTCTCCTCCTCCTCCTCCGTCCTCTTGACGTAGTCCGACTTCTACGAGAGGAGAGCGGAGTCGCTCCGGGCACGGCGCTGCTGCCTTCAGGGAGCGTCGGAAAACATCCTCTCAAGTCTGACAAATCTGGTCACACACACTGAATACAGACATGGACTTTTAATTATTGTCATATATTGATAATGTTTGATCACTCACCGTACACCCAGTCATTACTGCAGGGTAGCTACACAAAATAACACAC